>NC_045617.1:31634758-31937258 GCF_009829155.1 Mustela erminea
AACATCCAGAATAACTGAGAGAATAAAAATAAGTCAAAATAGTCTACTTAAGAATATTAAAAAGAAAATGGTGGAATAAATCCAAGGGGGGAAAAAAGACTTAAAAAGGTAACACTGATAATAACATATTAAAAGGAAAAATAGTCAAATTATAAGTGCTGATTCTTTGGAAGGGAAAATCAAAACAGTAGACTGAACTGTTGAATCAAAGTTGAATCAAAGAAAAGAGGGATGATGCAAAGATAAAAATTAGGATAGGAATGAGAAAAGTAAGTAAATCTAGAGGTACCTTTGGGTCATCTCCACGCTAGTAGATTTGAAAGCCAAAGCAGGGGTGCCTGAGTGGCTCAGTGGGTTAAGCAACTCTGCCTTCAGCTCAGGTCATGGTCTCAGGGTCCTGGGATTGAGCCCTGCATCTGGCTCTGTTCAGCAGGGAGCCTGCTTCCTCCTCTCTCTCTGCCTGCCTCTCTGCCTACTTGTGATCTCTCTCTCTCTGTCAAATAAATTAAAAAATAATAATAATAATAAAATCTTAAAAAAAAGCCAAAGCAAATTAAGTTTCTACCCCTTAAAAAATGCTCTGGCCTACCTTATGTCATGGGTAAATGTTTTCGCATTTTCAAGAGAATCTACTGAAATTATTCCAGTTCACACAGAAAGAAAGCTTTCCAATTCTCTCTTTGAAGCTACAAGAACACTGATAAAATATAGCAAAGGTAGCACTAAAAACAGTCTCAGTTTTGAATATTGATACAAATGTAAATTATTAACAAGTAGAGTCTAACATTACATTAGAAATATAAAAAATGATAGTCATTTTATTGTAGAAATATAGTCAGTATTAGGAAATCTGTTAATGAACAGTGAAGACATCAAAAGAAGCCTATTAATCTGTTCTTGACTAAAAGAAGTATGTTGTTTTCTTAACATGGTAAGAACATCAAAACATGAATAAGAGATATTTAACGGTGAAACATTAGGAAAATTAGGGTGCCTGTTTAACATTATTCTGAATTGATACTCAATACAATTAATAGAATGAGGTATTAAAAATGATAAAGTAGTCAGCCTGTAGAGATAAAATTAACTTGAAAATTCAGCTGATTGAAAAATTATTATAAACAATAAAGGTTTAATAAAGTGACCAGTTACAAAATGTAAAAATGGAAAGCTTTCTTTTAAATGAATAGCAATGGAAAATATGAAATACACAAGAATAAACTAAAGAAATGTGTAGGACCTATCTGAAGAAATTTTTAAATTCTGTAGTAGAAGATTTTAATAAGAGGAATTTGAATTCTAGCATTGTAGAGATAACATTTCTTTATTTCTAAATTTTTATTTCTAAATTTCTAAATTTAATGCAATTGGGACTTGACATAATACTTCTAATTCTAAAGTTCACGTCTTGGAATAATTGTAATAGAATATTGAGTTTTTTTAAAAGAATAGCAAGTGGCAAGGGGGATATTTTCCATATGAGATTTTAATAATTTAATCTTACTTTTTAATATAGGATGGCATAGGAATAAGAAAAATTGAAAGAAAAAAGCCTGAAGTGTATTAGAGAATATAGGTGGTTTTTTTAAAAAAATAATTTTGTGTTAGTGTAGGCCTTCCCATTTGTGACCAGCATAAAATCAGAGTGAAATATGGGTTAGTTTTAGTAAGTGATTCATATTTCTATGTTACAAATAATTAAATGTTACGAGATCATGCTAAACTTAGGAAGTGTTTGCAGTTTATTTGACAAATGATTTATTATCCATAATATGCAGATTATAGGGGCGCCTGGGTGGCTCAGTGGGTTAAGCCTCTGCCTTCAGCTCAGGTCATGATCTCAGGGTGCTGGGATCAAGCCCTGCATCTGTTGCATCTGTCTCTGCTCAGCAGGGAGCCTGCTTCCCCTTTCTCTCTGCCTGCCTTTCTGCCTGCTTGCGATCTCTCTCTGTCAAATAAATAAATAAAAATCTTCAAAAAATAAAAAATGCTTTAAAAATATGCAGATTATATGGGAAGACTCTCTAAATCGTGAAAAAGACCATTCCATTAGAAAAATTATCATTAGAATTACAGTGTACAAAAGAACTCTATTTGGCCAATAAGGCATGGAAAAATGTTTAACCTCAGAAGTAAACTAAAAAACAAATAAGACTCCCTTAGACTCCCTTAAAGATACTACTTTGCCTTTAACTTGTAAAGTATTTAAAAGATTGACAGTAGTAACCCATGGGGGGTTAAATATCTTACACTCTCAGGTACTGTTAACATGAACGGAAATTGGTATGACACATGGAATACAGACTGACAGTGTAAAACAGAGTTACCAGCAAAACCTACTGATCGGTTCTATTTCTGGGAAATTATTTTAAATATATTATTAACCAAATATGCAAGGGTGAATTACAAAGCTGTTCATTAAAGCATTATTTTTAATAGTGAAAAATTAAAAGCTGCATGCCTATTAATAGGAATTAACTAAGTAAGTAACAGTCTGTCCATAATACTGTGCAGCAGTTTACAGGTATGCTGAATAACAAATTTGTTGACAGAAAGACTTCTAGATCATACTCAGTGACAAAAGGAAGTTGCAGAATAGTCATTTTAATTTCATATCTCTGGTTAAAAATAGTAGACTTGATTAGGCAGGTGGAGGAGACTATTAGTGTAATAACTTCTGAAGCAGCTTTTAACATGATTGGACTTTGTGAAGTAGGGAAATTAAATACTGTAGTTACTCATGAACAATGAGAAAAGATACTTTATTTTTTTTTAAGATTTTATTTATTTATTTGACAGAGATCACAAGCAGGCAGAGAGGCAGGTCGGGGTGCGGGGGGTGCGGGAAGTAGGCTCAGGGCTGAGCAGAGAGCCTGATGATTGATCCCAGGACCCTGGGACCATGACTTGAGCCGAAGGCAGAGGCTTTAACCCACTGAGCCATCCAGGCGCCCAAAGAAAAGATACTTTAAATCTAAGGCACCATCATTTGATGCTAAATAATTATATATATGTGTGTGTGTGTGTGTGTATATCTGTCTATCTAATGATTTTATGTATCACTAGGAAAAAATAAATATTTTGCCAGTTAAAAGCTTAAGGCATCAGTGATTGTAAGATTTTCTTGATCCCAGAGTCTTAAAACCAATAAAATAACAATATAAGGTAGTGAGAGAACAAAAAAGAGAGACAGACAATTAGAGTGAAATTTTTTTCAGGGCATATTTACATTCATTACTGAGATACTTTCAAGAGTTTCAAGAAATGTGGAAAATACTATCTTCTAAGGTTACTTCTTGCACTTCGTGTTTTTCACAATGTTCATAAATTGTTCAGTCTTAGAATTTTTTTTTTGTGACTTTGTTAGTTGATTTTCTGTAACATATCTTAACATCTTCATTCTTCTAGTTTACAATGGATTTTGGATAAACAAGATCTGTTGAAGGAACGCCAGAAGGACTTAAAGTTTCTCTCAGAAGAAGAGTATTGGAAATTACAGATATTTTTTACAAATGGTAAACTTAAAAAAAATTGGCTGAAATGGTATAGTTGGTGATCTCTGAATTAAATCTTTGTACAGTAATTTGTGATGAGCTATTTTAGTCCCTACTTAGTATTTTTTATTCATGTATTCTTTTTATGACTTACATTCATTTAAGTAATCTAAATAAAGTCTTTTGTGGATCTTACGTTGCAGAGACACTCAAGACAGTTTGAAGGTGTTCATTAATCTCCCTAAGCCTCTATAATATGTTGTTAAACCCAATTTAATATTGGCTAAAGCAAGTATTTTGAGGATAAATGGATTCTTTGGGCTGATATCCTATATTGGTCATTCTTACAAATTTGCTTTGGAGGGAGAGGGATTGTTACATGATCTTTCTAACCCTCAGTTCACTCTTCTGCAAAACTACCTCTCTGTTGTTTAGAGAATTTACTATGGACTTTTTAATAAATTTTACGAAGTAGAAGTTGTAGTGAGTTTGATAACTCTCTAATATTTTCTTTTTTACATTTATTCTAAAGATAATATAAAAATATTGAAAATACTTAAGGTAGAGGGAAATAATTATCATTCAACCTTAATAGAAGAATAGTGTTTGCTGTGGGACACTCTCTATTTTTTATTGTTTATGCATACCTATATTTTTTTTAACAGATTTGCAAATCCTAGTACCAGCCCAGTGTGATCCAAATAGAGTTTTACAGCATATATAGGTTTTTCTTTTTGTTAAAAATTAATACAGTCATTTAACCACATGAAAGTTCTTGTTCAATGTCAAAATTATAGAGATACCTGAACATTTAAAATTTTATTATTTTTCTTTTAGTTATTCAGGCATTAGGTGAACATCTTAAATTAAGACAACAAGTTATTGCCACTGCTACGGTCTATTTCAAGAGATTCTATGCCAGGTAGGACTTTTATGTTGGGATTATGTCACACCTATTTGAAACTCTTACATAATGTTGATGAGCCTTCGTATAAATGAATCATGAGTTTGCCACTAGAGTTATCTTGTTTTTTATTTTTTACAGTGTTTTCTAAATGAGTGATATTTAACTTTGTTTTATCATATTTTAGGTATTCTCTGAAAAGTATAGATCCTGTATTAATGGCTCCTACATGTGTGTTTTTGGCATCCAAAGTAGAGGTATGAAATAGTTTTCTGTTCTTCATTGAAGTATAGTCAATGTACATTGGTTAATCTGTCCTGATTTTCACATTACCTGTATAAAAATAACGACAGATGGTGATTTATGCAAAATACTGAAATTCATGCAAAATCAAAGATACACGTCTTTATATATTCCTTTAACGCTTACGTAGCATTTACTATATACCAAGTGGTATTCTAAATTCTTTTACAACTATAATTGACTCATAATGTGATTTATAATCCTCGTAAGAAACAGTGCGGTATATGGTAGTAATATCTTCCATTTCATAAAGGAGGAAACTTAGGTATATAGAGGTTGAGAAACTTGCCTAAGATTATAAAGCTGGTAAGTGGCAGAGCCTGGGAGCCTGGCTACTAATTCCATGCTTTTAACTGCGTTTTTCTAGGTCCTCTAAGACATTTACTGTTTGGCACTGTAGTATTCCATAAGTGCCACAGCTTCTCTACTATGACCTGAATTATAGTACCTCTTCCTATGTTTGTATTATCTTTCTTAGATGTCTTTAGAGTCATAATTGTATTCTTGAAAATTAAATGTAATTTATTTTATTTTTTTCTTAAGATTTTATTTATTTGATAGGCAGAGATCACAAGTAGGCAGAGAGGCAGGCAGAGAGAGAGGGGGAAGCAGGCTCCCTGCTGAGCAGAGAGCCCGACATGGGGCCCAATTCCAGGACCCTGGGATCATGACCCAAGCTGAAGGCACAGGCTTTAACCCACTGAGCCACCTAAGCACCCCTAAATGTAATTTAATCGTAGTACGTTTATGTTCCTTTTGGTGGTCAATTTTGAATTAGTTTTTAGTCATTATTTAGGATTACTGAAGACATTTTACCTAATTATTACCTGAAGTAATGAGAGTTGACTCTGTTAGAAATAATATTAAGACAGACTTTCTAGAGGCTTATGGTTTTCCAATTTTAAGTGGTGGCTTAAGCAGAATCTGTTCTGTTGTTATTATTGAGTTCTTAATAGTGGGAAAAGGAAGTGTTTATAAAAAGCCCATGGTATTGGGTGTTATTTCCAAATGTTAACATGTAATTTGATGTATCTGAAGTGAAACCAATATGGAAAATCTAGATAAAATTTTATAAATTTCTATTCTTGAAGATTAACTTGGGGAGTTTAATTTGTTAAATACCTTTTGTTGTATGATTTACTGAGTGAAAGTTTTCATTCTGAGAATATTAGATAAAGAATAATTCCTGGATTGGGGTGCCTGGCTGCCTCAGTTGTTAAAGCATATGACTCTTAATCTCGGGTTCATGAGTTCAAGCCCCACATTGGGTATAGGGAATACTTTAAAAAAAATTATTCCTGGAAAAAAAGATGTATCCCTTCATATTTGGTTATAGCATTATGTTTTTAATCTTTATCTGTGACCATATGTTTCTGTGTTTTGTCTAGTTGTGTGGGTATTATATAGAAATGACTTTTAAGACATCTGAGGCATTTACTTTTTAGTATCAGTTACTATGGTTTAAGATTTGAATATAAATATAAATATATATGCACACATACATAACCACCCCAAAAATAAGGATGTAGGTTGAAGGTATTTATATAGGCTAGGTTCAGTTTAGTTCCTTTTGTTGAATAAGGAAACCAATTTTGGATTTTTCTGTTTTAAAATGAAGTGAAGGCTTTAGTAATCTTACGAGGTTAATCAAATCAAATGAGACAGTATATGTAAGGTGGATCACCTCCTAAATTTTCGTTATTTTTACAATGGTGGCATACTAAGTTCAAAAAGGAAGTGGGAATTGACGTTAAGAATCTTGCGGCACGTGGGTGGCTCAGTTGGTTAAGCATCCGACTATTGATTTCAGCTCAGGTCGTGATCTCCAAGTCTTGGGATGGAACCCCACATTAGGCTTCCTGATCGTCACACAGTCTGCTGAAGATTCTGTCCCTTTCTGTCTGCCCCACCTCCCACCCCCAACCCCGCTTGCGCTCTCATTCTCACTCAAAAAAAAAAAAAAGAGCTTGCTTTATGGTAAGGCTGAAATTACTTTAAAAAAAAAAAAAGAAGAAGTCTTATGGGGCATCTGGGTGGCTCAGTCAGTTAAGTGTCTGACTCTTGATCTCAACTCAGGTCTTGCTCTCAGAGTTATGAGTTCAAGCCCCATGTTGGGCTCCTCACTGGGCATGCATGGAGCCTACTTTAAAAAAATAGAAAAAAAGGAAAGTTTTACATTGTATCATTCTATTATTCTTGTCTTCTTCCAAATAGAATAATAGTTTCAGTGGTCTTTTAAATTATTTTGGTGATACTAAAGTTTATCTTTAGAGATTTAGGTGTTTTATTACTAAATAGCGTAAGTACCTGTTCATTAATCCAAAAACAGTTGAATAGGAAGCATACTTAGTATTTTTCTTGCAGTTAAGTGTAGAATCTAAGAAATCTTTTTGGAAACTAATTGGCGTGGAGAAAACTGGCACTGTTGGTTTAGGGCTTGACTTCTAACTTGGTTGATGTTAAATGACAAAATTATTTAAACATTTGTCTTACTGCAGCAATTTTAAAGAAAACTAATACATTTTAGAGACTTAAGTACTTCATGCCTCAAGTAGGTAGAAGATGAAAAACAAACTATAAACATGGGGGATATATAAAAAATGCTTTGCTTTGAATAAACCCAGATACCCTCAGGCTCATTGGGTTACTATGTACCTGATCTCATCCACTTTTATTTCTCTAGGAATTTGGAGTAGTCTCAAATACAAGATTGATTTCTGCTGCTACTTCTGTATGTAAGTGCAAAAAGTATATTCTGTTTTAAGGATGTAATTCTTTAAAAAAGCTCCATAGGACCTTAATGTTTTTCAGTTTATGAGAACTATGAAAGATTTGGTTGTGTTTATTAAATTTCCTGGGGTCACATTTATGGCTAGTGTGTTTGGCTAAAAATAAAGTTAAAAATACAAAAATTTTAAAAACCACTTGTAGTGTTATGTCCAGGACATTGCTTTTTAATTCTAAAAGTGGATAGTAACTATTGTCCAAAAACATAAGTTCAGTGGCTCTTAATTTTAAATAATAAGGGTAAAGAAAAAACTTATTTCCCAGCTCTTTTGTATTTTTTTGCCTCATAATGACTAGCCATTGTGTCATTCTTGTGGGTAAAATAAACTGTTTCTTTAGTAATTGTAGTATATGTATTTGATGGGAATTAAGTATTTTGCCTCCATATTGAAAAACAGAGTGCAGGGGGAAAAAAAATGCTGACTGTAGTAGTCAGCCCCAATTCTGTCTAAGCAGCAGCTGTATAACCTTGAGCAAATTGCTTTACCTCTTGGCTTTAGTTCTGTTTACAAAAAGATAGGGTTTAGCTTCCTTGGAGTCATGGCATTAAAGGAAATAACACTGTAGACTAGTGATTGTAAAATATTGTATACAAGGTATTAACATGATGCTATTCTGCATCTACATAGGTTAAGCACAAAGGCAGCACCTAACAAAAGATGAAAGATAATGCAGATTTTTTTTTTTTTAATGTGATCTTGCACAGAAGAGGCAGAAGGTTTTTTTGTGTGTTTTTAGGTTTCTGAACCACACTAATTTTCATATTTTTGGGTCTTTCACTTTTCTGAGATGAGTGTAATAATCTAATTCAGTTTTTTCCATGCCATATTTTACTCTTCTGAGGATAGCAGAGTAGTAATCAGTTTTGTCATAGAATTTAATATAGCAGACATATCTCATTGATAAGTATTGAATTGCCCTCTGGAAAATTGAATTATTAAACATTCAGAAACAGCCGGAAGGTAATCCACCAGAATGTTAGCAGTGCTCATCTGCGAGTAGTGTATTCTAGGTGCCTTATTTTATTCCTATGTCATTTTTTGTTTTCCAAATTTTTTAGAAGGTGTGTATTTTTAAAAATGTAAAATACAGGGGCACCTGGGTGGTTCAGTTGGTTAAGCATCCACCTCTTGATTTTAGCTCAGGTCATAATCTCAGGGTCCTGAGATCAAGGCACACACTGGGCTCTGTGCTGAGTGTGTTAGCCTGCCTGAGGTTCTCTTTTTCTCTCCTCCTGTCCCTCCCCCTGCTCACACGTGTGTGCTCGCTCTCTCTCTCTCTCTCTCTTAAAAATAAATAAATAAATAAATAAATAAATAAATAAATAAAATAAAATACCTATTACTAAGGTTTATTTTTCATGCAGAGATGTAAAGGTATATACTTAACAGTGTTTGGTTCCTAAAGGAATAGGAAATTATTACAGTAGAATATTTTGTTGAATTTCATAAATGTTATGGTGTATTATATTGGCCCACACAGCTAGTTTTCAAATTTCAGCTCTCTTGCTTTCTTTGTGGCAAATCGAACAAAATACAATATCTGTGTCTCAGTTTCCTCACCTGCAAGGTGAGGATTAGTAACATTTACGTCAAATGGTTGTTGTGAGGATCAAATGAGTTAGTATCAGTAAAGCCCTTAGAACAGTGTCTTGCTTAGTGTCTTAGTTTGGTAGGTCTGCCATACAAAGTGATAGAGACTAAGTGGTTTAAACAACAAAATTATTTTCTCACAATCTGAAAGCTGAAGTTCAAGATCAAGGTCCACAAATTTAGTTTCTCCTGAGGCCTCTCTTCTTGGTTTTCACTTGGCCACCTTTTTGCTATGTCCTCACATGGCCCTTTCTTTGTGGTTGTGCACCCTTAGTGTTTCCTCCTCTCTTAAGGACACCAGTCCTATAGAATTTGTGCCTCACCCTTATGACCACATTTAACCATAAGTACTTCTTAATTACCTATCTCCAAATCAATCACATTGGGGGTTAGGTCTTCAACACTGAAATTTGGTAGGGGCAGGGAGAGAAAGCACAGTTCCATCCATAATACTCAGTAAACTTAAGTGCCTACTCATCATCAATAACTGGATTATCCTCACTAGAAACACCATATCAAATGCAGTGATGGTTACAAAGATAAATACAAGGAACTTAAGGACAAGAATACAAGACATGCATATATAAATGCTAATACAAAAGAAAAAACAAGTGGCATAAGAGAATTAGAGAATGCAGCGAATGTTTTAAGTGATAAAAGATTATTTGTTAGAGGAATCCAGAAAGGCTTAACTGGGATTTGGTAAAGAAAGACTTTGAACCTGGGGAAATGTAGGGGAAAGATAGACTAGTAACACTGAACAGTTTGGTCAAAAGTAAAGAAAACTAATGAGTTCCATTCAGTGAATAGTCAGTAAGGAAAGAGGCAGGAATAGTCCTACCTGGCTAAGGCCAGGTAAAAGAGGGCCTTCAATGAAGAATCTGCCATTTGTTCTGTTGATGGTGGTAGTATGTTTGAAGGCTTTTTTCTCAACATGAGGATAATGCCAGAATGGCAGATTAGGAAGGTAAATCTGGCAGAATAATGTAAGATGAATTAGAAAAGAATGTGAGTTGAGGTAGACAGATTTTAAAGTTTTTCACATGCTACCACATGGATGAACCTTGAGGCACCTGGCTGGCTCAGTAGGATAGCATATGACTCTCAATCTCAAGGTTGTAAGTTTGATCCCCCACATTAGATGTAGAGATTACTTAGAAATGAAATCTTAAAAAAAAAAAAAAAAATGGATAAACCTTGAGTACATTAGGGTAAGTGAAATAGGCCAGTCAAAAAAGATAAATACTGTGTGATTCCATTGAATACTATAAATAATCACATTAATAGAGATAGAAAGTAGAATAGAGGCTGTTAGGGACTGCAGGGAGGGGAACATGGGGAATTGCTGAATGAGTAGAGAGTTTCAGTTTTGCAAGATGAAAGTTCAGGAGATGGATTGTGGTGATGGTTGCACAATTGTCAGTGTACTTAATACTACTAAACTGCATACTTAAAAATGGCTAAAGATGATAAAGTTTATGTAATGAGTATTTTACCACTTTACCATTTTACCATTTTGAAAGCACCCAAAAAAATCCCTCTGAAATATACATAAAACTGCAAATTGTAGTCAGTGACCTCACCACAGGGTGCTATGAGAAATAAAAACTAACAAGTTTAAAAAAAAATAGGAAAATATTATTTTGAAGTTACTGAAGTGGCCTAGGTGAGTACTAATGAAGGGTTAAAATGATGTTTGGGCCCCCAGCAAGGAGAACAACAAGCAAGCTAGATTTGCATAATAGAGTCAGCAGAGCTTTTACAAAGCAAGGTTTTAAGACAAGTCAGAAATGGTTTTTGAGGTGTTTTGCCTGGGCATTGGGAAGGTGAAGGTGGTACCAGAAGAGGAGAATAAGTTGGTTCTGAAAAGAGTTAAATTTAATCTTGGACCTTCAGTGTGTAAATGTATCAGTAGAACATCTTAGAAATGTGAGGCCGATGATAGAAATTTGGAACTTGGTAAAATTTAAGAGATAGAGGTGCATAGTGTCTTGTGCTGCTTAGAAGATGGGTGCCAATGGGGGTGGGGGGGCAGGAAGAGACAGACTTTTGGTTTTGTGATCTTTGAGAATGTTGCCATCATTAAACATGGGATGGGTGTTGAAGCCAGATTGCAAAGAACTGAGAAGTGAGTAGGTGCAGAGAAAAGGAGAATCTAACTGTATTACAAATACATAAAATAGCCTTAGTGAAGGGGGTGAGGGGAGGTGCTGACCTAGTAACTTTAGGAAGTAACTTTAGGAAGAAGAACAGTCTGTAAGACCAAAGGCAAAAGGAACTGCATACGAGCACTATATTCTAGTTGATAGATTTGATACTTAATAATATGGACACAAGTTAATTCTGATACTGCTATACTTGTATCTGGAATTGAACAATTCCAGTAAATATATATATCCATGGTAAATGGATGGCAGATGTTGGGAACTAGGTTTCTCACTGCTGGAATGGGAATACACAAATAAGGAGAGGAGACCAGAAAATCCATGTACTGATCAGTTAGAGTTAGAGGCATCAGTATGAGCTCATGGTTACCTTAACATCTCAGTTGCAATGAGTTCTCCTTGTGTTCACATCTTTGTATCTAATGCCATTCTCCAATAAAAGAACTAGGTCTCCTTGGAGACTGGGATAGGAAATATGCAAGATAGACCTGGTGCATAGTGCCAATAAGTAAGGAAGTGCTTTAAAAAAAAAAAAAAGGCCCCGAAACAAAAACACCTAGCTTAATAGGATTACAAAGGGGACATAAAACCCAACTGAAAGCTCTCAGTGGCCAAGGCTAGAAGAATTTGTACAACAACAACAACAACAACAAAAAATAGTATTGGATTATAATCCAAAGTATAAAAAAAAAAATCCATGAGTCCATACTGATACAAATAAATTATTGAGTAAATGGGGGAAGAAGAGAGAAATTCTAATACAGGAGAATTTCATATACTTTACATAGCTAACTACATCGTCAGGGAAGCATAGATTTCTGCTTCTTAAGTATTCATTGTGCATAGTGACTTCCTTCTAATTTGTATATTATGAAAAGGGATGGGGGAAATAATTTTACAGTAGACTAACCCAACAAACACTACCTCAGCCAAGTGGTTGAGGTTATTTTCAACAGTGATAAATCACTAGTAGTGTGTACCTTTCATGCGATATGATGAAATGGTGCTTTATTTCTGTCATCCTTCCTTCCAAGATCCCACAACCCCAGTCTAAACTTTAAGTAAACATCAGACAAATTCCAATGGAGCGTCAAGCAACAAAATAATACTTGGGGGGGATACAGTACTCTTAAAACTGCCAAAGTCATCAAACATGGAAAGTCTGGAAAACTGTCACAGCCAAATGGAATCTAAAGCAGACTTGACAAGTAAATGTAAAATGGTCTTCTGGATGAGAGCCTGGAACAGAGAAAGGACATTAGGAAAAACTAAGGAGATCTGAATAAACTATGGACTTTAGTTAATAATGTACCATACTAATATCAGAGGTTAATAATAAGGGAAAACTGGGTGATGGGGGGTTGTTTTAGTCTATTCCAGCTGCTCTAACAAAATACCATAGACTGGGTGGCTCAAACAATACACGTTTATTTCCCACAGTTCTGGAAACTGGGAAGTCTAAGATCAAACAAAGTGTTTTCCTTGATCAGCTCCATGACTGGCGGTTTCCTGGCAAGCAGACAGTGGCTTTCTTACTGTGCTCTCACATGGCAGAGAGAGGTTGCTCATCCTCTTATGAGAACACTAATCCTGTCATGGGAACCCCACCCTCATGACCACCTAAACCTGATTAATTCCCTGAATTTGGAGGTGGCTCTAAATACCATCACACAGGGGTTGTGATTCCAACATACGAATTTGGGGGGACATATTCAGCCCATAACAGGGAGTATATGGGAACTCCCTGTCTTTTCAGTTCTATAAATTTAAAAATGTTCTTGAAAATGGTCTACTTTTAAAAAGCAGAAGAATATAATTTGGTAGAGGTTTTATGTGTTTCTGATTTTGAGAGAAATTTGAGCATTTTAGTAAGTGATGGGACAGATTTATTGGAGGAGGAATGGTTAAGGGTGCAAAAAAAAATATGAACTGTCAGTTGAGCAGATGAAAAACAAATACACAAGTGATAGAGGTAGCAGTAGAGTGGAGGGGTGTACTTTCCTCCCAGGTTAGAAAAGGATTAGAAGATAGAAAATCAATATGCAGAGCAGTTTTATCATGGAGTAGGAGAGAGGTTAACAGTATCAGGTGAATGTCAGAAAGTTAGGCGTCATAGTTTCAGCGTTAGGGATGCATATTTGCTTTATGTACATTTTTTAATTTGTTAATTAGTTACCATTATGTAAGTACCATATGTAAGTTATGTAAGTATACTTTACATCTTGTTTGTATCACCAGGATTTGTAAAACTCAGAAGCCTTAATATTAGGTATGTCTTCAAATAAAGGAGAAAGAAAAGGAAAGCTTAAGTATAAATTTCCTACTGTCAACTTTAAATGGTTTAGATTTCAATCTTGGCAGATGTTACCTATCTAAATTAGTTGTTAGGTTCCTCAGTTTACAAAATAAAACTTTTTGAAAATAAAATACATAGAATAAATGAAAAAAAATTTAAATCTCTGTGAGGTCTTAGGCTTTATACAAATGGAAGGGATCACAGAACAGATCCTCTAGAATGTCACTTGATTTAGTGAAATGTTGCATCATAATAACCTGAATACAGTTTTTTCCAATAGTAGTACTTAAAAGTGTACACTCACCATTTTGAAGAGATAGAGGATTGATAGTTCAGCTTTTTCATTTGTACTTAGTGACAAAGAAGAGTAGTAACTGTGTGTATGCGTTTGTGTGTGGTGTGAAAAAGTCCTAGAGAACTTTGCACATATATTTATGCTTTTATTTAAATATATCTTTTGACAAAGAAATTCCTATTTATTCTAGAAAGTATAGATTAGTAAAAATCCTTAAATCTCAGATGACCACTATTAACATTCTTTGGTTGTATTATCCTTTCAATTATTATATATATTTGGAAATACATATATTATATATATATTTCTGAACACATAAATAACTTGTGTTCCTTCTACGCTAAATTACTGAGAAATAAAACCAATACCATTCTAAAGTTGGAAAGATTTTAGAGATGAAACCTGCCCCTTTATTTTTTAAGCTGCAGAACCCCTTTTTAATACAATAGTATATAATTAAAGCTCTCTGATTGTAATATAGATAGGGGCCTAGGACTTCCTGCCACTTAGTTCTTTTCCCTTGACTGACAATAAACAAGTCTGGGTCCCTAAGCATCTCTAAGAGCACTTACTAACAATGATTTAGCTCTTATACACTGTGTTAAAGAAATTTTGGTTTAATTTACTTTTTCTTTTTCTTAGTTTAAGTCATTTTTTGTTTTCTGCAGTAAAAACTAGATTTTCATATGCCTTTCCAAAGGAATTTCCTTATAGGATGAACCATGTAAGTATATTATATAAAATAAAACTACTTGTCAAAGCTGTATATAAGCTAGATCCATTTTATGTTAGAATAAACTGTATAGTTTATAGGAAACGACAGTTTCCTATAAATGGCAGTTTCAAATACTATAAGAATATAAACTTTAATTCTAAATTAAAGCTAAATTGCTCCTATCTTAAAAAAAAAAAAACTACTTAATAGCATTGGTTATCAACCCTGGGTGCTGCCCGTTAAATCACTTTGGGAACTTTTTAATAATGCTGATACCAGGGCCTCTGTAGACCAATGAAAACAGAATTTTTAGGCTTGAAACCTGGGGATTGGTATTTTGTAAAAGCTCCCAGGTGATACTAGTATGTAGCTAGGGCTGAGAACTATTATAATGGAACAGTGTGAAAACCATATTTGAAACTTTAATTTAGAAGGTGAGTTTCTGTTAACATTTTTAATAGGCATGTCCTTTTTCTACTTTTGAGGGATTTCATCATCCTGTATAAATTGTATATTTTTGTTTCATTTTCAGTATTCTTCCCTTTTATTGATGCGTAATACAATAAGAGTAACACATAAGTGGAGATAGTTGCATTTTTGCATTTGTTGAGTGTAAAGTGTATTAGAAAATCTGAAGTTTACACAGCAGCTTTTAAATTAAAAAAGTAAGAATGCTTATATGAGGCTGACTTTTCTATAATGATTAAAGTCCTTTATAGTCATAATTGCATGCACTGTATAGTAGTAAAAAAGTAATTTTTATTGAACCTGTTCATTTTGATATATTGTATGTATCTATGTATATTTTCTTGATTTAAAAAAATTAGTAAAAATTTATGGTATTTTAATGTATAAATTGTTAGGTTAGACTAAGACTCACCTAATTTGTTTCACAATGACATTTATAATTTTTTTTAAACAGATATTAGAATGTGAATTCTATCTTTTAGAACTAATGGTAAGTATATTACTTCCTTGTGATTAATAGAATAAAACTTATTTTCAAATTTAGTGAAGTCAGAAATTCTTTAAAGAAATGATTTATAGGGAGGTGCATTTTTAAACCATCAAAATGATACATGATGGTGAAATCGGAGTACCTAGTAGCATCATCACCTATTACCTCTGAGAAGCCTGTAAAATAATTTGTATATCCCACTTAAGATGGGAAAATTTTTCTATTCTGTGGTAACTGTAATAAAAGAATACAAGCAAACCAGTCAGAACATGAAGCCACTGTAAATAATTTGCACAATTTGTGTATGTGTGTGGTGTTATTTAAAGATAGATTATGTCTTTGGCAGAATTCTGCTCCTCCAGTTGGGAATTACGGATTTATAGGCTAATAAGAGGTTTCAGTGTGTTGCAGATGTGACACTTTGAGTCTCTAAGGGAATGGATGCTGACTGACTGCCAACCGATTTACCAAGGTATATTCCAGAGAGAGCGCTGCCTTCACTATTATAGTAGAGTTTAGGGCTACCATACTGCTTGCTTAAGAGAGTAAGAGGGAAGCAAGCATGAGTTAGAGAAATACATTTTGAAATACACAATTACAAATCAGTTGGGTAATGATAAGTTTTTGTGTTGTAATAAATCTGTTTTTATACATACACATTTTTTAAACTGTTTCTAGGATTGTTGCTTGATAGTGTATCATCCTTATAGACCTTTGCTCCAGTATGTGCAGGACATGGGCCAAGAAGACATGTTGCTTCCCCTTGCATGGTAATTAGAACAGAAGTTATTCATAGTGTAACATGTTATTAGCTAGGAAGGTTGACAAATGAATGTGAAGTTTAGTATTTTTAAAGTAATTAAACTAGTGCCCCAAGATGATGTATATTGAGTGAAATACCTGTTTGTTGAATTTTAATTAACTATATTTATAAATGCTAAATTGGTAAGGATCCTTAATTCGATCAATATTTCCATTAAAATTTGGTCTTATCCAAAAAACCCAGACTAATTACATAAAAGTTAAGACAGTTTATCTTTCAAATACAGTATTTTTTGTTGTTATTCAACAATATTACATATTAATTCATTGTATAATTTCTGGTTTCCTCTGATTTTCTAGTTTTTGAAAAATTGGGAAAATCCTTATTGTAATTTATTGTAAGGTTTTAAGTTTTAAAATCTATTTAGCTGTAATTTTATCCATTAAAATATGCTTATTCGTTGTCATGTTCATGTATCCATCTTTTTCCCTTGATTGGTTTCACCTGTGTATCTATGCTTTAGTAATAATATAATGTACAAAGATGGAAAATCTGACCCTCTCTGGGGGGGAACTCTGACCCTCTCGGGGGGGAAATGTACAATCATACAAGGTAGTTCTGATTTCAGTAATAAAATGATTTACATTTATTTCTATAGGAGGATAGTGAATGATACCTACAGAACGGATCTTTGCCTACTGTATCCTCCTTTCATGATAGCTTTAGGTATGTAAGCATGGTATGCCTTTACTAGTAGAATCGTTACAAGCTTATTTAGGTCATCCCAAAAGAAATTTCACCCTGTTACGCTTTGCATTCTTATGGTTCATGAAGTAATAGACTAATCCTTGCATGTGAACTTGTAATATTCTGAAATGCAACTCTCAGAAGTGAGAGTTATTGTCCTTCTTACCCCCCTTTCTTTTGGTAAGTGTTTATTTTTTGGTTTTTTTTTTTTTCTAAGTCATTTAAGATAATTTTGACCAGTGTTTGAACAGAACGTTTTTGTTTAGGAGGTAAAGTTCAGAATTAAGCCTGCTCATATTACTTGTAAATTATATAGAATAACTGGGCCTGACTTTTATTCCCTGAGCTCAGTTAAGTCCTCAGAGGTTCAGTAAAGGAAACTTGTTGTCGTTGCCTTGCTGGAGGGAGAAGTTAGCTACCATTTTATTTATTTGTGAAAGGTAGTGTAATGGGTTAGAACACTGTATTTGGAGTCAGATAGTCCTTGGTTTAAACTTAGCTTTCTTTACACTTGTGGGAAAAGCATTTAACCTTTCTGAGTTTGTTGCCTTAATTGTAAAATGTTGGGGATACTAACTCCATACAATTGTTGCAAATATTAAATGAGATATATTAGAGAACATCAGTAATTGGGACACCTGGGTGGCTCAGTGGGTTAAGCCTCTGCCTTTGGCTCAGGTCATGGTCTCAGGGTTCTGGACTCGAGCCCTGCATCAGTCTCTCTGCTCAGCAGGGAGCCTGCTTCCCCCTCTATCTCTGCATGCCTCTCTGCCTATTTGTGGTCGTCTCTCTCTCTCAAATAAATAAATAAAATCTTTTTTAAAAAAATTTAAAAATAGGGACACCTGGGTGGCTCAGTTGGTTAGGCGGCTGCCTTCGGCTCAGGTCATGATCCCAGCGTCCTGGGATCGAGTCCCACATCGGGCTCCTTGCTCGGCAGGGAGCCTGCTTCTCCCTCTGCCTCTAGCCTGCCACTCTGTCTGCCTGTGCTTGTGCTCTGTATCTCTCTCTCTCTCTATAACAAATAAATAAAAAAAAAAATCTTTAAAAAAAAAAAAAAATTTAAAAATAGATTAAAAAAATAAAAGAACATCAGTAATGCCTGCCATATATTAAGCACGTAATAGTTTCTTTTCCCTTTGTTTTTCCTATCAATTTCCATGATTCTGTCCTCTTGATTTTCGCCCATTCTTTTACCGGCAGTTTCTGGATAAAATACACAACTTCTTTTAACCTGTACAGTACCATTCTCTGCTGCCATTCTCACCTTTTTTAAAGACTTGTCTCACATACCACCTCTTTAGTGACCCTCTCATCCCCAAACTTCCTACATCACCTCACTCCAGGTTTAGGATGTTTTCTCTATGTTTGTCCTGTAAATGGCATTTTCCACTGTATTTTATTTTATTTTATTTTTATTTTTTAAAAGGAGTTTATTTATTTATTTGACAGACAGAGATCACAAGTGGGCAGAGAAGCAGGCAGAGAGAGAGGAGGAAGCAGGCTCCCTGCTGAGCAGAGAGCCCGATGCGGGGCTCGATCCCAGGACCCTGGAATCATGACCTGAGCCTAAGGCAGAGGCTTTAACCCACTGAGCCACCCAGGCACCCCTCCACTGTATTTTAATTACCCGTACTGTAATTTCAGTTCTTTGACCTCTTAATCCCTTCAGGGCCTACACAGTACTTTACAGCTTCATTTGGCTTGGGTCAACCAGTATGTCAGTTCACATTTGAGTCACTATTTGCCTAGAATGTCATCCTTTGCAAAATCACGCGGGTAACTAAACCAGGGAATATAACTCTTAAGAAGCTGGTGTGGGCTTAAGGTAGCCAAGCTGCTGGTAGGAATTATATTAGGTAAAATGAGGATGTAGATTGTTGTTTCTGGGTTCTTTTACTGTTTTTGTTAATTTATGTTTTGTGTAATGTATATATACTTGACCCTAGAACAACATGGATTCGAATTGTGCAGGTCTACCTATTTTACACAGGTTTTCCTTATGCTGGTCTTAATAACATTTTTTCTTTAGCTTTACTTTATTATAAATATACAGTATATAATAGATACACAAAATATGTGTTAATCAACTGTTTATCAGTCTTCAGTCGAGAGTAGGTTATTAGTAGTTAAGTTCTGGGAGAGTCAGAAGTTACCTGCAGATTTTTTTAACTGCAAAGGAGGCTGGTGCCCCAACATGTTGTTTAGAGGTCAACTGTAATTATATTGTATATAGTGCATTATACTTTTTTCTAAGCTCCTTTTAATTGTAACATTGAAATTAAATACTGGGGTGCCCAGTGTTCACTGGACTTGGTCATGCACTAATAACTGAAAACAGAAGCAACACACTGCTTTTAATTGAAATATCAAAAAATAATCAGTTGTTGAAATGTATCAGCATATTATTGGCCTGTGTGCGCATGAGTATATGTATGTGTGTGAAACTGACTTCTGGGTGTATTTTGACCACTCCTTTAAGCCACTGCTCAGGGATTGCTTCCCTGCTCTAATTTCCTCATTGGATTTTTTTCTTAACATGCCCTGTTAGAGCAACTGTACCATCCTTAGTATACAGTGAAGAGCAGGAAATGTCAAGAACTTTAATATAGTCTAGTAATTTTTCTGTCTGTGCTACATTAAGTTGATGGGATGGTCATTGGTAACTATTAGATGAATCTGTGTAATTTTTAAAAAAGAATGTTGGAAAATGCACATGCAAATTTTAAATGAAGACCTTATCTTTAGTTTTGAGTCCATACATTCCATATTTGTGGTTAAACATGGGCCTTTTTCTTTCATTTTCTTTCCAGCTTGTCTACATGTAGCCTGTGTTGTACAGCAGAAAGATGCCAGACAGTGGTTTGCTGAGCTTTCTGTGGATATGGAGAAGGTATTCTTTAAAATTCCCTTAGTTGAGGGGCGCCAGGGTGGCTCAGTTCGTTAAGTGTCTGACTCTTGGTTTCGGCTCAGGTCATGATCTCAGGGTTGTGAGATCAAGCCCCATGTTGGGCTCTGCACTGGGTGTGGAGTCTACTTAAGATTCTCACTCTCCTTCTCCCCTTTATCCTGCTTGCACTTACTTTCTCTCAAACAAAAATTTAAAATTTTTAAAAATACATTAAAAAATAAAATAAAAATAAAACACCCTTAGTTAAATATAAACTTGGACATTTTAAAGTTATTATGGTATTTACTTAACATGAATCTAAAGTCTTACAATGTCCACAAGGCTAAGAAAATTTTTGGTAAAAAATATTAAGAAACATATTTGGCAAGAACAGTTGATGTTGACTGTTTTGGTTATGTTTCTCTTTTGGGTTTAGGCTTAAACAGAATGATAAGCTTTTGGTTTGCTGAGGTGCAAAACTGCCTCTGATTTCCAGGATTATTTTAAAAACTACCTAGAGACCCGTAAATACTACTGTAAACTTTTGTAACAGCCTGTCTCTGACAAAGTGGGTTTTGCCCTTTTTTCTACCCTTTCTGTGTAAAATGTTGATAGCATTAGAATCAGTCCAATGTGAGGTCTACTCAGATGAGAAAGAGGGCTGATTTGGAAACTGGATATGACAGATGTATAGCTGCCAGCTTTTGAGTACCTTAACTCGTGTGTAGAGTAGTTAACAGAGAAACCAAACAATGTCTTTCCTGCACCAGCTCCCATTAATTTGTTTGAAACAACTGGTTTTAGAGGACCGTACTTTGTAGTGGCATACTTCTTCATGATTTAGACCTTGTTCCCAGTATATCACTGATTTGTTTTGGTTTAGGATAGTAGCAGATAGAAGGAAACCAACTGCGGAAATCGGTAAGGATGAACAAAGTATACATGTTAAAAGATGAGAGGGTAGAAGGAGAAGCTTACAGAGCAGTGCAGTAAAAATACTGCTTTCAAGTTTATCAAGATTGTCTAATAGAACATGAATACTTAAGGACAGAGACTATCTTTTCACTGTTTTCTGAGGATGTGTGTGATATGTGTTCTTTATATACTAAATGTTGCTTGATATTGCCACTGAGAACTTCTCAAATATTTACTTCTAGATTTTGGAAATAATCAGGGTTATTTTAAAACTATATGAGCAGTGGAAGAATTTTGATGAGAGAAAAGAGATGGCGACTATTCTTAGTAAGATGCCGAAACCAAAACCTCCTCCAAACAGGTACTTTGTAGACATTAATTACTGATTTCACTTATATATTTCATATGTATTTTTTCATAGATTATATTTATTCTTTTAATGAAATTGCTTCCAAAACTTCATGATTTATGTAACTTTTTAAAAAATCTGATTTGGTAGATTGACAATGCCTCATTTTAAAAAATACATTAATCTGATTATCTGTTAACTTTCCCTGATGCAATGGCAGGTCTCTTACAGGTATCCCTCAACATATGGCTATATACAGTTCATAAATTTAAACAGAACAGAATTTAGGCTAGTTCATTTGAAATTCAGGGATAAAGAATTCTGTGGTATCCTCTGTCATTTTGACTCTCTGACCTCCCCACCGCCACACACAGTGCTGGCTTTTATCCGGTTTTATAAATTTCAGTAGCAGTTTTCAAAAACTTAGGTGATTGATCTATTATTGTAAAGATAAATAATTTTTTCTTTTGAGCTACCTGAAGATCCATGGCACATAGTAACATGATTTTGGTAACTGAATCACTTGTGCTAAGAGGGTTTTCTTTTTTTTTTTTTTTTTTGTACAGCATCTTTTTATTTAGGTCAGTGGTTCTCAACTCTTGGTGTATATCAGATCACTTAGAGTAGGAAAAAAGATCAGAAGGGAAATAAAGAAATGCTACCCATCTTAATGATCAAGAAAAATAATTATATAATATTAAGATAGATTTATAGGTTTGATAAGTTGATGTTACCATTTAGAAAAAATTGATACTTACACAAGGAGCTGTTTAAGGCAGTCATTCAAACAGCTACCTTTGGATACATTTTTTGCAGAAATTCCCTGAGTGATTCTCCACTAGTGGCAGGGCCTGAAGCTGCAAGATGATGATGGACAAGATAAGGCAATAATCCTGTTGCCACACTGGTATTTTGAGTTTTAGTTATTTTTATTTTAAGTATTCAGCATTTTCCAAGAAATTGCCATTTTTCTTTCTGACTTATATAAGTTTGCTGTATTTACATGTGATTCTATTATGCATTTGGACAATAATATTTTGGGAAGAACCCTTCTTGATTTTCATATTTAGTAGGAATGAGATTTTATATGTAAGATTTAATTTTACAGGAAATTTGTTCAGAAGAAGCTCTAATCTCTATGTTGAGTGATACCTGTAATGACAGTAACATCCCATACCCTTATTTAAATTTTTTCAGTGTATATGGACACTAACTTCCAGAAAGTTTGTTTTGTGTGAGGGCACCAAGTTAACATAAGAATAAAAATATAAAACCAAATGTTAGTCTTCTGTATTTTAATTTTCCATCTCTTGTCTTAATGTTATCAGGAATGCCTTTGTTTTGTGGGTTGTACCATAGAGTAACTAACTTTAAAAATTAGTTGGCTTATTGGGATGTTGAAAATGAGTCTTTTAATTGGTATAAAATCTCTTTCTTCCCCACTTGAACAGTGAAGGAGAGCAGGGTCCAAATGGAAGTCAGAACTCTAGCTACAGCCAATCTTAAAACATTCCGAAGAATTCCGTAGTGGACCAGTTGGAAATAAACCATTGGACAGATTTCAGTTATGTCTTCAATGGAACACAAATGAAAATGAATAGCTTGTTTCTGTCAAGCATATTGGGAAGTGATTTTATTTTTGCAAATAAGTTTTTCCTTACCTAATTTGATTCTAGCACATAATTGATTAAAATCTCTTGATTATAAAAGCATGAAAGGTTCTAAGGGGACCTACAGACAGACTTACATAGACATTTCAAAATTAATAGCTTTTGATTAGTATAATTTTTCTTAATTTTCATAATAGAAATTATAGCTTTTTAGTAAGCCACGAAACATGAAGCATAATCTGTTTAAAATTCTCTTTGGTCATTGAAGGACCAAAAAAGGACATTAAAAAGTGAAATATTTGAGGGGTTTTTTCCCTCCTTAAGTTAACTTTAAAACTGTATTTAAGGAATCAAATCTTACAAAATCCTGGAAGATTTTGGTAATGATGTTGATAATTTCAGGGAAATTAATCAAGTACCTATTGATTTAAAAGTGTATTTTATTCAATAGTTTTAGTATCTTGCCATGGAAGATACTAGCCCAGCCTAGCAGAAAAGTGCAATATGTATAGCATACTTTGACATTTTAAAAGTTATATTAATTCCGTAACCATTTTGAAATGCTGGGCAAACTTTTAAAAAAAGAATCCTACATGATGTTATTTGTATTTGATTCACAGTTAATCAGGCATTTTGAAAGCTAATTGGATAAAACATGATAATATGGTTGAAATTTGGTAACATTTTAATGTTAATTTTTACTCTACTGTGAAAAGTTTTTATATGACATACACACCCTAGTTTATTTTTGTGTCTTAGTGTGGATTTACAAATTTACTACAGGTATCCTGAGCCAGGAACACAATCAGGTTTCAGGCCAGTTTGATACTGGCTATTCTTAATTCTCATGAGTGTAGGACTTTGGACTAAATGTTATGTCAGTGGGCCTGTGCTGTCTGTGGAACTTAATCATTTTCTTCAGATTTAAGGAGAGTGATAAAATTTGGAGTCAAAGGATATTGATGTACAATTTAAGGATTAAATTTTTTTATAAATCAGTTGTGAACAATGGATTATTAAATTAAATGTTGACTTCCTAGTATAAAACTGCAAGAATAAAAAGTAAAGTTCTCCAGCTATATTGACTAGTGTCTTGAATTTATCTCTTTGAATCTGCCTTATGTTTTCTGAGAGCCTTCTTCCTTTAGATCAGTATCAAAGTCTTCTATAGCTTGTCAAGTGGGTAATTTCAAATGGCTTATGAACAGACTTTGGAGTTTGCTTCCTAATGGGGAGGATTAGATAAGTTGGAAAGGAAGATTATGTGTAAAGTCAGTACCAATGATAAATACAGGTCTCGTAGGCTTACAGGGCAGGATAAGAAATGAGGAGAAAAGCTGTCCTCAGGTCTGAAAGAATTAAGGTTGGATTTGGGTTGGAAGAGCAGACTGATTATATATCACAATCATTGACTTGACCCTAATTTTTCACTTAAGCCCACCTTTATTTCAAAGTTTTCATTTTGAAAATTAATACATGTGACTTGCAGTTTTGTTTTCAACCTCTTGTTACAGAAAATTTAAAACAGATACAAGAGTGTAAAATAGTGTAACGAACCTCCATGTATCATTACCCAGTTTCAACAATGATCAGTTTATGACCCATTTCATTTCATCTAAACTCACATCCACTTCTCATATAATAGGCATATTATTATTATTTTGTTTAAAGATTTTATTTATTTATTTGACAGATGAAGATCACAAGTAGGCAGAGAAGCAGGCAGAGAGAGAGGAAGGGAAGCAGGTTCCCTGCTGAGCAGAGAGCCCGATGCGGGGCTCGATCCCAGGACCTTGGGATCATGCCCCGAGCCGAAGGCAAAGGCTTTAACCCACTGAGCCACCCAGGCGCCCCTGCATATTATTTTTGAAGCAAATCCAAGATACCATATTTCATCATCAAAGTATTCCTAAAGGTAATGGCTCTTAAAAAACTAAGTGTTATACCTGAACAATTAGTTAAAAAAGGGGCACCTGGGTGGCTCAGTGGGTTAAGCCTCTGCCTTCGGCTCAGGTCATGGTCTTAGGGTCCTGGGATTGAGCCCTGCATCTGGCTCTCTGCTCAGCAGGGAGCCTGCTTTCTCCTCTCTCTGCCTGCCTCTCTGCCTACTTATGATCTCTGTCAAATAAATAAAATCTTTTAAAAAATTAGTCAAAATAATGTTAAATCTAGTCAAATCTAAATAAGGATAAATTATTGCAATTGATGAATCCTTTAAATCTTTTTAAATCCATGGATTCCTCCTCCCATCTTTTTTTTTTTATGTTCAGTTAGCCACTGTTTAGTACATAACTAGTTCTTGATGCGGTGTTCAGTGATTCATCAGTTAAATATCACACCCAGTGCTCATCACAGCACTCCTCAATACCAATCACTCTATTACCACCACCCTACCCTATCTTATTTTTTAATTTTCCCTTTTTGGCTTGATTACCTACTAAGAGTATCTCTCCATATGGATCTTGCTAATTGTATTCATGAGGTACCATTTAACACACTCCTTTTTCTGTATTTTCTATAAATTAGTCATTGAATCTAAAGGCTTGATCAAGTTCAGATTTTAAAAAAATAGATTTTTTTTGGTGCAGGTAGACTATTGTGTAAGGTTCTTTTATCAGAGGGCATACCATACCTGGTTGTCTTTCTGTGACTTATCAGCCATTGATGACATGAATTGTTTTTAAAAATCAAATAGTTAAAAAAAAAAAAAAAATCAAATAGTACTGTAGGCTGCACTGTCTAGTGTCATAGCCACTAGCTACATGTGGCTGTTGAACACTGAAAATGGGGCCAGTCTGAACTGAGATGTGCTATAAATGTAAAAATAGTGTTAGATTTCAATACTTAGTACAAAACAAAAGAATGTATACTATCTAGTGTTTTTAACTATTAATATAAATGATAGGATGATGGGACCAAACAAAACAGTATTGAAGTTAATTTCACCTCTTTTAAAAATGTAAGACAATTAATGATCACCTAAATGGCTTGCATTATAATTGATGGACTGTGCTGCTGCAAGGCAAGGAAGATGTTAGACCCCTGACCCATTCTCCCTACTGCTCATTCCTGCTCCCCAGAGCAACTTTTAGTTATTTCTTTGTTGTTGTGTTACTTTCCACATTTCTCAATAATAAGCATATAATTACAGCATTTATTGAGCACTTAGGTGACAAGAATTTTCTCTGCTTTCTATATTATGAAATTGAATTCTCAGAACAAGAGAAGGAAACTCAGGAACAGAAAGTTAACTTACCCAATCACAGGTCAAGTATGTGACAAGAGCTTGGATTAGGTTCTAATTCTTAAAACCTGGGCAGCTGGGCTCCAGGGCCCATGTTATTAATGACTTTACTGCCCCCTCTGTTTACCTTCCAGTTTTTTAATTCTTTTTTCAATTGTAAAATTATCTAGTAACTTCCTACTCTGGTAGATGAAGATTTCACTTTCTTATACACCCCCCTTTATTCTGTTTCCCCACCAGCCAGGTTCTATACTAAGACTTCTATTCCATAGGGCGCGTGGGTGGCTCAGTCATTAAGTGTCTGTCTCGGACTCAGGTCATGATCCCAGCGTCCCGGGATCAAGCCCCACTGTCAGGCTCCCTGCTCATCGGGAAGCCTGTTCTCACACTTTCCCTGCTTGTGTTCCCTCTCTTGCTGTGTCTCTATCAAAAAAAAAAAAAAAAACCAAAAACCAAAAACTATTCCATCGCATTCCCAATTTAATTATATAATTTTTGTTAAATTCATGTAAAGTGTACATAGTAACAAGTTCTGTAGTGTACTGTGTTATATTTCCTTTGAGAATATTTTTAATCTTTCTGAAAGGAGTAATTGCCTTGGTTGTAATTTGCTCAATTTGTTTTGTATCTTTTGTTAATTTATCACTGGAATAATTTATTACTCATTTATTCCCTAAGTCACTCATAAGAAGACGTTCTTCCCCCAAGTCCTTCATCTTTTTGTTTTGGTATCCAAGATCCGGGGAATCCACTTACTTTTCTTTGCCTGCCTTTGTTTTAATGGGATACATCCTCTAGTTGCTTCAGAAAAGGTGCTTTTTAAGTAGCACCTTGTTCTTGCTTGAGAATGCACTGTGTTATCATTTTACAGATAGTCATGTAGGTTTTCCGGTCATTTTAAAATTTTCTTTGCTTCCTGCATTAGCACTTTTTCCTTGAAGTTCCTTTTTTCTGTTTGGTCATAATTTTTCAAATTAGAATCTTGCTTTAATTGTCTCAAGATCCATATTTGAGAGACCAAGGGAGATAATTGGGAAGTCTGTGTTCATGAGTAGGACTTTACAGAGGTGGGCCTTATTACACCACAAAACATTTTCATTATTATCCCACCCCTAACATCCCATCTAAAGCTCTTCTTTGCCAGTGGGTCACTTTTTCTAGAATGAAAGCTGGCTTTATCTGTGGTGGTACGAGCTGGACTGTTCAGAGTTCTTGGAGGCAAGTGAGGTCAGGGGTCTAGGTATTTCATTATTCAGTATTCAGAGTTTCATTTTACATTCCCACCTGCAGTAAGGGATCTCACTGCCATTCTTGCCACCAGATGTTTAACTGGAAGTTTCACCTCCCTTCTTTATCTGTTAACTGAATGCAAATAGCAACCCAAAATACCAGCTGCCTATAAACAGGTAACATACCATACAGATCCACAAGCAGCAATAAAGCATAGTATTAAATATTTAGCATAAATTATCTGATATAATCTTCAAAACAGTACTATTATCCCATGTGAATACACTTTTTTTTTTTTTAAAGATTTTTAAAAATTTATTTGACAGATCACAAATAGGCAGAGAGGCAGGCAGAGAGAGAGAGGGGAAAGCAGGCTCTCCGAGAACCAGATGCAGGACTTGATCCCAGGACCCTGGGATCATGACCTGAGCCAAAGGCAGAGGCTTAACCCACTGAGCCAACCAGGAGCCACCCAGGTCCCCCCAACATGGATACACTTCAACCAGATCCTACCATTGTAATACTTTTTATTAATTTTCTCTCCTTTTTGGGGGGCGCCTGGTGGCTCAGTCGGTTAAAGTCAGCCTTCAGCTCAAGTCACGATCTCAGAGTCCTGGGATTGAGCCCCACATTTAATCAGATTAAAAATATTCCCAAAGGAAATATATCACAGTACACTACAGAACTTGTTACTATGTACACAGAGGGACTGTAAATGAAGGAAACCTGAGACACTTTAATTCAACTCTGAGCCTGTCCACTTGCTACTTTTTCTAGGACCGCTTCCTTCTATCCCATTAGGAGAACAGTATATACAGTATTTTAAAACATAATTTGGCTATTCTACATTTCTAAAACTTTTGATCTACCCTTGCATTAGCAGAGTAAAAGGGGTATTCTCCCATGACTGAAATAAAACAGCCACTTCTTAAATGATGTATTAAATCGTATGCTATATGGATTTTGAGGCATTCAATACCATAGAACTTAGTAATGATTTTACTCTTAAGACGTAAGTGTAAAGGTCGCTGCAACTTCAGATACATTTGTTAAATTTTAATTTCAAAGTAACGAAGCTTGTCTTTATAAATTTGAATATAGAAAATAAATTATTCTAACATATGAACCCTTTGCTTGTTCACAAATACACAAGTGCATTTATGTTTGTGTTAATAGGATACTTTATCATAAGTTTTTTTTTTTAAGTACCAGGAATCCAGGATATTATAATTGTAAAATTTGGTTTAATTTCCTCCAAGTTGGAGATACTAAGTTCCTATCCCATTCTCACAAAGGTAAAATAGAGTGTTTAACCAACAAACATGCTAAATTAAAAGTCCATGCTCTCTCCCCAAAGAAAATTATTCTGAATCTGGTATTTATTCATCTCCTAATTTATACTTACACTATATAGGCACATCCATATATGTATAGATAGCAGTACTTTGCATGGTTTCAAACTATATTCACATTTCTGTAGTATACTTCTCTCAACATTCCCTGTGCAAGTCATGTTCATGTGTACCTCAGTTTTTCCATTTTTATTAATTCTCATCAGCTGTGTCTGTTAAGCCCACCCACTGTCTACTGGGTTTTTAAATTTCAGTTACTGTGTTCTTAAATTCTAGAATTTCTATTTGATACTTTTTTGTAGTTTTCATTACTTTAATAATTTTTGTCACCTAAGTTATTGAATATGTAAGTCAGTTATTTTAAAGTATGAAAATTCCAACATGCGGATCATCTTCAAGGTGGTCACATCACTTTTCTACTCCAGATTCCCCTTGTAATACCATTTAAGATAGGTTTCTCTATTGTGTCTTTTTTTTTTTAAATCTTCTAAAAAAATTTTTCAATCATGAGGTCTTATATACTGCTATTTCTAATAAATTTTATAGAATTCTGAACAATGAATATGACAAACTGTAAGGAATGTTTGTGGCTTTGGCTCAGGGGTCTATAAACTGTGCCCTATGGGCCTAATCTTCCCTGCCATCTAGTTTTGCCTGGACTTTGTGCTAAGAAGGTTTGCCATATTTTTAAATGTTTGAAAAATAATTAAAAGAATATGCGGCAACACGTGGAACATAAAATTCAAAGCTAAGTGGCTGTAGTTTTGTGGGTATCCAGCCACACTCATTCATGTATGTACTGTCTGTGGTTGCTTTGTGCTACAGTAGCAGAGTTGAACAGCTGCAATAGAGACCTTATGGCCCACAAACCTAAAATATTTATTGTTGCCAACCCCTTGCTCTAGATAATGACATCTCTCTCTAAGAGAGGACTTAACTGCTGGTAGGCCCTTAGGTTAGCAGGAAGATCACCTTAATTCAGACAGGGATTTAGTTGATTCAAAGCCATTCTTAAATTTTATGAGGGTTGGTCAATTTCTGGTTCTTTGCTCTGAGGGTATCATTTTCCAGGGGTTCCAACTAAACGTCTGGTGTATCTACCCAGGTTCTCATTCCTCAATGGGCCCAGTTCTTCAACCACAACTTCCCTTCTCTCTGAGATCGTGGCTCTTCAAATCCCACCTTAGTATATATGTTCTAGTACATTTGTTTCTATAGATAAATAAGATCAGTTTGATTGATCTTATCAATGAAGATCAATGAAGGAATTACTAAAGCAGCAAGGATTTGAAGGGCTATGCTCCGAGAGCAGGAAAGCTGTAGAGGATGACCCAACATGGAGGGGTGTGCGTGCATCAGTGCATGTGTGTTTACTTGCCAGCTTCTCTAGTTCTTATAGGGAGTTTGCTAGAAACTAGACTGATATTCTCAGAAATAGAAGTTCAAGGTGGTCACATCACTTTTCTACTCTAGATTTCCCTTGTAATACCATTTAGGACAAACCAAGTCCTAATAGTTACTTCTTAGGCCTTATATGGTCTGAATGACTGCCAAAATGAGACAAAAAACATTTGGGGGTGAAGAGGTACAGAGGAAAGAAACAGAGTTGTACCGTCAGTGCTCTAAGGCATACACTCATCCTAGTGAGAGTCCTTTACATTTAAACTCCCCCCCCCATTTTCCTTATTTGTAATTGAGATATAATTACAGAAGATATGTTTTCTTTTTTTTTTTTTTTTTAAGATTTCATTTATTTATTCGAAAGACAGAGATCACAAGTAGGCAGAGAGGCAGGCGGGGGGGGGGGTGGGAAGCAGACTCCCTGCTGAGCAGAGAGCCAGACGTGGGGCTTGATCCCAGGACCCTGAGACCATGACCTGAGCTGAAGGCAGAGGCTTAACCCACTGAGCCACCCAGGTTCCCCCAGAAGATATGTTTTCAAGTGTTCAATGAGTTTATGCTCTGGTTTCTCTTCAGATCACATAAATCTTTCGCCTTTTAAAATGAGTTTTGATACATGTATTATTACCTATGTACCAACACCGCACTCAAGATCTAAAGCATTTCCATCACCCTAGAAATTTCCCTCCTTGCTGCTCTTTCCAGTTAATCTTACCTCTACAGAAGCAATCATTTTGCTATTTCTTTTTTCTTCATAGTTTCTTAAAAAGATTTTATTTATCAGAGCGCACAAGCAGGGAAGAGGCAGAGGCAGAGGGAGAAGCAGGCTCCCTGCTGAGCAACGAGCCCAAACTTGGGGCTTGATCCCAGGACCCTGGGATCATAACCTGAGCTGAAGGCAGATGTTCAACTGACTGAGCCACCCAGGCATCCCTGTTATTTCTATCTTTATAGATCATATTAATTTTTTGTTACAAATCATATCACTACCATGGTTACAACACTACCGTAAGCCTTTTAGACGGTGTTAATGTATTTTCATTGTTTGTATTTCACCTATTTTTCTGGATCTCAGATTCTTGGTGTTTTAAGACAAAGTCTGCTTTTAAAAATCTAACTTCTATATACCTCTGCTAGACATCAGACCTCTTCAGAGAAGAATCACATCTTTTTTATTATCTTTTTAGCATTTGTAATATTTAGCATCGGATCTAAGCCAAGGAAATGTGTTCAAGAAATGATTACTAGCTGTTTTTATTTTATTTAATACATTATGGGTGAAAGATATATCCATCAGAAATATCTGTACTATATATCATTATAAGAAAAGAAATTTTATGAATTTTCTAAAATGGGAAAATTTACAAATATATTATTATTAAAATATAACTTGTTTAGTTCATAGCCTCTTTATTGAACAGAAGCTATGCTAACACAAATGGCCATAACATTATGATTAGGTACTGTAAGTAACCTGAGCTTGGGAATACTATTGTACTGTACTAAACTATTTTAAAAATTCATTTCTAGAATCCTAACCCTTAATACTCCCATGGCAAGTCACATACATTATTTCAATCCTCAATAGCCTTTGAAAATAGGCAAGGGCAAGTAGTATTCTCAACTTAAACAGTTAAGGAAAAGATACAACAAATAACTGAGTTACACAAAACCCTTTCCAGTGATGCCAGGGCATCACTGGAAAGGGTTTTGTGTAACCCTTTGTACATTTCAATATCATAAGCTGCATATACAGAAGGAAAGAGCCAACTTGATTTTCTTTTTTTGTTTGTTTTTAAGAATTTATTTATTTATTTGACAGAGAGAGATCACAAGTAGGCAGACAGGCAGTCAGAGAGAGAGAGAGAGGAGAAAGCAGGCTCCTTGCTGAGTAGAGAGCCCGATGTGGGACCCTGAGATCATGACCTGAGCCGAAGGCAAAGGCTTAACCCATTGAGCCACCCAGGTGCCCAAAAAGTGCCAACTTGTATTCCAAAAATCAATTTCCGTGTTTCTTCTCTGAAAATTCATAGGTTGCCCATTCCTTCCATCCTCCAGCATAGTGTTGAGCACTGAAAACATATAACAAGGTTAGTGCTGTAAAAATTCCCTTCTGCTTTATAACACAAAGTTGATAGGAACTTTAGAGATGTAGAGATGCCATGACTACTCTAGCCTTTAAACCTACGTGAAAGACTGTTACTTTTGAGTAGGATGAAAATATAGAGGGTTAGTCTCTATCCTATTACTAACACAGTATTAGAAGACATTTTTCAGTCGACCAGTAAAAATATAATACATATGAAACATTGCTATTATACACACTCTTGAATACAATTTTATACTTCATTTATGCACCTGTTAAAGCCCAGAGATACTGCCGTGTCCAAAGCCTTCTTGCTTCTCACTCCGGCTAAACAAGAAAACACCAGACTGTCTGATTTGGATGGTTTTACTTCGTTGTACTTCTCTTTGAAGTCTTTTGGGTTCATCTGTAGAGCTTTACCTACCTCACCCACTGAAAGAAAATGTTAAGAATTTCAATTAAATCTTAGGTACAGTAAATTACTGAATATATACTTTTGTGAGGAATTAATTCAAGTCACACATCACTTACGTGGAATGTTGACGGACCCGGGAATTTTCCCATACTCGACAATTTCCCATGGCTCTCTAACATCAATTAACATAATTTTTTTGGAATTCAAGAGGTTTTTAAGTTCCTTATAAGTGACATCTTTAAAAATAGCTGTACAAAAGTTATAGCAGCTTCCCTTTATTGACTTCAAACCTGGAAAGAATAAAATAATTTAGGTACCTTCAAAGTAACATTGCTATTAATATCTGGAAGGCAGGTCAAAGGAATTTCCCCACTGATTCCAGTCAGTTCTTTTACTTCACTGACCTGTATATGTATTTTGTACACAGCCTGACAGAGCCACAGGAAGGCTACCCTCTTGCCCTCCATGCTGAATGGCTGGCCTTGTGCCAGCTCCATATTCTACTCTCTCCAAGCCCTTAATTAGGTGGAACTTGTAAATACACATTCAGCATTTGGTACCTGAATCCTGCAAATAACTTGTGAATTTAAGCATAATCCAAATTACAATGTTAAGAAAATTTCAATTTCCCCTTGCAAGTGAAGATATGGGAACCTTACATTTGAAACTACACTTGTAAGTACTTAAAGGTTGTTTCTATCTGTTAAATAATTGGTGGGGCACCTTGGCTGGCTCTGTCAGAAGAGCCTGTGACTCTTGATCTTGGGGTTGTGAGTTCAAGCCCTATGCTGGGTGTAGGGATTACTTAAATAAAAACTTAAATAACTGGTAACATAATACGGTACTGGGTTATAACCTATAAAATAAATCCATGGGTCCACACTGATATAAGGATATAATTGAATAAATGGGGAGAAGGGATTATTTCAATTGATAAATGTAGAATGAATGATGAAAAGAGAAAATCACCATTAGGTTAACAAGTAATAATTATTTCAGCGAGAGCCATTGACAGAAGCTAGAGTTAGTAGATGAAATTTTGATTAGAAATAGGATAGTATCTCCCCCAGGAAATACTTACTAATAACAAAAGGAAACACCTGAAAGATACTACTTTAACCAATTATTCAAAGATCACTTCACTAGTAATAAGAAATGTCAAAATGTATACTTTGATAGGATGCTCAAAGAAGAACACATCACTTCCTTAGTATTTTTGCCAAAATACATACCCTGAATCAAGTCAGAAGAAAATCTCAAACTCAACCTACAAAATAACCAATACTCTTAAAAAAGTGTCAAAGTTATGAAAGACAAAAGCTGTGGAACTGTCACAGATTGAAGCAGACTAAGGAGCCATGACGATGTAATAACATAGAATCCTGGATTGGATCTGGGACTATAAAAGACCTCAGTGGGAAAACTGGTGAAATTCAAATAAGGCCTATGGATTAGTTAACAATATTATGTTAGTATTACTTTCCTGATTTCAGTAACTGTACCATCTAAGATGCTTACGTTAAGGGAAGTTGGGTAAGAATAAAGGGAACTCCATTTTATTTTTCTAACTTTTCTAAAGGTCCAAATTGATTTTTTAAGCATGAAAGAAAACCCCGAAGATTTTTAAAATAAAATAAAAATTTAAAAAATTTAATAATCATATTTCACAACAAAATGACTGCTATAAAGTAAATAATAATGCTCAAAGGTTGTTTAAAATATGAAATATCTGGGGCGCCTGGGTGGCTCAGTGGGTTAAAGTCTCTGCCTTTGGCTCAGGTCATGATCCCAGGGTCCTGGGATCAAGCCCCGCATCGTGCTCTCTGCTCAGCTGGGACCCTGCTTCCTCCTCTCTCTCTGCCTGCCTCTCTGCCTACTTGTGATCTCTGTCTATCAAATAAATAAATAATAAAAAAATCTTAAAAAAAAATGAAGTATCTTATAAAGTGAAATTGGTATAAACAGTATAAGCTGGCATAGAAAGAGGGTTTTTTTTTAATTTTTAATTTAATTTTTTATTTTTTATAAACATATATTTTTATCCCCAGGGGTACAGGTCTGTGAATCACCAGGTTTACACACTTCACAGCACTCACCAAAGCATATACCCTCCCCAATGTCCATAATCCCACCCCCTTCTCCCAACCCCCCTCCCCCCAGCAACCCTCAGTTTGAGAAGCAGACACACAACATACCGTAATCTATGAGAATTCAGTATTTGGTAACAATTATATTTCAAAATAATGGGGATATTTTGTTCAACAAATATGCAGGGCAAATAGCCAGCCAATAGGAAGAAAGTATAAGCAGGCTATTGCCTCATTCCTTACATGTAAATAAATATAAATTTCAATCTAGAAACTAGTATATTAGAAGTACCAATAGAAAACATGAGCAGATAATTTAAACCTTGGGATAAGAAGACCATTCTAAACACGGCAAAATCAGAAGCCATAAAGATTTGACCTCATAAATATGCTAAATTTATATATGGGAATAGAACAATGAATAACTAGAAGACACGTGGCAGGCAGGAACAAAATATTCATAACACAAAAAAGACAAAACATTAGTATTAATAGAGCTTATACAAATAGGAAAAGGACAAAATTCCCAATAGAAAAATGGCCAAAACAGGAACAGGGAATTGGCCTGAATAATACCAATGATCAATAAAATGTAAAAAGATGCCTTATCTCACTACTTATTAAGGAAATGCAAGATACAAACAAAATTTTTCAAATTTTGCCAGATTTGTAAAAATTAAAAGGGATTGATAACATCAAATATTGGTAAAGGTATGAAGAAATGGGTACTCTTTTACAATGTTGGGAGTGTGTAATGTCATAACCTTTTGAAAGGAAAATTTAGCAGGAATAACACTCTGTGTATATTTTTTACTTCACAATTTCACTTTTAGGAATCTATCTTCCTACAGGAGTATTAACATGAATGCATACAAATGTATATTTGTATAAATATATTCATGGGCAGCATTCTTTGTAGTACTGAAAAATGGTAAGAAGCTGGAATTCTATCCATAAGGAAATAGTTGTAAGTAGTGCATTTATACAATGGCATATTATTTAATGTAAGTTATCCAAAATATAGTATTAAATTTATAAAACTAGTTAGAGAGCACTAGGTATAAACCAGGGGTTCCCAGACTTTCTTGGTTCATCCTTTAATGTCTTAGTAAATTTTCTGCAGTGTGCATAGACCAAACAAAACAAAACAAAACAACACACACAAAAAAACACTTCATGGTTCTATTTATTAAATAGTTAAGAAAATCCAAAAGGGAGTTTTGAAAAACCGCATTTCCTTTGTAAAACCAAACACTGTGCTATTTTCATTTGTCTTTCTCACTGACAGCAAAAGATGGAAAAATGGACAAATATAGTAGTTAAAAAATTCAGGTTTCCTAGCAATTCCACTCCAAGGTATGTACCCAAAAGATTTGAAAACAGGGACTCAAACTCAGACACCAATGCTCATAGCAGCATTATTCACAATTATTCGCAATAGCTAAAAGATGGAAGCAGCTCAAGTGTTCATTCAACAGATGAATGGATTAACAAAATGTGGCTTATACATACAATGAAATATTATTCCGTCATAAAAAGGAATGAAGCTCTAACACATACTGCAGCTTGAAAATAAGACATGGAGAACACGCTAAGTGAAGTAATCCAGACACAAAATGACAAATATTTGATGATTCCACTCATGAAATATCTAGAACAGGTAAATTCATAGAAAGTAGGTTAGAGATTACCAGAAGTTGGAGGGAGGGGTGTTATTGCTCAATGGGTTTGAGTTTCTGTTGGGGGTGATGAAAATTTTTGGAAATACAGTGGTAACGATCCCCACAATGTTGTGAATACAATTAATGCCACTGAATTGTACACTCAAAAATGGCTAACAGACACATGAAAAAATGTTTATCATCATTAGCCATCAGAGAGATTCAAATCAAAACCACATTGAGATACCACCTCACACAATTAGAATGGCCAAATTTAACAAGACAGTAAACAATATGTGTCGGAGAGGATGTGGAGAAAGGGGACCCTCTTACACTGTTGGTGGGAAGCAAGTTGGTGCAGCCACTTTGGAAAACAGTGTGGAGATTCCTTAAGAAATTAAAAATAGAGGGGCGCCTGGGTGGCTCAGTGGTTTAAGCCGCTGCCTTCGGCTCAGGTCATGATCTCAGGGTCCTGGGATCGGGTCCCGCATCGGGCTCTCTGCTCGGCAGAGCCTGCTTCCCTGTCTCTCTCTCTCTGCCTGCTTCTCCATCTACTTGTGATTTCTCTCTGTCAAATAAATAAATAAAATCTTTAAAAAAAAAAAAAAAAAAAAAAAAAAAAGAAATTAAAAATAGAGAGGTGCCTGGATGACTCAGCTGTTAAGCATCTGCCTTCGGGTAGAGTCATGATCCCAGGGTCCTGGGTATGAGCCCTGCATCAGGCTCTCTGCTTGGCCGGAGGCCTGCTTCTCCCTCTTCCAATCCCCCTGCTTGTCTTCCCTCTCTCGCTGTCTCTCTCTCTCTGCAATAAATAAATAAAAAGTCTTAAAAAAAAAAAAAAGAAATTAAAAATAGAGCTACCCAATGACCCTGCAATTACACTACTGGGTATTTATCCCAAAGATACAGATGTAGTGAAAAGAAGGGCCATCTGTGCCCCAATGTTCATAGCAGCAGTGGCCACAGTTGCCAAACTGTGGAAAGAGCCAAGATGCCCTTCAACAGACGAACAGATAAAGAAGATATGGTCCATATATACAGTGGAATATTATGCCTCCATCAGAAAGGATGAACACCCAACTTTTGTATCAACATGGATGGGACTGGAAGAGATTATGCTGAGTGAAATAAGTCAAGCAGAGAAAGTCAAGTATCATACGGTTTCACTTACTTGTGACGCATAAGGAATAACATGGAGGACACTGGGAGAAGGAGAGAAGTGAGTTGAGGGAAATCAGAGGGGGAGATGAACCATGAGAGACTGTGGACTCTGAGAAACAAACAGGGTTTTGGAGGGGAGGAGGAGTAGGAGGAGAGGTGAGTCTGGTGGTGGGTATTAAGGAGGGCACGTATTGCATGGAGCACTGGGTGTGGTGCCTAAACAATGAATCTTGGATCAATGAAAAAAATAAAATTAAATTTAAAAAATTTATAAAAAATGGCTAAAATGGCAAACTTTATATTTATTTAATATTTAATATTATATAGAATATATATAATATATAATATAAATATATATTTAAAATATATTTACATATATTTTATCAAAGCAAATACAGTAAAAAAATAAAAATACAGATTTCCCCATCCTCTTCAGATTTTGAATAGTTGGCTCATGTAATCTATAAGATTCTATCTTAAAATGCCTGGGATAAAACTATTTCTCACTCAACTTTTTTGTGAATTCCCGGAATGCAACAAGTCAGCCAGCTGACTTGATACAGTTCCTTGTAGTTAGGAATTGGAAAACTACGGTAATTTAAAAAATGGTTAAACTCAAGTCTGTGGTACTTCACCACAGGGAAACAAATATCATCTCGGCATGTAACTTGTGTAACCGAATCAAAGATAGTTATGTTTTTCTTAGATATTAGAGCCAAACTGACATTCAGTTTTCTCTATGCTTCCTGTTGGGGTGTGTGTGTATGTAGGGGGCAATGGAGAGCATGTGTACAGTCAATGAGGACTAGATTTCCTAGCTTTCTACGGCACAAATATTCTCTTAACGAGTCTCTGCCCCCCCCAAGCCTCTCATGGTGTGAGCCTCAAGTCCATACTAACTCTTGAGTGAAAGCTATAGTGTATTTTTGGGGCGCCTGGGTGGCTCAGTAGGTTAAGCCTCTGCCTTTGGCTCAGGTCATGATCTCAGGGTCCGGGGATCGAGCCCCACGTCGGGCCCTCTGTCTGTCAAAAAAATTAAAAATTAAAAAAAAAAAGCTATAGTGTATTTTTTGTACAAGGCCTCTACTTGTAAATCAACCACTTCATCTATTGCGTGATCAAAGAAACAGCGATCAGTTCCTACACTGAAGGAAAACTGGCTGTTTGGGATTTATTGCGATGATGTGTGATTCTCTTGAGGGATTCTCAAGAGTAACACAGGCTATATGTGATTTTCACATTTTTGAGGCTCGTTTTTTAATAAACTCCAGTTTGGCTTTTCCACACTGGTCAATCTAGCCTTGCCTGGATGTTCCCTACAGCCTACGTTATAAGACACAGTCTGAACTCCTTAGCATGTTCTTTGATGTCCTTCAATCTACTTTACCAGCATAATTTACCAGACCTTCTCCTCCTCCCCATTCCTCCTCTGCATCAAGAACCCTACCCTCCAGCTACATCAAAAGTAGACATGTGCCCCAACTACCTTTTTATAATGGAAAGAGCAGGGATTTTAGAGTCTGATAAACCAGGTTCAAATCCTCCCTTGTCCACTTAGCTCTATAGTCCTGGGAAGATTACTTAAATTCTCCAGGACTTTGTTTCTTATTTTTAAAACAGTAATAGTATTACTTAACCTTTCTGAGTTGCTGTGAGGTTTAAGCAATCTCTATGGTGCAATCTTCAAATACATGTTTTCACCTTCCTTCACGATATATGCACACGGTTCTTTCTGAAGGGTTCTTTTCTTCCTTCCTCATCTCTACCTGGCACACTCTTCCTCTCCTTGAAGACTCTGTTGAATACCACTTGTCACCAACCCAACAGTTCCACTTCTAAGTATCTATTCTAGTAAGTTACTTGTAGAGATACACAAAGAGCTGTGTACAGTAACTATTGAAGAAGTTTTCAGAACAGCAAAAAAATGGAAACCAAAATGTCCATCAAGAGGGGACTGGTTAAATAAACTGTGGTAATCCATACTATGGATTATGCAGTAGTTAAAAGAGTTATATGTACTGTCATGGAAAGTTTCTGAATACCTAAGTGAGAAAAGAATTCAGAAAAGTATGCACGATAGATCACATTGTATGACAAGAAGTAACTAATGTCAATGAGAATGTGGAGAAAAGGGAACCCTCATGCACTACTGGGAATGTGAATTGGTGCAGCCACTGTGGAAAACAATATGGAAGTTCCTCAAAAAATTAAGAATAGAACTACCATATGATCCAGCAATTCCATTCCTGGTATTTATCTGAGCAAAATGAAGATGCTACCTTCAAAAGATATATGCACCACTGTGTTTCCTGCAGCATTATGTGTAACAGCCAAGATATAGAAAGAGCCTAAGTGTCCACTGATGGATAAATGGATAAAGAAATTGTGGTACACGGAGCACCTAGGTGGCTCAGTGGGTTAAAGCCTCTGCTTTCGGCTCAGGACATGATCCTGGGGTCCTGGGATCGAGCCCCACATCGGGCTCTCTGCTCGGCAGGGAGCCTGCTTCTTCCTCTCTCTCTGCTTGCATCTCTGCCTACTTGTGATCTCTGTCTGTCAAATAAATAAATAAAATCTTTAAAAAAAATAAATTGTGGTACACACACACACACACACACACACACACACACACACACACACAAATATTCAGCCATAAAAAAGAATGAACTCGGGGCGCCTGGGTGGCTCAGTGGTTTAGGCCGCTGCCTTCGGCTCAGGTCATGATCTCAGGGTCCTGGGATCGAGTCCCGCATCGGGCTCTCTGCTCAGCAGGGAGCCTGCTTCCCTCTCTCTCTCTCTCTCTGCCTGCCTCTCCATCTACTGTCAAATAAATAAATAAAATCTAAAAAAAAAAAAAAAAAAAAGAATGAACTCTTGGCATTTGAGACATGGACCTTGAGGGCATTACCCTAAGTCAGATCAAGAAAGATAAATACCATGTGATCTCATATGTGGAACCAAAAGCAAACAAGCAAAAAAATAAACAAACCCTCAAAATCCAAGTTCACAGATACAGAGAACAGACTGGTGGTTGCCAGAGGCACGGAGGGGTGGGGCAGGAGAAATGGGTGAAAGCAAAAAAGATAAAAAATTTAAAATATGTACTTTTTTGGGGCGCCTGGGTGGCTCAGTGGGTTAAGCTGCTGCCTTCGGCTCAGGTCATGATCTCAGGGTCCTGGGATCGAGTCCTGCATCAGGCTCTCTGCTCAGCAGGGAGCCTGCTTCCCTCTCTCTCTCTGCCTGCCTCTCCATCTACTTGTGATTTCTCTCTGTCAAATAAATAAATAAAATCTAAAAAAAAAAGTTAGAAAAAATAAAAAAATAAAATATGTACTTTTTTAAATTAAAAAAATAAGAATTCTCATCTTCATAGGGAGACAGAATGTAGGCCTCTTGGGGGAGAGTAAATGATTTTTAGGAAAGATAAACGGGCTCTTAGAAGAATAAATGGGAGGTATGCCAGTTTGTGACAAAGATTGGGTGTGGTGTTGAGTTCTAGTCTCCTTTCCTGTGATGAGTCAATCATCCTTGGTTGGTGAAACTCTTGGGGAGGGGATTTATGAAATTGAGTTCCTTTTGGAGGACTGTCTTAAGGCAGGTAAGAGGAGTTCAGAGAAATCCTCTCTCCATATTTGCTGTTTTTCAAATGCCTATAGCTTAAAAAAAAAAAATCAACCTACCAACCCAAATTTCAGTGTGAGATAAAATGATGACCTAAATTAATTAATTTATTTATTTATTTATTTATTTATTTATTTGACAGAGATCACAAGTAAGCAGAGAGGCAGGCAGAGAGAGAGGGAAGAGGAAGCAGGCTCCCTGCTGAGCAGAGAGCCCGATGCAGGACTCCATCCAGGACCCTGAGATCATGACCTGAGCTGAAGGCAGAGGCTTAACCCACTGAGCCACTCAGGTGCCCCTGACCTAAAAATATTTAAAATCGCATCAAATTAGACTATGCAAATTGAAGATCCAGTATAATTCAGAATGGTCCGATACATACTGTATATACATGTTTAGAAGCTTGCTTTTCTAAAATTGTCAGGTCTGTTTAGTAAGAAGAAACTTGTAGGAAGAAGCATTTTTTTTTTTTTTTTCAAACAGAAAACTTAAGGAATTTAGGATTACTTCTAGAGGCGCCTGGGTCGCTCAGTCATTATGCATCTGCCTTCAGCTCAGGTCAATGTCCCAGAGTCCTGGCATGGAGCTGCTCATGGAGACCCTCATGGAGTCCCCCGCTCTGCAGGAAGCCTGTTCTCCTTCTCCCACAACCCCTGCTTGTATTTCCTCTTTCTCTGTCAAATAAATAAAAGGTTGTTTTTTTTTTTAAAAAAAAAAAGAAATTTAGCATTATTATGATATATCTCTAAGTTCTAGATTCAATTATTCTTTGAAAAAATTTTTTTTAATTTTATTTATTGATGTAATATCTACACCCAGTGTGGGACTTAAACCCATGGCCCCAAGATAAAGAGTTGCATGCAAGTTCTTCCAAGTGAGCCAGCTGGCACCCCTATTTTTTGAATTATTTAATTTCAATTAGCCTAATGCAATTTAATTATTATATGTTTAAAGAAACTATATATAGAAGTCATACACATGATTTGGGTTCTGAATTTATTTTTTCATAAATTTAGCTTCTTTTCTATATTATAATATAGCATAGTTTTGTATTATATGTTCTGCTTTAAAATACTGAGCTAAATTTCACTTAGAGGGGCGCCTTGGTGGCTCAGTCAGTTAAGCATCTGCCTTCAGCTCAAGTCATGATACCAGGGTCCTGAGATCGAGCCCCGCCCTGGGCTCCCTGCTCAGTGGGGAGCCTGCTTCTCCCTCTCCCTCTGTCCTACTCCCTGTTTGTGTGCTTGCTCTCTCTCTCAAATAAATACAAATCTTTAAAAAAAAATTTCCACTTAGAAATAGCGTACCATCACTTCCTACCAATTCAGTTTGGTATTCTTTTTATAATTTCAAACAAAATTTTGATGGGAAAAATGTAACTATTTGAAACATAAAAGTTTTTGCTTAATGATAACAACCATAATAATGGCAACTCACTCTTGCCACAACTATAAAATAAATTCTCTGGTTCATCTGTAATCCTCTTTTGGATTTGACACCTTAGAAATCCCACATTAGTATCTGTTGAATACCGAAAATTATTTCTAGGGATGCCTGGGTGGCTCAGTCAGTTAAGCTGCTGCCTTCGGCCCAGGTCATGATCTCAGGATCCTGGGATCAAGCCCTGCATCATGCTCCTTGCTCAGTGGGGAGCCTGCTTTACCCTATTCTCCCCACTTGTGCTCTTTCTCACAAATAAATAAATATAATCTTAAAAAAAAAGAAAATTATTGATAGAGACCATGTAACAGTGAATATAAACAACCCACAACCAAGAAAGAATACATTAGAAATAATGATTGTTACTCCATAGAGAAAATATTAGTAAGAACATTTGGTGTGCTTCCTTATCGAACGTGTATTTGGGTTTGGTGTGAACATTTTATGACTTCCAATGTAATCACTTCAATAAATATTTTGACTTTTTGAGAACCACTTGCAGCAAAATTTGAAAAGCAAGTGAACAACCATCCTATGGGATATAAAGATTATTTTAGGAAATCTAGGGAGTAAAAGATTAAAGGGAATCTAAAGATTCTAGGGAATAAAAGATTAAAAATGGAAATTTTAGATACGGCAATGCATTTATCAGATGAAGCGGTGAATTTAGTATGAAAGGGGAATCCATATACTATCTTTGAGCTTCTCAAAGTTACTTGTCTTCTCAACCTCCATTACTACTCACTCACAGTATTTTCCCTTAAATAGCCGCTCGAGTCGCCACGTCCGCTGACTGTCACCTTCCCCAACCTCCCTCCTTTTTAAAAGCATCTTCTACTGCTGCCAACTGACTCATATTGACAAAGCACTTCCGTGTTTTCTGTTGTTCTTTGTAGGACTAGGATTAAGTAAAGGCCTTTACACAACCTGGCTATTACCCCAAAATCTACTTAGAACCTTAGAGAGGTCAGAACTCAGGGGAGAGACAGGACAGGATGTGGTAGATGAAAGTTGACTCACTTCAGGTCACCACAAAGGTGTGTGAGTACAGCTCAGTGTACATGACTTAGTAGGTCAGGTTTGGGATCCTGCTTCAGCCCTGCATAAGTCTAAACAGAAGCAAAGAGGAAGATGAGAATAAAACTAGTAGAATAAAACCTGAGGGGATACTTTCAGAGAATAAAGGTAGACGGCAAGTTTTTGTCCTCGTGGAAATGCAGGAGACAAAGGACATTTTCAGTGTTATGGGGAGGGGCCACTGTTTCAGTAACAAGCACTCATGTTAGCAGCCTCAAGTCATTAAGAAGACAAGACTTGACAGTATTCTCTTTGGAAAGTCTAGGCTGAAAGATTAGAAACCCACCCTGGCGATTGGAAGCAATGTAAATATTCATACAGGGAATAGTTAAATTAATTATGAAGCATAGCATTTACCTACATTTATTGACTTGGAGAGATGTCCATATTGCTAAATGAAAAAGCTCTCCCTTTAAGATCGATACACACATAAAATACAATACTTATGTTTTATAAATGTCCAGAAGAACACCTGGAAGTAAACAAGAAACTATTTCTGGGGAGTGGGATTGCAGGGACAGGAATTCTGGGGCATAAATTAAAAAACACCAACACCTACATATTATATATGTAGTATTTTTAAGTGTACATTTATCTAGACTCATAGAAAAGTGTTCAGAAGGATGTATACCCAACCACATTTGGAGAGGAGGGTGGAATATGGGAGCGTGTATAGAGGGAAATGTCAGCTGTTCTTTATTGTCTGTTGGAATATAATGGGAATATAATAATGTATCACTAGCAGAATTTTTTCTTTAAAGATTTTAAGTCATCTCTACGCCCCACCTGGGGCTCCAGCATAACAGCTCTGAGATCAAGGGTTGCATGCTCCACCAATGAGCCAGCCAGGCACCCCACTAGTAAAATTTTTTTAATGAAAAGGCACCTTTTCTCTAACACTTTCTCCAACTCGGATAGAATACTTGCTTTTTCCATTGCAGTCTCCCGGGGCTCTGTGTGTGGTCATTGTTTACCTGTGTCTGTCTCTCCCTAAAATGGTGACGTGAACTGCAGAGGCTGTATCCCCAGCAGGAGGTCTGCATTTCTAGGCGCTCAATAAACAACATATTTGCATCGAAAAAGCACATTTTAAACTACAGAGGATGCACCAAGAGTGCAAGTGGAGTAAGTGGTTGGGAGAGTTGGGGACACAGTGTCATGCCACGGTCTCTGCAGCTGCATCCACAAATAAAAATTGTGGTAACGGAGAGACCAGGTAAAGCAGAACGAAGGGACTGGAAGCATGCTCTGAGTCATGCACGCAACGCCTCCACGAACAACCTTCGTTTCTCCGGCCGGTTTTGCCGTCCGTAAAATTAGCAGTGGTACTTTAATAGCTCTAAGTGTTACAGTTCTAGGTGACTTGCCACGGAGCTCTGAGCGCGGCTCCCCAGTGGGTCACAGGTGTAACTCGCAAAGCTGGGCTCATCCTCAGTCTCCAGCAGAAACTGGCCCTGTTGCTCGCTCGTCTGAGTCGCCAACTGACCTTCACTGCCCAGTCCCCCACCAGTATCTTCCTAAAAGCCTCCCCTACGCGAGCTCCCTGGAGCAACGCTGACCTCTCTCCCTGCGTCCCCCGAGCACCCCCAGACCCAAGTAGCCCGGAATCGGAAAGAACGAGAACGGAATGTAGGTGCTATATCTTCCCAGGAGCCAAGAGTAATGAGACTGATTTTTAACTGGAAGCCGCAAGCAGCGAGCACCCCCACCAATGCCATTCCTTCCCCGATCCCGAGGTTAGACGCTCTCTCTTTACCCAGGGACCACCGAGCTCACCCCAGAGAGCAGCCTCCGCGGACGCCAGTATCGGCCGGCGCGCGCTCCGGAACAGCGGCAGCGGCAGCACCATGGCCCGCTTGCGCCCACCGGGCCCCAGACTTCCTCCTCTGGCTCCTCCTCCTTCTTCTTCTCCGCGGCACCGCCCTCCTCCCGCCCCCGCCCCCGCCCCCGCCCCCGCCCCCGCCCCCCTCCCCGCGCCGAGCTCTTGAGCGCCCCCGGGACGAGTGCTGGCCGAAGCGGGGAGTTATCGCCGAGGGAACCGTTCCCTACTCTGGAACTTTAAATTGGAAAATAACTCGAGAGTTGGGGCGCGCCTGGGTGGCTCAGTCGGTTCGGTATCTGCTTTTGGCTCCGGTCATGGTCATGATCCCAGCGTCCTGGGATGGTGCCCTCACTGGGGCTCCGGGCCCCGCGGGGAGCCTACTTTTGCCTCTCTCTCTGCTTGTGAGCCCTCCCCCTGTCAAGGAAATAAATAAAATCTTTAAAAAAGAAGCAGAGTTGAGCTTGCTTTTTTGTTTTGGATTATTACTTTTTAAGGAGAGACGAAGCTTAAAAGTGGAAAGTAGAAAATATACCAAAGATGAAATTAAAAGATTTTTTTAAAAAGATGTTATTTATTTATTTTTGAGAGAGAGAAAATGAGCCGGGGAGGGGGGGCAGGCTAGGGGTAGAGGGAGAAGCGTGCTCCCCATGGAGCTGAGAGCCCCTAGCCCTGCTCATTCCGGGACCCTGAGGGGAAGGCAGATGCTTAACCGACTGAGCCATCCAGGCGTCGAAATTTAAATATTTAAAGTAAACAAAATTTTCCAACTTACTTTATAATGGGATTCTTATAGATTAATTTAAAGGGAATTACATGGACGCTTTTCTAAGAACTGCTCTTAACTCCAATAGCTGGTTCAACTAATGTCAGTATTAAGATAATCTCATGCGATCATCTTTCCCCCACAACTCTGATACTTGACTACAATTGACCACAGCTTGCCGGAGTTAGATCCAACTATTTTATAAAATGCCTTAGTTTGCAATTGCTACTGTAACAAATTACCACAAATTTACTGGCTTCAAACAATATAAATGTATTATGTACAGTTCTGTAGGTGTCAGCAAGCCTGTGTTCCTTCTGAAGGCTCTAGGCAGAATGTCTTTTCTTGCCTTTTTCATCTACTAGAGGCTGCTGGCATTCCTTGGCCAGTGGTCCCCTTCCCCATTTTCAAAGCCAGCAACTAGCATCTTCAAATCTCTAACTCTGACCTCTGCTTCTGTTGTTGCATCCCTTACTCTTCGTCTGACCCTCCTGCCTCCCTTTTATAAAGACCTTTGTAATATCTTGGGCTACTTGGGTGATCCAGGATAATTTCCCTATCTCAAGATCCTTAATTTAATCATATCCCCAATGTCCTTTTGCCATGTACTGTAACATGATCACACGTTCCAGGAATTAGAATACCTTGGGGGTGGGGAGTGTTGTTCAGCTTACCACATAAAGTTTATTATTGGGACGCCTGCGTGGCTCAGTGAGTTGAGGCTCTGCCTTCGTCTCCAGTCGTGGTCTCGGAGTCCTGGGATCCAGCCCAGCATCACATAGGGATCTCTGCTCAACAGGGAGCCTGCTTCCTCCTCTCTCTCTGCCTGCCTCTCTGCCTACTTGTGATCTCTGTCAAATGAATAAATAAAATCTTTTTTAAAAACGTTTATTATTACTGTAGTTCATTTCCTTATTTTAAATTTATTCTCAATTTGGTCCCCCAAATTGAGAATAAATTTAAAAATTGAAAGCTGTATTTAACTGCAAATTAATTTACAATGGAAATTTTAAAAAATTAACTTCTAAATGATATTATTATTTTTTAAGATTTTATTTATTTATTTGACACAGAGAGAGAGAGATCACAGATGCAGGGCTCTCTCCCAGAACCCTGAGATCATGAACTGAGCCTAAGACAGAGGGTCAACCCACTGAGCCACCCAGGCACCCCATCTTTCCTTTTGAGAGAGAGCGAGCAGGAACAGGAGAGGGTGAAAGGGAGAGGGGCAGACAGAGAGGGAGAAGCAGACTCCCCACTGAGCTGGGAGCCTGAGCCACCCAGGAGCCACCAGGCACACCTAATTCTTAAATTTCTTTGTTCTAATTCAGTCCCCACCTTTTTAAACTATAAATTGGGAGTCCAATATATGATACATTTTTTCTTTTCTTTTCTTTTTAAAGATTTTATTTATTTATTTGATAGATCACAAGTAGGCAGAGAGAGGAAGGGAAGCAAGCTCCCAGCTGAGCAGAGAGTCCGATGCAGGGCTCGATCCCAGGACCCTGGGATCATGACCTGAGCCGAAGGCAGAAGCTTTAACCCACTGAGCCACCCAGGTGCCCCTATGATACATTTTTAAAAATTTCATTTACACCAATGCAGTTTAGTATGGAAATTTAGATTTTTGCAGGTTTGCATATCTTCTTTTCCTCCATGTTCTGTTTCAAATCTGATGTTAAAATAAATAAAAACTTCGATTTGTGATGTAGACAATTTTGACTTAATTACACCACAGTACGACCTGTTCTTATTTGGGGAATATTTTTTTTTCCCTAAAGAAAAAAAATTCCCCTACTCCAAAACATGAGTAGTGATCTCTATGCCCAGCACCGTAACTGGCAAATTTGTACTTAGTTACATTTGTCGAATGGGTGGTTTCCATAAATACAATGTGAACACCTAGTGACCTTCTTTGCTAAGTTCTGTACATAGAAGTAATGCTAACTATTTCGTAAGAAATTAATTAGAGTTTACGGGGAAAACCAGAGTTTTTTAAATTTAACCTTTACCCAAGGTTCTATCATTAGGCCACCTGTCTCCTGGTTGAAGAGTTGTGAAGGATTACAAAGCTCTTAGGACTCACGCATAACTAGAGTGGATGTTTGCAACATCATTAAAATATTTTCTTTTTTTTTTTTTTTTTTTTTAAAGATTTTATTTATTTATTTGACAGAGAGAGAGATCACAAATAGGCAGAGAGACAGACAGAGAGAGAGATGAGGAGAAGCAGGCTCCCTGCTGAGCAGAGAGCCCTATGCGGGACTCGATCCCAGGCCCCTGGGATCATGACCTGAGCCGAAGGCAGAGGCTTAACCCACTGAGCCACCCAGGCGCCCCTCATTAAAATATTTTCAAAACGATTATTTTTACTAAACAAATGCAGTGTGCAAACCAATTTAACAGATAATCGAGCTTCGAAGAGCTATAGGTGAAGGTCAAGAAATTTCTTGTCTCCGTAAGTAAGCTAGGACAGGTAAGCCGACAATAATGAAAAAAAATGGGAGACAACATATGACAAATGTCAGATGTGATTTTATTGCAGTGTGACGGAGAGAAGTCAGAAGCTATCCCTTCAGGCCCTCAGCAACAAGTGGGATTTAAGCCCGACTCCGGGAAGCCCTTGAACTGCTCACACCCGAACACCAGCCGGACGCAGCCGGGAGCTCCTTGCGGTTATCCTCCGATTAGCCGGCATACGGGGCTCTGCAGATCCACAGAACGCAGGCGCGGCGCCACCGGCCCCGGGGTGGGGCTGGGGGTGTCCACGCCCCCCTCCCGTGCGCCGCGGCGGGGAAGGCGTCAAACCCCGCCCCGGAGGCGGGGCCGGCACACGAGGCCCCGCCCCTGCCGACCGGGAGGTCAGCCGCGCATGCGCAGTCTCTTCTGGTTATAGACCCGGCGGCTCGGCCCGGCGTGGTGAGTCCGGGCTGAGGGACTGGGGTCGCCGTAGTGTCTCGGTCATCGCTTCCTTTACCCCAGCCCCATTGTGGCAGGACAGGCCTGGGAGAGAGGCCTCCTACGCGCCCCGGTGTTGCCGATCCCGGGGGTTCCCGGCGGTCACCGAGGGCCGCGTGAGTGCGGCCCGGCTGGGCGCCGGCGGCGGCGCCGGGTGGTTTGGGCGGGAGGGGTTCGCAGGGAGGGGCCCGAGTCTCCGCTGTATCGGGAAGCAGGCGCTCCCCGACGCCCTTCCCGCCTTCCTCCCGCGCGCTCTGCTCACTACCCATTTGCTCTTGAGAAACTTGGGGTGCTTTGTTAGTGACGGGAGGGTAGTGTTAGGAGCCCCGGAGAAGGGCTGCTGGGGTCCAGGTCTCCATCCACCTCTTCCTGGCTCCGGGACCTCTGAAGTCACTTAACCTCTGCGGCTCTCAGATTCAAGTGTGAGCTGGGGGTTAGTCCTAGGAGCCTGTCTCGTAAGGTGTTTGTAGCACTACGTGAGGAAGTATCCTGGAGTGCTGAGAGCCGAGCGTGATGCACGGCCAACGTGTGCAAGTGCTGTTCATCTTCTTGAGCCTGGTACTAAACGGAGAGTGTGTCCTCCTCCTCCCCACGGCGAAAATAATTGCCCAAGAGTTCAAGGGTAGGGAAAAAAGATTTTTTTTTTTCTTGAGACTATGGGCTTTTGTTTGTATAGGATGTTAAAAAAAAAATCAAACATTTCTAAACAACTTAGTTGCGCATCCTACAGCAGAGAAAAAACAGATGTTGCAGTAATACTGAAATTGAAAACTGAACAGTTTTGTTTGGGAAACCGCGTGAAAAAAAAGGGCCAGAACTTACTTGTCCTGAAAAGAGTTAACATATCAGGCCTGAGACTGCTCTCCTTAGAAAGGCCTGCTTGCTTGTTTGGCGTCTGGAAACAAAATAGTTCATGCAGTACCCTGTGGTTTATGCCGAAGTTAGCAGCCTCCCAGGAAAACCCCAGTCCTGTGAGTCTGTGATGGGCTTCCCTGAGCAGAAACATTGCACAGACGTTGCTGGACTTTCCTTATTGGGAGGAAGAGTGTGCTCTGTTTGACCCTTTCTGGGAGGAAGAGCACACAAGGAAGCCTGCACATAGATTCCTGCAAACTTCATTTGTGTCTTTCCCTTATGCTCAGGTTGTATGTCCATACTCCATTGCCCTAATAAAAGTTAGCCTTGAGTACAACTACGTGCTGAGTCCTGTAAGTCCTTCCAGTAAATCTCCAAATATGACGGTGGTCTTGAAACTCCCCACACACAATATTGGTGATAGAAAGTACTTGAAGCTTGAGTAATTAGATTTTAATTTTGTCTCTTTTTGCCTAAAAAAAGGAAAGAAAAAGCTATACAGATAAGTGATTGCTAAATAGTGGGTTACTATCCAAAATTATTTCTCTGTTTAGACATATTGCAGGTCTTAGAAAAATCACTGGAAATTGCGTTGGCAAGTGAAGTTTGAGTCACTGTCTTTTACAGACCTTTCATAGATTGTGGTCAAATACCTTTTCTTTTTGTTACTCTGCAAGCAGTATCTATGGGTTGATGTCTGTCTTTATCAAGATAAAGATGTCTGGGAAGCTGGGGAAAGGTATGGCTGGTTTCTCATGGCCCATTTTTCCTGGATTTTTTTTTTTTTTAAAGTTATGCCTGCATTTTCAGGACATCAAGTTGAAATAGTTGGAGGTAAGTCTGTAAATTTGGGGTTGGAAAGAACAGATTGCCTTCTGATTATATCTTTTTTCCCTCGATAAAGTAGAAGACTAGATACTATTTTGAGAAGAAGGGAGATGGAGGAGTTAGACGTTTAGAAGAGTGAGGAAGGTTTCAAATGGCTGTGTGAGGAATAGGTAAATAGGTTTTCCAGAAAGTGTAGTAGATAATGTCATGTCTCGATCCATTTGAGATTGAGATTTTGATTATGAATTTAGCGGACCCAGTCACCTTTCTTACAAAATTTTCTCCAGCTTGTTTGGATGCAGACATAGAGAAAGTGGTTAATTGGATTCATTTAGGTTTGGGGTTCTGTTAGGGGGGTTTTGTGGTAGTCCTTAAGGCTGGGCACACATATTTTGTTCTTTCTGTATACATGGTAAGGTTATACTCTTTGTACACATCCCACATCCCACTCCCTTACCCGCATGTCTACTCGAAGTTGAATGTGTCGAATGAGTTGCTTGGGCTGGTAAAATACAAGCAGACGTGACATACATCATTTCCAAGTGAAGCTTTAAGCACCAGCACTCCATTTGCTACTTCCCCATCTCTGCCTTGCTATAGTGATCATCTCATTTGGTGAGATGCAGCCTCTCGCCAGCCTGGGCACTAAAGGTGAATGAATAGGAGTGGCTGAAGAGGCAAAGCTGGAAGAACTTGAATGTGTGATTAGAACTTGAATTAATGATTTTGCAAGGTAGAGCTATAGGGGTTTATAGCTAACAAATATAACTATATATATATAGTTATATAGTGGAAGTTTGGAGGGAGAAGGCAATCAGAAATGAAGTGCTCGGGGCGCCTGGGTGGCTCAGTGGGTTAAAGCCTCTGCCTTCAGCTCAGGTCATGATCCCAGAATCCTGGGATGGAGCCCCACATCGGGCTCTCTGCTCAGCGGGGAGCCTGCTTCCTCCTCTCTGCCTGCCTCTCTGCCTACACGTAATCTCTGTCTGTCAAGTAAATAAATAAAATCTTAAAAAAAAAAAAAGAAATGAAGTGCTCAAGGAACTCAGAGCCCTCGTGCGTCTCTCACCCTGAAGGCCAAAATTTGTTGCAGTTCAGTTCAAGAGTGATGACCTCTGGAGTTAAAGAAATGGCTCTTAAAATGGTAAACTAAAAAGCTCCCTTATGCGGAATGTGGTATAACTGAATCAAGACTCAGAGTTTATTTTTTTATTCATTTTTGAAGATTTATTTATTTTAGAGAATGTGTGTGCACATGAGCACAGGGAGGGGCTGAGAAAGAGGGAGAAAACCTCAGACTTTCCACTGATTGAGGAGCCCAGCAGGGGGCTCCATCCCATGACCTTGAGATCGTGACCTCAGCCAAAATCAAGAATTGGCCACTTAACCAAGTGAGCCACCCAGGCACCCCAAGATTCAGAATTTATTATTGAGTTGAAAGATTCTTCCATCTTGATCAACAAAAGCAAATAAACAAATAGCCACGAAAATTACAGTGTAGCTTAACCGTAGAACAGATGATATTAGGTAGGATTTAGGCTGAGCTTTAACAGAGACACCAAATACAGTGATTTTTTAAAAATGCTTAATTTTTTTTAAATGCTTAATTTTTAATCTAAAATCTTAACAATTAACTTCGGATTTTTAAAAAATATAAAGAACAGAGGTAAGTAACAGCTTGAAGAGACAAGTATGGGACATTATACAATGTTGCTATTGAAAGTGTGGTCTGTGAAAAAAAAGAAAGTGTGGTCTGTGGGGGCACCTGAGTGGCTGAGTTGGTTGAGCGTCTCTTGGTTTTAGCTTGGGTCATAATCTCAGGATCCTGAGATCAAACCCCCTGTTGGGTTCCTCACTCTGTGGGGATTTTGCTTGAGATTCTTTCCCTCTACCTCTCCCTCTGCTCCTCCCAATGGTCGTGTGCATGCTCTCTCTCTAAAATAAATCTTAAGAAAACAAAACAAAATTAACACAACTGGTCTTTGGACCCACAGCAATGGCTTACCATTGGGAGCTTGTTAGACAGGCAGAACCTCAGGCCCTGTGCAAGACTTGTTGAGTCAAAATGCACATTTTAACAAGATCTTTAAGGTGACTCATATGCGCTGGCCTGATTCTTAAAAAAGCCAGTGTCTTAGGAAAGTGTAAGATGGGAAGAATAGTTGTGGATTAAAAGATGCGAACAGTTAACATGACATAACCAATACAAAGTGCACACCTTGACTGAATCTTGAGTTTTAGAAAACAAGTATGGAAGATAATTATGAGTCAGCTGAAGAGGCTAGAATACGATGGAACCTCAGAATGGGGAATTACTGTTAATTTTCTTAGATGTAATAATGATGTGGCTATATATAGAAAAATGCTGTTATTTTTTAAAAAGATGCAAACTGTTTGCAACTTTGAAATAGTTCAGCGGAAACAAATATACTCACATGTGTGTATTTCTGTCTCTGTCTCTCTCTGTACACACTGATACTTAGGTAAAACAAATGGGGCAGATGTTCTAGATGTGGAATGTAGGTAGTAAGTATATGGGTGTTTATTATATTGGTCTTTTACCTTTTCTGGAAGTTTAAATTTTTTCATAATAAAAAGGTGGGGAAAAACCCCACAAAAAATGCAGTATAGCTTAAAACAATTTCTGTCAGTCATTGCTAGTTCATACGGTGCAGGTAGAAGGGCTCTGTTGTGTTGGGCACATGGCTACCGTCCCTGGTCCATTATGGCTTTTCCAACTTCTATTTCCTAGCTGGTGGGACAGGAGAAGAGGCAAGGAGACCACATACCCAGAAGGAGCACTTATTCCCTTGATCAAACCTTTTGGGTTTTTTTGTTTGTTTGTTTGTTTTTCATCCACTTGGACATCATGTGTTTGGGGAGTAATTGGTAAAAGTCAAATGTAGTGTGCGTGTGTATATTGGTTTATAAAGATGTCTTTGGTTTCACCTGATGTTCTCTTCTTCTTTTGATGTACTAGGGCCCAACTAAAACTGAAGTCATTTCTATTTTAATATACATTAAGTAATATACCTAAAATTTTAATTTTGAGGATTAAAGTGTATTCATTTCCCCCTACCCCCAGCCTTTTCAGTAAGTAACAGATGCGGGTGAAAGAGCCTTCCAGAGCTTTGCCTGAGAAAGCCAAAAGAAGTAAAAGGCCTGCTCTACCTCATGATGAAGACTCTTCAGACGACATTGCTGGTAAATTGTAACCTCTGGCATCCTGAATAGTGTTGTGGAAAATAACCATATGTTTTTAATCAATAAGTCTTTTGCTCTTTATTTCCACTATTTTCTGCATGAACTGTAAAATCAGCTTGTCTAGTTCCAAAACATCTGGGTGATATTTTTATTGAGATTTCGTTTAGTTTATAAGTAACTTAGAATTGGCATCTTTTTGTTGTTTTCTGTTTCTCATGACCTGTTAAAGCCAGGCCTTCAAGCCTTGGGAGGGGTGGGTAACTGGGGAGTGGCTGGCCTCAGGCTCGCTTTTCTTTTGAGCTTCATGCCTTCTGTTTCAGCTTTTCTGAGAATTTTCCCTACTTTCTCATAGCTCTCCATTTAAAAAGACGTTTTTAATTTTTATTTCCACTTTTAAGTGTTTTTAACTTGGATAATGTTTCAGGATAGATTGTTGTATTGAGGGAAGTCTGAATTCTATCTTTAAGCATTTGTTTCATTCTGTGAATATGATTTTTTTCTCAGGGATTCTGATGATTCTTATGTTAGCTCTTCCCTGCCTGTCTTCTAGTTATTTTTCCTCAAATCCTCTGAAACTCCTACTTCCTTTTCATTTTGCTTGCTCTTTTCCTTTTTATCTTTTACAGTGTTTTCTGCGGTGCATCCTTTTTAGTTTTATCATCCTTTTTGTGGTTTTATTTATTTGTTCTTCCATTTCTATCCTGAGCTCTGCCAGTCACTTCCTACTGTTTTGCCACCTCATGTGGGAACATTTGCTTCTTCTGTTTTGTATTTTTGTTTCATGGCGGTGATTTCTGTGCCATTTGTTTTTCCTTTTTTTTTTTTTTAAGTATTGGATAGAAATTGTGGCTTTAATTTTTCCTTGATTTCTCATTCTTTGATGTAGGGTTGCCTTTCTTGGACCAGGTAGTTTTAGAATATTTGTGTAAGGAGGAGGGCCATAGCACTGTCGAGACCAACTGGGGTTTCGAGTGTGAGCTCAGTTAGCCTGTATTTCTTTCCACCCAACAGGGTGATGCAGCCCTGAGGTTTTTTCCAGAATCTGAAGATCTCTTCTCCCCTCCTGTCATAGAAACAAGACTGTTTCTGGCAAATTTGGCTTCTTTGTTTCTCACTTAGTGAATTAGAAATTGCCTTCTTTTGCTTCTTAAAACAAAACTGGCTCTAGGGGCTCTGCTGCCAGGGTTGTTGCAGCCCGGAGATTTGGGTTTCATTCTGCATCTGCGAAGCATGCGGGGTTCTCTGTGAGACCTACCGCTGCAGTGTGCTCTCTGCTTCCTTCTCTATGCACTCCTGTTTGAGCTCTGCTGTGTTGTGCGGGGAGGGCCCTGCACTGGATTTATGACATGGGGCTTCAGAAAATGAACTGGGTGTTTTTGTTTTCTACTCTTGTTGACCTTGGACAATTTCTGGGAGGAAAATGGGGAAGTGTTGATTTTATTTTTTATTTTATTTAATTTAAAGATTTTACTTATTTATTTGAGAGAGAATGAGAGAGAGCAAGCACGAGAAGACGAGGGTCAGAGGGAGAAGCAGACTCCCTGCTGAGCAGAGATCCTGATCTGGGGCTCAATCCTAGGACTCCAGGATCATGACCTGAGCCAAAGGTGGTCGCTTAACCAACCGAGCCACCCAGCTGTTGACTTTAGATTATCATTTGTAAACTAGAGGACTTTCCTGTAAAGTTTTTTAATATTTAAAGTGAAAAACATGGATTTTAATTTGTTGTTTTTTATTTGTTTATGTGAAACAACTCTAGACTTAAATATATTTATATATTTTATTCAGGAATCTCAAGAAGACTTATTTGGCAGATGAAATTTACACAGTTGTATGATTAAAGAAATTACAGAAGACTGAGGAAATTTTATTAGCACAGAAATTTTTTTTACATCCCCCCCCCCCAAAAGATTGTGAATATTATTTAAACACTGGATAACTCTTGTAAGAAAACATAAAATTTTGAAATTTACTTATAAAAAGTATGTATGGTTGAGACATTTAAAAGCTCATAGAGTTAATTTGGACTCCTAGAACCTTTTTATCATGAATTCACTTGTCTCTGGATTCATTAACTATTTCAGTTTTGTAAGTCTGAATTGTAGACTCAGAGAATAGTTAAGTTGTGTCCTGGCCAGATCCCACCTCAGAGATGATATAGAAAGTGTATGGAATGATTTTTAGCCTTAGAAATTTAAACTATAAAAAACTCAAAGCATTGATATCTAGTAACCCACTTCTAGGTCCTGTATTTGTGTGGTCATCTATCAGTCTTCCTCAGAACACCCCTTTCTTTAATGGCATGTGTCCTTGCTTTTCAAATATAGGACTCTGGAATTCCTCCTTTTGTGTCTATTCTTATAACTTGCTTTTGGTGTAAAATTAGAAGTCCTAATCTTTCACCAGATTTACACATTATTTTTGTTGAAATTATATTTTATAATAAGTCATTTGTCAGGAGTCACATACTTAGGCTTGAGGATGAAGAGAACTAATGCTTCATCTCTCACTAGTTAACTAATAGGTGAAAAGGAGTGCTCTGCCCTTGGGAAGGAAATGGAAAAAGTGAAATGTACATACTCCTGCCTCCCTCTTCAAGTTACTCAGTCTTTCCTTTGTTGTTTACTTTTGGTGGATAGTTGTAGTTCTGGTGTTTGAAATAGTTGAGGTGGAAAAATAGAAGTGTTCAGGTATTTGGGAGACATGGAAATGTCATTGTGCCCTTGGGAGAAGAACACGATTATCTGAAGAAATAAAAACATATTAGTTGATTTAGTTCAGTTGTCTCCACACAGTGCACCTGGTTCGACTCTGTTATAAAGGATAATTAAGGACCATGCGGAGTCACTTGTTATTTGGAAATACTCGTTAAGGAGAATTCTTGTTCCTGTAAATTATGCCATTGTTTGTTTCTCTTTCTCCTTTCTCTCTATAGTGATGAAAATAGCATCTGAGCAGAGGTAGGCTCTGTGAAAAGATTTTGTGTGTATATTTAATTAATTTATTTATTTATTCAAAGATTTTATTTGACAGAGAGAGAGATCACAAGTAGGCAGAGAGGCAGGCAGAGAGAGAGAGGGAGAAGCAGGGTCCCTGCTGAGCAGAGAGCCCGATGTGGGACTCAATCCCAGAACCCTGAGATCATGACCTGAGCTGAAGGCAGAGGCTAAACCCACTGAGCCACCCAGGTGCCCCTTTGTGTGTATATTTTAATGAGAAGGAAAATATTCAAACTGCTTGACCTGCTCACTAATAATTTATTTATTTATTTATTAGACTCTTTATTTTTAAACTAATTTTTGAATTAATAGGAAGGTTTAAAGAGATATACAAGGGGGTCCCATTCACCCTTCACCCAGACCCAACATCTGGTTGGGTGATTAACATCTGATTTAACATCTGGTATCTTCTTTTTTTTTTTTTTTTTTTTAAGATTTTATTTATTTATTTGACAGACAGAGGCTTTAACCCACTGAGCCACCCAGGCGCCCCAATATCTGGTATTTCTATAGTACAATGTTAACACCAGGAAAATGGCATCCGTACAATCCTTAGAACTTATTCTGATTTCACCAAGATATGCAAGACCTCGTGTGTGTGTGTATCTGTGTCTATGTGAGTGGGTATAACTCTGCACACTTTTATTACATGTGTAGTTTTGTATAACCGACACAATTGAGAGACTCGACTGCCCCATCACCACCCCCAAGATTTACCTGTTTATAGCCACACTCCCTGTTCTCCATCCATGGTCCCTGGCAACCACAAATCTGTTCTCCAAATCACCAACCATGTTATTTCACAAATGCTTTATAAATGAAACCATACAGTATGTATCCTTTTGAGTTATTTTGTTTTTCGGATCTCTCTTCTTTTTAGTTACAGCATTTTAATGCTACTGACTTTTGCTTACTGATGCTAGCTCTTTGGTTTAGCAAAGAAAATGTTCCCATTTCATTTTGTCTCATTCAGCAGGTTTCACTTGCCAGCATGTAAGTCATGCTATCAGTGTGAATCATGTGAAGAGAGCAATAGCTGAGAATGTGTTGTCAGTTTGCTCAGAATGTTTAAAAGAAAGAAGATGCTGTGAGGGGCGGCCAGTACTTCCCTCTGACATTTGGTTGTGCCTCAAGTGTGGTTTTCAGGTGAGAAAATTGATTTTTATCTGTGAGTTTGTCTTAAATATTTTTCTTAAATGCTTATTATAAGTTGGAGTATTGGTAATGTTTAGAACTTAAAATAAATTTATTCATGTTCAGATAGACTTCTCCAAGGTTGAACTAAGAAACATTTGTTAAGGTAAAATAAAAGTTATATTATCTTCAGAAAGCAATCATGTGTGGTTTAGAAATACTTTGAAAGGGAATCCAACCTACTTGCAGTAGTTCTCATCTCTGGACCTGCCTTTACCTATTTGTATTTACTTAAGAAATAGATCCAAGATTTTTTGTACATCTTACTAGATTAATTTTTTTTCTCTCTACAAAAAGATTCTTTAAAAAAAACAATTTTTTTAACATCTTAGAAGCTATTAATATCTGTAATATTTTTTTAAATTTTTTAATTTTTTTTTATAAACATATAATATATTTTTATCCCCAGGGGTACAGGTCTGTGAATCGCCAGGTTTACACACTTCACAGCACTCACCAAAGCACATACCCTCCCCAATGTCCATAACCCCACCCCCCTTCTCCCAACCCCCCTCCCCCCAGCAACCCTCAGTTTGTTTTGTGAGATTAAGAGTCACTTATGGTTTGTCTCCCTCCCAATCCCATCTTGTTTCATTGATTCTTCTCCTACCCACTTAAGCCCCCATGTTGCATCACCACTTCCTCATATCAGGGAGATCATATGATAGTTGTCTTTCTCCGCTTGACTTATTTCGCTAAGCATTATACGCTCTAGTTCCATCCACGTTGTCGCAAATGGCAAGATTTCATTTCTTTTGATGGCTGCATAGTATTCCATTGTGTATATATACCACATCTTCTTGATCCATTCATCTGTTGATGGACATCTAGGTTCTTTCCATAGTTTGGCTATTGTGGACATTGCTGCTATAAACATTCGGGTGCATGTGCCCCTTCGGATCACTACGTTGGTATCTTTAGGGTAAATACCCAGTAGTGCAATTGCTGGGTCATAGGGCAGTTCTATTTTCAACATTTTGAGGAACCTCCATGCTGTTTTCCAGATTGGTTGTACCAGCTTGCATTCCCACCAACAGTGTAGGAGGGTTCCCCTTTCTCTGCATCCTCGCCAGCATCTGTCATTTCCTGACTTGTTAATTTTAGCCATTCTGACTGGTGTGAGGTGATATCTCTTTGTGGTTTTGATTTGTATTTTCCTGATGCCGAGTGATATGTATTTTTTAATAACATTTAAGATGTCTATAATTTTTCTAAAATGAGAGGAATGCTTATTACCTTACATAGTTCGTAAGTAAGAACCCTTTAGGATTAGTTAATTCAATGAAAAGAGCACTGAAAACTGAAATTTCTTCCATTTTTCTTTTGTCCACCCTCAATTTCATAGCTTTTTATGGCCAAATATGGTTCATGTGTTATATGTCATACAGCAAACCTCAAAGGCCAGAAAGAGGGCAAAAAGGACATCCCTTTCCTGTTTGTTTGTTTGTTTTTTAAATTATTTTTGTTAACATATAATGTATTATTTGCTCCAGGGGTACAGGTGTGTGAATCATCAGGCTTACACATCTCACAGCACTCACCATAGCACATACCCACCACAATGTCCGTAACCCCGCCACCCTATCCCTATGCCCCCACACCCCAGCAGCCCTCTGTTTTGTGAGATTAAAAAACTTTTCCCAGAAACATCTAGCAGACTGCCCCTCATGTTGCATTGACCAGAACTGGATCTCATTTCTTTACTTAGCTGGTCAGGGAAATTACTGTGATTGGTCTGAGTCTCATTAGTTGCCAGTGGGTTTGGGTGGAGGTGTGGACAGTATTAGAAAATATGTTTATGGGGGGGGCACTGATCTGCAAGGATGCTTGGTGCCCCACAGTGTGTAAGGCAGAGAGTATGTTCATTTTTTTTTTAAAGATTTTATTTATTTACTTGACAGACAGAGATCACAAGTAGGCAGAGAGGCAGGCAGAGAGAGAGGGGGAAGCAGGCTCCCCGCTGAGCAGAGAGCCCGATGTGGGGCTTGATGTGGGGCTTGATGTGGGGCTCGATGTGGGGCTCGATCCCAGGACCCTGGGCTCATGACCTGAGCCGAAGGTAGAGGCTTAACCCACTGAGCCACCCAGGCGCCCCAGTTCATTTTTAAATAATAGGGAAATGAACGCAGCCCATGATTGTTCTAGGCAAATACTATATTACAAAAAGCAAGTTAGCCTCTTTGCAAGAAATTAAACTTAATGAGAATGTATATTATTTTCTGAAACTTTTCTCTCCTGCTTGAAATTAAAAACCAAAACTTTTCTAATCATGATTATGATTTAAGTTTTGATTAATTTGAAACAAACCAATATGTAAATGGTACAAATAGCATTCTGTTCATCTTTAGGGATGTGGTAGAAACTCAGAAGGCCATCATTCACTGAAGCACTACAAGAGTTGGAGAACAACAGAATCTCATTGTATTACAGTTAGTCTAAGCACATGGATTATATGGTAAGTTGGATTTTCTTGCTGCTTGTGTCCACTACAAAAAATATCATTTTCTTTGAGCTTTACAAGGTAAACTATTTAAAGATATTATACCCTCTTATGCTTTTTATCCTGAACACAACCTGTGGAATACTTTAAGAAAATTCACATTACCTGTGAATATAAAATTTAAATAAGGAATAATTTAGTCATCCCTCTCCTTTTTTTTTTTTTTAGACATTTTTTTCATAGGATAAAGAAACGTTCTTCCTAGTTGATTTCTCATAATCAACTTGCTAAGACAGGAATTCCAGAGTACTAGGAAAGGAAAGTGCTTCAAAAGCAGTCAAGTGGTTTGGTGATTCCCTGGAGGGGAAAGGGTAAGCCTGGGTGATTCTACTGCTTAATCCTGGCTGGGAACAAAGTTCAGTTCCCTCCTTGTACATATAAGGACACTGAGTATCATTTGCTTTTTTATAGTTACAAAGTAAACGTCCAGGCACTAAAACAAGTCTTTGATTCCCTAGTTTCTTACTAGCATGGCATACCTGCTTCAATGGCGTAAATGGATACTGTATCAAAAAGCTTCCCAGCTTTTTTTTTTTACAAAAAAAAATTTTTTTTTGTTTTACAATTTTCTTTTTTAAATGTATATATGCATCTTTTTCAACAGAAATTTTCTAAAATTTTCAAAAGCTTTCAAGTTTTCCTTGAATGAATTTTCAGAGGTTTTCACAGAAATACTTTAACTTTGTGTTTTCACTTCTCGGATCTAAAATTAATGTAGCAATATTTTGGCTTATAGAAGAAATCATCATCTTATAATATAAATTCATGACATGGGTCAGGTGTTGCTGCAGTTGTGTTTTTGTTGTTCCAAAGTAATAATATTGGGGGGAATGAGGAAAGCATAGAGACAGATTACTATGTAAATGATACATTGGAGTAGGGGAGAGGAGGATGATGATGCCTGGTGTGGCAGCTGAAGAACTACTTCTCTGCAGCCTGAGTGGAGCAGTGGTCTGCAACAATGGGGCCCATCACAGTCTCCAGGAAGTCTTGTTAAAATAGACTGCTGGGACTCGGACTAGAGATTCTGATTTCGTAGTTCTTGGGTGAGACCTAAGAATTGCATTTCTAACAAGTTCCTAGGATTGCTGATGCTGCTGGTCTGGGGACCACAGTTTGAGGACTACAGAAACAGGGGAAGATGGAGGGAGAGTTGAGTGGCACCTGGTACAATAGGCTTATTTCAAGTGAGTCCGTGTCAGAACTTCTGTGGTAGCTCTGAGGACCATAATTATGGTGTGAATCATGATGTCATTTCAGAAAAAAAAAAAAACCCTCAAAAAAACAAAAAAACAAAGCCCACAAAAACCAAAACAAGTTACCTAGCATAATAGTGTTGTTAGATTTAACTTTATTGATTTTGTAATTTTATTTTTATGCTTAATTATTTAATTTTGCTTTCATAGATATATAGACCTATAAGGACAATCAATTATTGATCATTTTGTGAGTAGACTGTTAGATATGTATTATAATAAAAATAATTTAAGTCATATTTGAGGAAAAATTTTAAAGGAAGAAATTCAAGCTGGTCATATGCATTTACAGAAACTTAGAGGTTGGGACTATTTTCTTTTTCCCATCTAATTCTTTTTTTTTTTTTTTTTTTTTAAGATTTTTTGTTTTTTATTTGACAGACAGAGATCACAAGTAGGCAGAGAGGCAGGCGGGGGGGGGGGGGGGAAGCAGGCTCCCTGTGACTCAGGGCTCGATCCCAGGACCCTGGGATCATGACTCGAGCCGTAGGCAGAGGCTTTAACCCTCTGAGCCACCCAGGTGCACCCCCCCTGCATCTAATTCTTAAACCTTAAAAAGTTTAACAATTTTTGGGGTGCCTGCATGGCTCAGTCACCCTCGGCCGTCTGCCCTCGGCTCAGATCATGATCTCAGGGTCCTGGTTCCTGGGTCCTGGGATCGAGCCCCACATCAGGCTCCCTGCTCCTCAAGGAGTCTGCTTCTCCTTCTGTCCCTTCCCCTTTCTCACGTGCGTGCTCATATTCTCTCTCTCAAATAAATAAATAAAATCTTAAAAAAAAATTATAACAATTTCAGTAGAAAACTTTACTAATTTCGATTATAGGCCAAATTGAACTAGAAAAAAAAAACTTGGAAACCCTAAAAAAGAAAGGAATGTGGTAGATTTGATTTAATTATGGCTAATAAAGTGTTGCTCAGTAGTGGATTTAATGCTGCTTTAACAGGTAGTAATTATTAGCGCAGTGGCTTCTTACCTCTGACTTTCTTCAGAATCACAGAGGTGGAATGAAAAATCCATTGGTACCATTCATTGGTCCTCTGTTAAATCAGGGCTTTTATATTGTTAAATTCCATACGTGATTTTTACGCCTGACCAGTGTTAAAAGGCACTGGTTTAGCACTTTAAGTTAACATAGAAGATGACTGCTTTTATTTATCTTTTTACTTTTTCAGGCGAGTACGTTTATTAAAGTACTTAAATCTTGGTTGAAAGGTATAGCATTTCCCCTATACTTTTATTACCTTGCTGATTTGTGAGCCCTCCTGTGTCCTAGTTTCTCATCTGTAAAAAGGAAGTATTATACTTCTGGAGAGCCAATTATTTTAAAAATGATAATACTCTTTTGGCTGTTGTGAGGAATTAAACCAGAAAATGCATGTAAAGCATTTACAGTAGTTCCTGACACAAGTAGAAGCTCAATTAAAATTTTTTTTTGGTTATTTCTAATGGGAACAAGTAGAATTAATTCATGTTGAGCTGTCCTCTTTTCTCCAAATCCACTGCCATTGTGTAGCTTTTATTTACATTTTCTTTTTGTATTCTTAAAGTGACAATATATTTTATAGCAAGTAAGAATTAAATTATAGCATCAGTAAAAATTTCTTGACATTTCAATATTTTGCAAATGAGCAATTTTTATTATTTTTGGCAATAGTTACATCAGTAAATTTTGAGGGTGTATAATAGTGTGAATCTGGTAACAACATTGTTTGAATTCCATCATGGTCTATTAGAAAAGATATTCTGGGAATGTTTTCTGTGGTTTGCTTCCTTCACAGGTTTATCTATGTACCTATGTATTTCTTTTTTTCTTTTCTTTTTTTTTTCTTTTTAAGATTTCATTTATTTATTTGACAGATAGCGCAAGTAAGCAGAGCGGCAGGCAGAGTGAGAGAGAGAAGCAGGCTCTCTGCTGAGCAGGGACCCCAATTGGGGGCTTGATCCCAGGACCCTGGAATCATGACATGAGCTGAAGGCAGCCACTTAACCAACTGAGCCACCCAGCCGCCCCATACATGTGTATTTCTGTAGGCAAGCAATAAAGTAATATTTGTATTTTGTGTATGAGTAAATATTTGACTGAATTTTGAGTGCTGTTTAGAATAGGAACCCAGACCTAGTTTGTAGCCTCAGGACCACTAGTAATTACAAGAAGATTGTGAATGTGTAGTGTGTTGGCATAACACTTAATATTTAGGGGTGCCTGGGAGGCTCAGTGGGTTAAAGCCTTTGCCTTCAGCTCAGGTCACGATCTCAGGGTCCTGGGATCGAGCCCCGCATCAGGTTCCCTGTTCAGGGAGCCTGCTTCCCCCTCTCTCTCTGCCTGCCTCTTTGCCTACTTGTGATCTCTCTCTGTCAAATAAATAAAATCTTTAAAAAAAAAAAACCACTTAATATTTATAAAACACTTTCAATATATTCAAATATATGTTCTTATTTAACCATTGGATCTTATGAAGATATGTAAGATATTATGAAGCAAGTAATGATAATACATAGAAAAAATTTTATTAATACTATATGCACTAATGAGTAAACTTAGTAGAGGGCAGCTTTCTAGAAAGAAATGTGCTTTTGAAAATCTTTGGGAACTCTCTTCCCAACTAAGCCCCAAATAAAACAAAACAGTTAGCCAGTCTTCCCCTCTCTATAAGTGGCATCTCCATCACTTAAGTATTCAGGTCAGAAGCCTAGAACTTACTTTCTTTCCCTTTCTATTTTTAAATCCTTTAACAAATGTAGACAAAATGGTATAATGATATCCTCCGTACCTGTCAACCAACTTTAAACATTCCCAACTCTCAGCAGGTCTTTCCTCTAGACCAGAATTTCTGGATCTCAGGACTGTCGTCATTTGAGCTGACAGTTCTTTGCTGTGAGAGGACTGCCCTGTATGTCACCGGAGGTCTAGCTGTCTACCCAGCAGCTTCCCCAGTTGTGACAATGAGACGTGTCTCAAAACATTACCAAATGTCTCCTGAGGGGCAAAATTGCTCCTCTTTGAGATTCTCCAACTTATCCTCATCCACTTCCCCCTTTCCATGGCAGTTATTATTATTTTTTAAAAGATTTTATTTATTTATTTGACAGAGAGACACAGTGAGAAAGGGAACACAGGATTGGGAGAGGGAGAAGCAGTCCTCCCGCCAAGCAGGGAGCCTGATGTGGGGCTCCATCCCAGGACCCTGAGATGACATGAGCCAAAAGCAGGCATTTAACGACTGAGCCACCCAGGCGCCCTGGCATGGCAGTTATTTTTATACCTCTCTGTTTCTACCTGTAATTTCCGTAAAATAAATCTGTTCACTTCTCTCTTGCTTCTACCCTGACCTTCTATTCCTGATTTTCTCCATCTGACATTTGCCAGAATGATGGTTTTGTTGTTGTTGTTGTTTGTTTGTTTTTTAATTTATTTGACAGAGAGAGCCACCCAAGTGCCCCTCCAATCTGTATTTTAAAAACATCACTCTTGGGGCATCTGGGTGGCTTAGTGGGTTAAGCCTCTGCCTTTGGCTCAGGTCATGATCTCAGGGTCCTGGGATTGAGCCCCACATCGGGTTCTCTGCTCGCCAGGGAGCCTGCTTCTCTTTTTCTCTCTCTGTCTGCCTCTCTGCCTACTTGTGATCTCTGTCTATCAGATAAATGGACGAAATCTTAAAAAAAAAAAATACAGATTGGATCACATCACTTCCCTGCTTAAAAAACTCCTCATGGCTTTCCCTTATACTTAGGATAAAGTACCAGAACTTTAATTTGAATAAGGCTCCGTATGAACTCTCTCCTGCTCATTTCTCTAGACTTACCTAATGCCCCACTCTACGTATATTACCCCCCCATTTTATTTATTTACTTATTTTTAAAAAAATTTATTTATTTATTGGACAGATAGAGATCACAAGTAGGCAGAGAGAGAGAGATGAGGAAGCAGGTTCCCCACTGAGCAGAAAGCCTGATGTGGGGCTCGATCCCAGGACTCTGGGATCATGACCTGAGCTAAAGGCAGAGGCTTTAACCCACTGAGCCACCCAGGCACCCCTACCCCCACCCCCCATTTTAAAGACAAGACTGGGTAAATATCAACTTTACTACTTTATTACCTGGTGTGCAAAATTATTGAAGATGATTTCATATTTACTTACATATTTATATTTTTTTCAGGTGTTATGAATGTGATGAAAAATTATCAACACAGTGTAATAAGAAGGTTTTGGCTCAAACAGTTGATTTTCTCCAGAAGCATGTTTCTAAAACACAAACAGGTAAGTTAAGCAGTTGCTAAAGAAATTTGTATTAATGTATAATAGTTTATATTTAATACAGAGAGTTTATAAGTTCATAAGTAGTACCTTAGATTTTACTGAGAGCTCTCCACACAAGTGCCATGCATCCTTAGGTGGTAATCTTGTGGTATTATGTTGTGTTGTATTTACATAGCTAATATGAGAAGCTAGACAGGGTAGTGACTGGATCGTGGGCTTCTGAGTCAGACCAGTGCTGAGTTTGAATTCAGGCTCCACTTAAATTTCTTACTGTGTGTCCTTTACTTCTTAGTTTGCTTACTTTAAAAATTAGGATGATAATTCCAATGTGTGCGGTTACTGTGAGCCTTAGAAATAATGTTTTCTGAAAATTTAGAAATGGTGAATGTAAAAATGCTTGCATGGTGCCCAACACCTGTTTATGGAGTGATATCTGCTCTTCGTTATGTAATCATAGTGTGGTTCTGACACTAACCACCAGGAGTTAGGCTAACCTTGCAGGTTAAGGGCTTGCTTAGTCCAACTCAAGATTAAACTCACTTTGGACACCATCCTCAAGCTCCCGTGCTTTCAGGCTGTCCACATTTCTGACAAACTGGCTATAAATTTAGGGGTTCCCACTATCCTTCTTAGATTGAATAATTTGCTAGAATGACTCAGAGAACTCAGGAAAGTCCTATCGTTAAAATTATAGTTTTATTATAACAGGAAAAAGATACAAATTAGGACCAGCTAAAAGAATAGACACATAGGGCAAGAACTAGAAAAGTCCCAAGCATGAATCTCCTGTATCTTCTTGTGGAGTCAGGACACTTTACCCTCCTGGCACACTGATGTTTATCAGACACACAAAGTATTGTTAACCAGGAAAGGTATCTAGAGCTGTGGTGTCCACAGTTTTTAGTTGGTGTTTCATTGGATAGGTACCACTGCTGGAATCATTGGCCACATAGTTGAACTCAGTCTCTGGTACCTCAGCCCTCTAATCACACGTTGGTCTTTCTGGCATGGCTAGCTGCCATCCTGAGTACTCTTATCAGCATAAATTGTCTAGGGGCCCACCAAGAATAAGAAAGACACTCCTGTCCCTCTGGAAATCCCAGGATAGAGGGGTTACTTCTCAGGAACCTGGTTACTGAGAGGCCAAATCCTTTCTCATTCAATAGTAATGTATTATATATTATAAACTTTGTTAGTTATGTGTGTTGTTGTCTAACATATAAACTATGTATAACACATGTTAATCTAAATGAAGAGTGTGTAGGGAAGCAGTTTCTTCATTCAGAAATATTAAGTGCCGGGGCGCCTGGGTGGCTCAGTGGGTTAAGCCGCTGCCTTCGGCTCAGGTCATGATCTCAGGGTCCTGGGATCGAGTCCCGCATCGGGCTCTCTGCTCAGCAGGGAGCCTGCTTCCCTCTATCTCTCTCTCTCTCTCTCTGCCTGCCTCTCCGTCTACCTGTGATCTCTCTCTGTCAAATAAATAAATAAAATCTTTAAAAAAAAAAAAAAGAAATATTAAGTGCCTACCACATACTGGGTTTTATACTTTTTTTTTTTTAAATTTTATTTATTTATTTGACAGAGAGAAATCACAAGTAGTCGGAGAGGCAGGCAGAGAGAGAGGGAAGCAGGCTCCCTGCCGAGCAGAGAGCCCGATGCGGGACTCGATCCCAGGACCCTGAGATCATGACCTGAGCCGAAGGCAGCGGCTTAACCCACTGAGCCACCCAGGTGCCCCTGGGTTTTATACTTTATTCAATATTAGTGATAAAACAAAAAACAGTTTTATATTGCCCTTTTGGAGTGTACGGTATAGTGGGACAGACAGACCAAAAATATGTGTATGTATTTCTGATGAGCACAAAGGAAAGAAGAGATTTTAGGGATAGGTAATAATCTAGTGGTCACAGTGATCAAAAAAGGCCAGTAGAGCTGGAGTGTGGTTTGCTGGGAGAGAGTAGAACGAAATGAAGAAGTGAGTGGGGAAAGAAAATAAGTGTGAGTTCGTGAAGGATACTGTAAGGAATTTCTTGGTAAAGAATTTTTATTTCATTGGAAGTGTAATGGAAGCTCTTAAAGTGTTTTGAGCGGGGGAGTAATGTCATTTCATCTTTTTAAAATAACATTACTCCAATTTCTGTATGGACTGTTGGAGTTGAGAGCGAAGGTGAGGAGATCATTAAGAAGGTCAGAGGAGGTTGTTGTGGTAGGGCAAATGAGAACCCAGGAGGGGCACTGGTGGAAAGTGGGTGGAGTAGATATAGAGGGTGAGGGAGAGTGGGGAGAATCCAAACTCACCTCAGGGTTTTGGTACTAGGTGAATGGGTGAATGGACATGATCATTTTGAAACACCTTTGGTGCAAAATTGAACTGCTTAGTAGGTGGCATTCAGAAACTGAAAAATAAAATTAAAATATACAGTCGTTAGCTATATTTTCTATAACCCAACATACAAGCATTTTTGTTAGCTATTGCTCAAGACAAAAATGGCAAACAAATTGGCAAAGGAACTGGAGGAGGTAAACATGGGTTCCGGACAGCAGTAGAAATGATTAATTTTTTTTCACTCATTTATTTATTCAGCAAACATGTATTGAAACATTACTCTGTCCCAGGCATACTAGTCATAGCTCCAATTCTGCTCAAATAAAGAACCAGGAAAATATGATGATGCTAGACATTTAACACTTAAGGAATGGCTTAGGGTCTTAATGCTGCCTCCTGAAGACTGCACATTTAATGTGCTTTTTTGGCCACGAGAAGGTATGTGGGGCTATCTGGGGGTGGCAAAAGTACAATTACAGAAAATATTTTATCTGGATTTTTTTTCCATCTTAGAGGTTCTTTGAGATTAAAAATAAAGCCAGTCTGATTTCATTCCATTTCTATTGGAATGGAATGAATAGAAATCTATTCCATTTCTATTTCTTGAGTATTTATTATCATAAAGGATATAAGGTAGGGAGCATGGAATGATATGGTCAGTAGAAAGAACATGGGCTTTGTCGGGGTGTGGGTTCTGGCATTCAAATTTGACTCTTTCAGTCACTGGCTCTTTGACCTGGGGCGGGTTACAGTTCATCTGAGCCTCATTTTCCTCAGCATTTCCTCCCTCTTTTCTGTGGTGTTTTAGAGAATAGATTGATGAGTTCTTATCCTCAAGAATAATAATAAGCAGAATAGAGTTGTATTTTGAGTGATGTTCAAACAGAGTCCTTCAGAAATTCAAAAAGGGTTGAAATGTTCAATCGAAAAGAACAGAGAAAGAATTGCGAATGAATTGGCTTTCAAGCTGACCCTTAAAGGAAGAATTTTGGGTAGGCAGAGACGAGAAAAGCAATCATTTCAGGTAGTGGGAAGCACCAGTGTAACCCTTAATTGTGTTTGTGGAACCATGGGTAGCACCTGGGACAATGGGAACAGGTTCTTGAGGGAGTTAAGAGAGTGTGTCAAGCCTTCAAAGTTAGGGAAAGACCTAGTTCTCAATTCAAGGTTTCCTGACGTTCCAGGTCAAAATGTCATTATCTTTCTGTTCCAAGCTACGATATCTCTCAGGCAAGTTTGATTTAAAATAAGATGCATTGACATTCTAGAAATAAGTTTTTTGGGATAGTGATCTGCAATATTCTTTCTTGTGTGAGGCTTTATTTTTATAAAATACATTAAAAATCAGATCTGAAAGTTCTGTTGAGGTTTGTAGGAATACCGATTATGATTATGCACTATTTTAAATGATAATTGTGAAGACTGTAGAAATATAAAAATGTATATGGTAATTTAACAAAAATATGAAACTAAATTGTGTTTTAGGAGGGAAGATAAGAATGTTTTTAAAGGATTCTGTTTATATTTTGCTCTAAGAAAAATAACTGCTGAGTAAAGCCTGTACCTGTACTTTACGCATGTTTTTAAGTTATGCAAAGTCTAAACAGTTTTGTTTCTAATACATCTAATTTAGCTACTCTGCACAGAGAATCTCAGCCAATGCCCCAACCATTTGTAAATACCACCAGCTCAGTGAATCTCAGCTTTTGGTCTCAGTAGCCCTTTAGATTCTGAAAAAATTAGCGAGGACTTAAAGAGTTTTGCTTGGGTAGGTTATAGCTATCAATATTTATCACATTAGAAATTAAAGTAAAAAATTACAGTATTTATTAAATCACTGAAAAATAGCAATAATTTCCATGACATGTTAACACAAATAATGTTTTAAGGAAAGATAACTTTTTCGTAAAGCAACACAAACTTAATAAAAGGCATTATTTTACATTTTTGTAAAGCTCCTTAGTGTCTAGCTTAATAAAAATAGTTGCATTCTCCTAACTACTTCTGTATTCAGTCAATGATACCATGGTGTCTACTCTCTAGAAAACAGCATTATATAACTGAAAATGAATGGAAGGGGAAAAAAAAAACCCAAATAATGTCCTAGACTTATTATGAAAATACTTTTGACCTTATGGACCAGGGAAAGGAAGAGAGTGTCTTCAGATCCACTTTTAGAACTGCTGAACTAGCATATTTCTGTCTGCATTTTCTGTCTTCAACCTTATTTGCCCTGAGTTTCAGCTCACACCCTACTTCAAGGACACTGTCCCAGTCTTTTACCTTATCTTTCCTACTTCTGTGCAGCATACTTCAGAATCTAATAACACAAGGTTTTGTGGTGTTTAGTTTTCCGGATATGTGTCTTTAAAAAAAAATTTTTTTTTAATTTAAATTCAGTTAATTAACATGTAATATTGGTTTCAGAGGTAGAGTTCAGTGATTCCTCAGTCTTCTATAATACCCTCTGCTCCTTACATCACGTGCTCTCCTTAATGTTCATCACCCACTTTATGTGTCTTTCTATGAAACTGCACGTTCCTTGAGGATTGTACCCTGGCTTATATTCTCTTTGATTCTCAGTGTGGCTAAGCAGTAAACACTTGCTGAATTGAACTGAGCTAGCATGTGATGAGTTTTTACTGAAGAAGTAGGAAAAGCTTTGTATTTCCACCAAAAAAGCCCTATTAATCTCAAAATTATCTTATTTATTCATTCAGCTTTTATTATACTTGAGCTTCTACCTTGTGCCAGATGCTGTGCTAGATATCGAAGATACAATAGTGAATGAAACAGATCTATTTCTGTTTCTGCTATTATCGATCTTCTGGTCAAGTGAGGGATATTGCCAAATCACACTTAATTGGTTAATGATTGCTTACGTACTGCTGTGATGGTGCAAGTGCAGGGGACTTCTGAGGATACTTCTGAGTAGTAGTGAATGTAGGCTGGCTATTTTTATTTCGAGCCAGAGCTTTTTTTTTTAGTTTTATTTATTGCAAGAGAGGAGTGGGTGCATGAGCAGGGTTGGGGGGCGGGAAGAAAGAGAGGGAGAAGCAAACTCCCCACTGAGTGAGGGCTCAGGATCCTGAAATCATGACCTGAGCCAAAGTCCGATGCTTAACTGGCTGAGCCACCCAGGTGCCCCTAAAGCAAGAGCCTTCAGAGTGAGGAGCTGAAGGATATGTAGAAATTAGGTAGACAAAGAGAAAAGGGGTGTGTGTTCAGGTGGAGGAAATAGCTCATTGATGAGGGAGCTTGATTTGTTCAGGGAATTCTATAGAGCTGTAAGTTGAGTTTTTTGATGCTGGGGTGTGGTGAGGGGGTTAGACTAGATGTAGGTAGAAACATATTGAAGGGCCTTGTAAGTTTAGTGTATATCCTGTAAGCAGTTAGGAACCACTAAAGGATTTTAAGTGGAGAATTGAATAATTAGTTTTGTATTTTAGAAAAATCACTAACAGTAACATGGAGATAGACAGAAATGCCTATATATATATATATATATATATATATATACTCAGTCATGTGGCAGTATCAATTTATGATATGACTGAAGATTTTCTGAGGCTAATGGTTCACTAAGACTTTGTGGAATTTTGAAAATAGACAGGTGAAGTAATTATTATTTGCTTCCAAGATACAGGAGTAGCAGGGCAGACAAGTTTTTTCTTTTTACTCTTCAGAGATTAAACTTTTCAGCTGTAGAAATGGGCAAATTACATTAATACTACATGACTGGTTTAGGTAATTGCATTAGGCAGTTGAGGAACCCCAGTGCAGGTTCCCAGAAGAATGCTTACAGCTGTGTAGATTTCACATCTGATGCTAGGATTTGCTTTAAAAAAAAAAAAAAAAAAAAAAGATCTGTCTACATCTCCCCCTCAAATACATACCAGAAAATTGAAAACAAGTAAAATCCCCATATAATAAGGTCACATATAAGATTTTTTAAAAAGCAAGAAAACTTTACTGTGAAAACCAAGAAATATGTATTATTAAAAAGTGGGTCACTGTTCTCTTAAGGCTCATGAGATATGTCACTTTGATAGTCTTGTAAATGTCTTGTAAATATTCTACAAATACTTAATGAATATAGGTATTCCTGAAGAACTAATAGCATTGAATATTGATTTGCTTTTTATGAACTAGATGGATGATTGACAATCCCATATTGTTTTCTGAGTAATTTTGGCCCATAATTTTTAATACTGAGGGGATGCCACTTTCAAAGAGCTTAAAGAGGGCCTGAAATATATTCTGTTAAATTCATTAAGCTTATGCTTTTGGTATAAAAAGATACAAGTTATGTTGGTTCTTTCAGTTTTATTAGGAATAAGTTTGCTGTATCTTTCTTTTTCTTTTCTTTTTTTTTTTTTTGGCATGTTTGAGATCTGAAATAATGTGTCTGAGGATAAATAATATTGTGCCCTTTTATAGTAACAATTTGAATATAACGTGGTACTTTATAGCTTTTTGTAAAAAAGGAATACATTTTGTTTTGCTATAAAGTGACCATCAAACATCTCATAAATTTATTTGAATTTTCAAAAGTAAGTACTAAAAATAGTTAACTTTCCTGTGTAAAAGGGGTTAGGGACAAAAAGATGTTGGGCATTTAAAAATAACTTATTATTACCCGTAGGGATAAAAATCCACAGCTCTCCATCCAAACTACAGAACACAAAATTATCTGAGTGACCATTTTTTCAGTTCTCTCAAAGATAGCACTAACTAGTTCCTTTGTGAATACACAGAGAGAAGTTAATTGTATACAGTGAGTGCCTAGGGCATTAGGGCTTAATTCTTTTTAGGAACCCTTTGAGAAGGGCTGCTATAAACTTTAATAAAGGTATAAATTCACACCAAAGACATCTGGCAATTGATTACATCCAGCCTTTGCTAAAGAGTAGTGGCCTTTTCTTTCATATCACCACTAGCATTTCGTAAGTGTCTTAAGTTATCAACTTATTAACCCTATAAACCATTGTTACCCAGACAGATAGTAGATCATAGTGGTTAAATTTGTGGATTCTGAAGCCACACTGCCTGGGTTTGAATCTCCTGTCACTAAAAACTGTGTGCCTTAATTTCATCATCATCTCTACAGTGGGGGCAATTATCAGATATAATAATGCTCTCAAACTCTTCCTTTAAAGAAGCAAATTACAAAATAAGTTTACTTTCCTTGTGCTCATGGGAAACTCAGGAATCACCAGGGTTCCCTTTTTGGTTTAACCAAAGTAATTTACAAATCACCAAGGTAATTTAAAAATATTTATAACTTTAAGAAAAGGTAGACATTTAATATTGTTTGGCAACAGTTTGCAACGATGTGGATGGAACTAGGGGGTATTATGCTAAGTGAAATAGTCAGAGAAAGACAGTTATTGTATGATCTCACTGATATGAGGAATTTGAGAAACAAGACAGAGGATCATAGGGGAAGGGAGGGAAAAATGAAACAAGATGAAACCAGAGAGGGAGACAAATCATAAGAGACTCTTAATCTCAGGAAACAAACTGAGGGTTGCTGGAGTGGAGGGGAGTAGGAGGGATGGGGTAGCTGGGTGATGGGCGTTGGGGAGGGTATGTGCTTTGGTGAGTGCTGTGAAATGTGTAAACCTGGTGATTCACAGACCTGTACTCCTGAGGCAAATAATACCTTACATTTTCAAATTCCATTTGAATTAAATACCAGGGAAATGTGTTAAATTACAATAAAATGGTAATAACAGAAAAAAAAAATTGCTTGGCAACAAATTTACTAGTCACCGTTTTCATTTTTCTCCCATGAAAGCTGCATCTCTTTGTACTTGCTCTTTATTTCTGTAGGTAGTTTTTTTTTTTGGAATTTTGGACAGTTGAGAAACATACCTTAAATTTTGATGACTGTTGTAATGCTGCCTTCCAGAAAGATTATACAGAGGGTATAGTTGACAAGAATCCCTATTTTCCTATATTTAGCTTTGTTTACAGTTTTTAGGGGTTTTATTCTTTGGCAATAATGAAGTTTGAAGTTTTAAATGTCATCATTACCAGATCCATCAGTCTTTCCTGTAAAGAATTTTTAGTCTTTTGGGCCATGCTTTGAAAGGCTTTTATACTCTGCGATTATAAAGATATTCACCTACAATTTCTTGCACATTACATTTTAATATATGTTTGATTTGATATTTTTAAATTTGATTTTTAAAAAATCATAGGAACTTTGTATTGGGGTCATATTTGTGATAGGAAAATTTGAGCTACATAAGATTACTTTTTAGATAGTCTTAGCCAAGTCGTTGAAGAAAAAAAATTTTTTTTTCTTTTCTGGTTCTGTGATCACCCAGTTTTCTATCTTGCAAGACCTGAGGTATCTATAGAACCTATCAGGTCTATTCAGTTAACCAGAAACTCTTTGAGTACTCAGATTCAAGGCTTAAAGGGAAACGACAGAGATCTGAAAGAGCTTTAATAATTATATCTGGAATGCCTGAAGCTTTCTCTTGATGTTCTCTGTCTTCTGGGTCTATGTTTATCTTATTACGAAAGTACAGTATCTGATGACAGTGTTGTAATATAAAAAGATAAGGAGGGTAAGCTAGAGTAAATCCCTTTTGATGTAATAACCTTATAACTCTGAAAATCTTTGATGAATCTTTCTAATTATGGGCATTTCATGGGTTCAGGTAAAAGTTGAGAACAAAATAAATCATTGGTAATCAAATTTTGTATAGTTTGTCTTTTTTGTTATTGCTGTAACAGCCTAATCCTTTTTTTTTTTTTTTAAGGATTTTATTTATTTATTTGGCAGAGATCACAAGTAGGCAGAGAGGCAGGCGGGGGGGGTGGGGGACAGGCTCCCTGCTGAGCAGAGATTCCCAGGACCCTGAGACCATGACCTGAGCTGAAAGCAGAGGCTTTAACCCACTGAGCCACCTAGGCAACCCCAGCCTTATCCTTTTAATTATACTGTACTTCAGAACACCTTGAAGTTCAGTCCTTAGTGCATTTAGTTCTGCGTTTATAAAGGAAGAGTTCGTAAAGTGAGAATGACCCGAAATCCCTGCCAGATTGAGAAAGCATTGTTGTCTCTATAAACAAAATGATCAGTAATCATTCCTCATTAATAATGCATTACTCTTTATTAAAACACACACACATGTCAGTATGTCAAATTATTGAGAGACTGATTCAGATGCCCTTGTTTTATTTAAGATTTATTTGAGGGGTCAGGGGCAGAGTCAGATGCTTAATGACAGAGCCATCCAGGCGGGTCAGATACTCTTAAACTAGAATCTTAAATTCTCAGCTGATACTTTCTTAGTGAGCAAATGTGAGCATATATACTTAACTGCTAAAAGTTTTGCTAAGATGTTATGAATCTGAGGTTCAGTATCTCAATGTTGGCTGTATATCAGTCTTTACACTCATCAGTCATAAGCAATCAAATATAAACACTTGCACATAGTGGCTCATATAGTACCTGAGACAACAGAAATTTAATAAATCAGTTGTATCTGAATTGTTACATTTTATAAATGTGCTGTTTAGTAAAACAAAAAACTTGCACTTTAAAACACATTTAGGGGTGCCTGGGTGGCTCAGTCATTTAAGTGTCTGACTCTTGATTTCAGCTCAGGTCATCATCTCAGGGTCCGGGGATGGAGCCCCAAGCCCCGTGTCATGCTGTGCTCTCAGCAGGGAATCTGATTGAGATTCTCTCCCTCCCTCTCTCTACACCCACCCACCTCAGCGCTCACACACACTCTCTTTCTCTCAAATAAATAAATAAATCTTTAAAAAAAATTAAGCACATTTAAATAGTTCTTAGAAAGTGTCATTTTATTTTCTAGTTAAATTATCTGATCTATGTAATATTTAAGTCTAACAGCATAATTGTGAATATGTTCTCACAGACTTACATGTAGAAGTCAATAAACAGACCCTTGCCACTTGTGTGAAGTGGCTATTTAACCATGAAATAAACTATTTTTATTGCGATTGCCCTGTGGCTATGTTCTTTCTGGCAGCGCTGTCCATATTTGGTGGCTCTGCATGGAGAGCCAGGTGGTGCTGAAAAGCATCGCACAGTGAAGCGTGGATATATCTAGGTTCCACATTTGTCATCCCTTACTGCTGAAGGGAAGGGTAAAATCTGTTTTTCCATATGTTTATGCTTTTTTTTTTGCCCGCAGTTTTGTCCAGATGGTCTTATGAACATTGTTTACTTTAGGATGCTATCCCAGATGTTTTGAAAACTGATGGGTAATGTGGTACACAGATACATAATCATTTGCATGTTACAGTTTTTAAAAATGCTATTTGTTCTTGTAAGAATAAAGTATAATTTATTTCTGGAAGTATTTTTCAAGTGAACGATTAATGTATTAAAATACAAAAATATGAAAAATATTACATATATATGATTAGCATATATAGTATATATGATAAACATATAGACATATGTACTACATATATACATTAGTATCATCTGCAGTTTATTTTCCCCAACATTTTTTTCATGTTAATAAGCAAAAAAAAAAAAAAAAATTCTGGCAGCATTAACTGAAGGAAGTACTTTTGAGGAGTGTTTTGTTCAGGGTTGTATATACCTTGGTATGTAAGACGCTTGCCTTCCTATCTTTTATAATTCTTCTCATTGTGCATAAATCAGGAGAAGAAATTAGGTGGTAAAATGGCTATAGATTTATAATCGAAAGATTATCATATGACTTTGGGCAAATCAGTTAATCTGTTGGAGACTGTGTTTTTTAAATGTAAAATCAGAGTAACAACCTTGCCTAAAAAGATTTGTTAATTACTCTAGCATCTGAAATCTCTTCAAAGTCACTATGAAGCCATCTAGTGGCAGCAGCAAGAACGAGAGCTGAGACCAGCTGATTCTAGGCTCCACTTGGAATCTCAGATGTAATGACGAGGTGGACGGCTCCCACGTGCACAGCCAGCCAGGGGCCATATGGGGCCTCCTCGTGTTTGTGCAGTGCTTCTTAACCACTGACTGGCTTTTTTTATTTTTCATTTTACATTCAGTTACAGGCTTGAATACCGTCTTGCTTTTTCCTGCTTTTCCTTCTCTGTGTGCCTGGTTTCTGCCTTTGAGTAACCTTTCTATTGATTTTACCAGCCTTTGCCCCCCAAGTTCTAGTATGGGGTTTAATTATTACTTGTTTTAATATATGAAAGATAGGAGAAGAGATCTATCTTGCTAATTGTTTTCTGTGTTAATTCAGAACTCCAGGGTTCAGAGTCAAAAACAACTCTTCAGTATCTGGACAGCAGACATCCTGTAACAACCAGTCATGTTTAAAGAGTAAGCCAACAGGAGAACTTGTGTGGCTCAGTCAGTTAAGCAGTCTGATTCTTGATTTCAGCTTAGGTCATGATCTCAGGGTCTTGGGATCGAGCCCGATGTAGGCTCTGTGCTCAGCAGGGAGTTTGCTTAAGATTCTCTCTTTATCTGCCCCTATTGCCTGCTTGTGTATGTGCGCACTCTCTCAAATCTTAAAAAAAGAAAAAAAGAATAAGCCAAAAGATACAAAGGGAAAAAATGGGTAATAGGGTTTATGGGAAAATATTACATCATGGATAAAAGTTGCTAAGACATGAAAGAAAAATATTTTCCGGGGTTCCTGGATGGCTCTGTGGGTTAAAGCCTCTGCCTTCGGCTCAGGTCATGATCCCAGGCTCCTGGGATCGAGCCCCACCTTCGGCTCTCTGCTCAGCAGGAAGCCTGCTTCCTCCTCTCTCTCTCTTCCTACTTGTCATCTCTGTCTGTCAAATAAATAAATAAAATCTTTAAAAAAAGAAAAAAGAAAAATCTTTTCCATGCAGTAGATTTACTTAATGAAAAAAACCCTTAGAAACCACCGTTCATTTTTCTCAATGAGGTATGAAAACCACACAGTCAATATAAAAGGCAAAACTCTTATTAGCAATTCTGAAAATCGATTAGAAATAAAAGCTAAGCTTGAGGGCAAAAACCCAGGAAGTTACAGGAAATGATTAAAGAGAAGAAAAAAGTGAGGGCAGATAAACGACACGAAGGATCGCTTATGAAGGTATGGGTTTTGGCACAAGTAACAATTTTGGGTAGACTCTCTAGGCTGTTTTCACCTACTTACATAGTGCTTACCTTGCCAGGTGCTTTGCAGATAGTCATTCTGCATTTAATCCTTATGAAAAGCTTATTAGAAAGTTTATTAACCCCCCTTAATGGATGCCTTTTTTTTTGGCAAAATTCACAAGTGCTGAGTCAAGCTTTATTTGAACCAACAGGATGCTTATAACATCAGTCTGTCCTACCTTAGATTACACTTTCTTTTTATGGTGTTTGCTTCCTGCTTCTGTCCCTGAAAAGAGGGCAACTTCCAGCCCCGTTCCTCTCCCTCAGTGCTGTTATGTCGAAGGGCAGGATGGGAGGGGTGTCTTAACTTATTTACTCTGAAGAACACATCAGAAACACGGAGGGCTGAGGTGCTACTGAACCTGTTTAATCTGGTATGTTTTCATTTATATTGAATTTTTCTTATATATGATCTCCCCAACATTACACCCCTATGGAAGTAAGAGCAGTAGTGAGACATTTTCTGATCTCCCTCAGTCTGACTGGGGAGACAGTCAAATATTTAAAAATTAATTAGCAGTGCAAGGCAGTATGTCACATTAGATGAATAAAACACATAGTTGCAAAGAACTACAAAATCCGAAGGATGAAAGGAATTTAAAAATGATATTTCGGTTAGGGGCCCCTCGGTGGTCAGTTGGTTAAGCGTCTGCCTTTGGCTCGGGTCATGATCCCAGGGTCCTGGGAGCCTGCTTCTCTCTCTCTCTCTGCCCGCCCCTCTGCCTACTTGTGATTTCTCGCTCTCTCTCTCTAATAAATAAAATCTTTGAAAAAAGGAAAAAGAATACTTAGGTTAAAACCAAAAGATTTGAGAACTTGAAAATTTCCTGTCAAACTCCAAATTATATATATATAATAGATTTAATAGATTTTATTTGAGAGAGGGAGAAAACAGAAGTGGGGGGAGGGCAGAGGGAGAGGCAGAGAATCTCCAGCAGACTCACGCTGAGCATGGACCCCATCATGGGGCTCCATCTCATGATCCTGCGATCAAGACCTGAGCTGAAATCAGGAGTTGGCTGCTTAACTGACCTGAGCCACCCAGGTGCCCCTCAAATTATATTTTGATTTAGAAAGTAATTTGCTGTTCAATAGATGTGATCATGTCAGTTTGTAAAAGTTAGAAATTGTTCTTTTTCGAATTGTTTTGAAACATGATGAATTGATGTAATTTTCATATCTTCATTAACTATATAAACCAGTGAACCCCAAACATGTACTTCTATACCATACATATAGGCATTTTACTTTTTATATTATAATATAGTTCTAATTTGTTAAGCTTTTTATTTTGTTGTTTCAAACTTATAAAAAAGTTGCAAGAAAAATACAAAAAATTGCTATTATATGGCGATTTTACAAGTCCAGTATTTCTTCTGTATATTAGTTGGCATTTTCTTGTATGGAAGAGTTTTTCCCTTTTCCTCCAATTTAAAAAAAAAAAACCTGTTATTGATTCTGAGCCATTCTCATTATGTTCAATGAATAGTAAACTACTACAGCCCTTCTTTATTTTCATATTCAGGTTGTCCCAGAGTGGACCAGTGGAAAAGTGTTCAGAATGGTGCATGTGTATTTTTGACCTACTCATCACTTTTTTTGAGCACTTCCTTATTTTCTGGCACAATAAAAATGGTATAGGCTTACTTCGTTTCTTTGCTGGCCTAGGTGTAGAATCAGCCTTTTCCTCAAGGAGTCTTCATTTCTTTTAGTGAGGAATGGTATTTAGGAACAGAAATCTGGATGTTTTTTTCTTGTTTTTTTTACTTTATTCTTTTATACCTAACTATGTAATTCATCTGGAATATATCCCTCAATGTTGTATGGAGTATAAATATATAGCAGTAAGATACAAACTGGAGATATTTATTTGTGTTTGTATTCTTGCCCTTCAGGGACACCAGTTCAGGGGAAAATCTTAATTAATGTATTCAAATCATTTCAAATTATGTATATTATATATTATTACATATAATATTATTATTATGTATATATTTGATTTTATGTCTTATGTCAGTTATGTTTTCTCTAACTTAGGTGCATTTTCTAGAATCCTAAAACTTTGTGAGGAAAAATGTGAAACAGGTGAAAAAAAGAAGGGACGAAAAGGCAGCAGTGTACCGTCTGTGAAAGGAATTTCAAATTTAGGAAATACTTGCTTTTTTAATGCAGTCATGCAGGTAAGAGCCATCAGGAATCTTTGTAAAATGTGAAGATAACTTTAATTAATTTATATTTACCCGCACACCTGTAAACTAGCAATTGACGGCTGAAGGTTCGCCTAGAAATTTCCGTTTTCTTTTTGTTTTAGGCTGTCTGTAGCCATTGCTGCTTACATATATATGCCTCATTTTTGCACAGTGCTTCTGGAAGTCCTTCTCTGTTTTACTGTGGTTCTGTCCATAATACGGACATCTATTAAATGTGAAATGTGCACAGTCAGGTTTTTTAAAACTGAGTTGAAGAGACCATTTATTCCATAGAATCAGAGGCATATGACAGCCGAATCAGAAGACTTTTTACTTTTGCTTTCTTTTAGAACTTGGCACAATCTTACATTCTTATGGAACTGATGAATGAGAACAAAGAAAATGGGACAAAACTCAAGATTTTTCCTTCTCCAGACTCTCAGCTGGTAAGAAGAATGACTACTGGGATAATTGCTCTTTTTAGATGAGCCACTGATGGTGCCAAAATTGATCTTTTGTATTTCTCAGCACTGTTAACTGAGATGGTGTTTTGAAAAAGTATTTTGAAAAAAATAATTCAAAAGCATTTTGTGAAAATAATCTGATTTTTAAATTCTAAAGTAAGACCTCCAAACATATCATGGGCCAAATGATACAAAAATATTACGGCAACTTTCAAACAAAAGGGTTTGGACTTTATTGAACAAAATGTCTAGGACTCCTATTTTGGAGCATTTGCTTAAATATGACATTTTAGTTCTTTAAAACTAGATTTTATTTTAATAGTGAGCATCTAAAGGTTTTTTGGAGCCTAGTTTGAAAATAGGTTTAAGCTAATGAGAAAAGAAAAAAAAAGAAAGAAAAAAAAGCAGCCCTTAATATTCAGAAGCTGGCCTGGCACCACAATTAGGCCATATTTTTCAATCTCACAAAATACCAACCTCAGGCCAGGTTACTCAGAGACTGATAAAATAAGAAAAAGTAAAGCCACTTGATAATTTTTTCTAAACTCAGACAAAAGCAAGGTTAGTCTACCGCTTAGAAAAATCCCAAGCACCCTCTCTTGACCAAAGTGAGAGACTGTGACTTCTTTGCTAATTACAGATTTAGCCTCATTCTTGTCTCCCAAAGAGACTAGAATTTTGGTTACCCTAACTCAAAGATAAGATTTATTGAGATACCCAGTCTAAGAATTGTCTCCACTTTCTGACAGCAGTCCATTGAGAGCAAACTTTTGTTTCCTTAGACTCATCCCCAGATTATTCAACCAAAGACCATATCCTGTATCAGTTCTTTCCAACACCATCTTTTTAAGACACCGTGTGGTTTCCCATGGTGTGTGTTCTTCCTAAATGCAACAAGTAATAAACCCCTCTTGTTCAATTACTAGTGTGTTCCTGGTAGTCTTTGCCTAGAGGGCCCTGAGACCAGTAATAACTTTTTTAGTTAGAAATTGGTATGTGTGTGTGTGTGTGTTTTGGAGGAAGAGAATGTATGTATGAGAATGTATGTAAGAGAATGTATGTATAGCTCATGCCTTTTGAAAACACTTCAGAAAGGGGAGTTCTAAAAATTCTTAGCCCAATGTAGTAATCTTAGATTTTTCTTCCAAGGAGGAAGTTTTGAAAGACAGTATTGTTGTATTTCTTTGTTGAAAAGGCAGCCTGTAAACTTACTGCCTGTTCAGCCCCTTAAAATTTTTATGGCAGATCCCAGTGCCCTCTGCTAAAATGTGGTGAGGTAGTGAAAACTACTCACTGGGAGTTAGTGCTTCGTCATTTGAAAATATTTCCTATTAAATGTGATTAAATGTTAGGTACTTTACATGTGGAACTGTGTCTTGAGATGACTGTGGCAATTAGATATTATAGCTGATCACTTTCGATTGTGTTCTTCTAAGAGGAGAGTTTCAAGCTTAGGTCTTCTGTCTTTGGGACATAGAGTTGACCTGAGCTGGAGAACTATCAGTGTAGATCACTGCTCTTTGAATCACCAGTTTTACTTTGTCCTTGGCAATCTATATGCCTTTTGTTTTCCTTACCTTATTGTACTGGCTCTAACCTCTAGTAACATATTGAATAGAAATGATGAGAGCAGACATCCTTGCCTCAAATCCCCAGAGTAGGGCAAAAATATTCAGTCCCTTTCATTAACATCAGGAATGAAGTTAACTGTAGGATTTTCATAGGTTTTTTTTTTTTTTCTTTCCTTTCATTTTCATTTCATTTCATTTCATTTACCCATTTACCCATCCCCTATTCTCTATGAGCTGGTTTTTGGGGGTTTTGTTTTGTTTTTCACACATGGAAATGTGTGAAATCATGTGGTATTTGTCTTTCTCTGTCTGATTTATTTCCCTTATAATAATACCCACAGGGTCCATCCATGTTGTTGCAAATGGTGAGATTTCATTCTTTTTTTATGGCAGAATAATATTCCATTATATGTGTATACCGCCACATCTTCTTTATCTGTTCATCAACTGATAGGCCCTTGGGCTGATTCTGTAATTTGGCTATTGTAAATAATGCGGCACTAAACATAGGGGTGCGTGTATCCCTTTGAAATAGTGTTTTTGTATTCATTAGCTAAATACCCAGTAGAGTGATTACTGGATCATATTGTAGTTCTATTTTTAATTTTTTGAACCTCCATACTGTCTTCCACAATGGCTGCACCAGTTTGCATTTCCACTAATAGTGCACAAGGTTTCCTTTTATTCCACATCCTCACCAACACTTGTTGTTTCTTACGTTTTTGATTTTAGCTATTCTGACAGACATGAAGTAATATCTCATTGTAGTTTTCATTTGCAGTTCCCTGATAATGAGTGATGTTGAGCATCTTTTCATGTGTCTGTTGGCCATCCGGATGTCTTCTTTGGAGAAATGTCTGTTCATGTCTTCAACATGGCAGAGAGCACTTTTGATATTCAGAAGCTATGAAGAATTATAGCCTGTCCTTTCTGTGGTTTTAGTCAGATGATAGATTTTTAAGGATAGTGGGTATGAAATATATATATGTATGTATGTAATATATATGTATATATGAAATATACATGTATTTTATGAATACATGAATGAGATAACGTATTTGATATTGTCTTAAAAAATAATGTTCTGTAATGTCCTAAGATTATACTTGGGATCTGTTTTTTATTATAAGGAAAGGGGGTTACTAAAAATTATAGAATAAAGTGGGTTTCTTCTTCACACAATTCTAGCTGCTTTTGTTAGCTTTATGACTCTCCCTGGTAAAGAGGGAGAGTGGTGTACCAATTTTGTGACATAATTTCCCATTCCTTATTTTATTAGTAAACTATTTGGGGCAAAGAAGGGTATGGAGTTTTGCTAACAAATGTAATTTGTGATCATATGTAAAGTACACGTATCAAGTAGATCAGTAATTTTGCTTTTAGGAGAACACTTTTTTTTAAGACTTTATTTTTTTAAGTAATCTCTACACCCAATGTGGGCTTCAAACTCACAACCCTGAGATGGAATTGCGTGCTCTCCTGACTGAGCCAACCAGGCGCATCTAGGAGAGAGCACATTAAGGGACAGTAATGAGCAACTAAAGATTGGTGATTTTACTTTTAAGCTAATAGTTTTATTAAATAAGGGGCAGAGGATATGAGAATACCTGTGTTTTTGAAGGTAAGGCTTTTAATTCCAATTTCCATTTTTAATATTCATTTTATATATGTAGGAATGAAGTTTCTTGATACACTTAAGGCAACTTAGTTTATTTAAGCAAAATGTAACTCCTAGATTTTTAATAATATTTAATTTTAAAATTGCATATTTCTGACATAGAGTTGATCATGTTTTTAAAGGACCCATTAATAGTGGAACTTTCAAGCCCTGGACCATTGACCTCAGCCTTGTTGGTGTTTCTTCACAGCATGAAGGAGACTGAAAAAGGACCACTTTCTCCTAAAGTTCTTTTTAATCAGCTTTGTCAGAAGTGGGTGCATCTAAGTTCTTGATATAAATAATAATGAGTTGTAAAATTCTAACGTATCAGTGCTTGTGAAATTCTAATATCACTTAGTATGAGTAGTTTTCACTCTTATTCTAACATCGCTATTATTGTCTAGATTCTCAAGAGAAAGGACTAATATTTATTTACTTGCAGCTCTGTGCTTTATGTAAATTATATCTCATAGCACTCTGAATTAGTGCTTGTTTATCCCCATTTTATGAATAAACTTAGACTCACAGAAGTTGAGCAGATTACCTAGTATTTTTTATTTGTATAAGATTTTATTTATTTATTTGACAGACAGAGATCACAAGTAGGCAAAGAGGCAGGCAGAGAGAGAGAGGAGGAAGCAGGCTCCCTGCTGAGCAGAGAGCCCGATGCAGGGCTTAATCTCAGGACCCAGAGATCATGACCTGAGCTGAAGGCAGAGTCTTTAACCCACTGAGCCACCCAGGCGCCCCAGCTTACCTAGTTTTACAGTGGCAAAGCCACGATTCAAATAGATGTCTGTCCTGATTCAGAAGCCCATGATGTATTAACAAAAAATAAGAAAATTACAGAATTATAAAACCTGAAAGGTGCTGTAATAGGACATCTCAATCTAGTTTTCTTATATTTACTTTTATTTTATTATTATTTTTTTACACACACTGTACCCCCTGATGTGGGGCTCAAACTCATGACCCCAAGATCAAGAGTCATATGCTCTGCCAACTGAGCCAGCCAGGTGCCTTCTTTATTTTTATTTATTTATTTTTAAAAAGATTTTATTTATTTATTTGACAGAGATCACAAGTAGGCAGAGAGAGAGAGAGCGAGAGAGAGGAGGAAACAGGCTCCCTGCTGAGCAAAGAGCCCGATGCGGGACTCGATCCCAGGACTCTGGGATCAACACCTGAGCCGAAGGCAGAGGCTTAACCCACTGAGCCACCCAGGCACCCCCTTGTTTAGTTTTAAAGACAAGCTTTGAGGTAAATAGAATTTAAGTGAATTTCTCAAGATAGCACGGTATGTTGAAAACCAAAATCCTTGTGTGCCAGAAATAAATACATACCATAAAGGACCTGACTTAACTTTAGTTCTTTCATATATTCTTTCATCTAAAGAATATGAGAGCTTATTTGTGTCAGGTGTTTACTAGAATCTAAGGGTACAATGTGTAATATATTAAAAATAGATACTGTCATGGAGCTCATGAGCTAGTCTTATCTCCAGGCTTTAAAATTGCATTTTAATTTAAGCTAGTTATTTGTGCATAGTATTATATTGTATTTCGTCTCCTAGAACTGTACCAATGTTAATTCTTTTTAAAAAATTCTAATTGTGGAAAGGACGCTGAGCATGAGCTCTGCCTTCTTAAAAATGTTTAAGTGTACATTGTTGATACAGGTACAATGCTAAACAGCAGATCTCTAGCTTGTCAGTCTTGCCTGAGTGAAACTTTATGTCCATTGATTATGTCTATATATTCATTTCCTCTTCACTCCAGCCCCTGGTGGACACCATTGCCCTCTCTTTGATTCAATGACTTTGCCTATTTTAGATTGCTTATGTAAATGGAATCACGCTATTTGTCTTTCTGTGACTGGCTTATTTCACGTAGCAAAATGTGCCATGGTATTTTGAATATAGTACAAAATATAGAGGGTTTATTATGTGTTTCATTTGGTTGGCAAATGCTATTTTTTTCAAAGCCCAAAGAACAACAACAACAAAATCCTGGAAAAGTCTCAGAGACATTGGTGCCTCACAGAGTTAAAGTTTTTAGGATTCTTTGTGTTTTCAAAATATGTTTTTGGCTCTGCCAAAAATAACTGTTTTATATCTTTTTGTTGTTGTTGTTGTTAAGATTTAATTTATTTATTTGGCAGACAGAGAGGCAGGCAGAGAGAGAGAGAGGGGGAAGCAGACTCCCTGCTGAGCCGGAAGTCCGATGTGGGGCCCGATCCCAGGACCCTGAGATCATGACCTGAGCCGAAGGCAGAGGCTTTAACCCACTGAGCCACCCAGGCGCCCCCTTTTTTTGTTGGTTTTGTAAAGATTGACAGATTTTTAAAAATAAGTTAATAGGTGCTCATGATAAAAATTTAGAATACTATTTGTACTCTGAACAAAAATCAGAAGCGATTTGTGCAGGCACAGACATATATAGAAATTGTTTGCAACTTGCTTGTTTTGCTTAATATCTTTTTTTTTTTAAAGATTTTATTTATTTATCTGACAGAGATCACAAGTATGCAGAGAGACAGGCAGGGCGTGGGGGTGGGGAGCAGGCTCCCTGCTGAGCAGAGAGCCCCATGCAGAACTCAATCCCAGGACCCTGGGAGGCTTAACCCACTGAGCCACCCAGGCGCCTCTGCTTAATATCTTTTCTACATTTTTCCATATTACATGTGGAAATGACGTGTTTGATTTAATGTGTGTGTGTATTGCTCTTGTGAAAATACATATGTAGGACCAATAGAATTATTGGATCAAAGCAAATTGTATTTGCTTTGCTATGTTTATGTTAAAAAGAAATTTATAAGAAAAGTAATTAAAAAAAAATCTGGTGAAGATTTAAGCCATATACATTGTGTCTGTTTTTGGACTCTGTTCCACTGATCTAAATGTCCACCCTACCCCAGTTCTGCACTGTCATTACTGTAGCCTCATAGTAAGTCTTAGAATTGGGTAGTGTGAGTGCTCAAACTTTCCTTTCCTTTCCTTTTTTTTTTTTTTAAACTACTCCAGGTCCTTTGCTTTTTTATGTGAATTTTAGAATCAGTTTGTTCATTGGGATTGCCTTTGGAGATCAGTTTGGAGAGGACATGTTAACAATGTTGAGTCTTCGAATGATGATTATGAAATATCTTTTCAGTTATTTAGGTATTTGATTTTCCTCATCAACTTTGTGGTTTTTCAGCTTACAAACCCTGCACTATCTTGTTACATTTACCTTAAGTATGTAATATTTTTAAATACTATTTATTATAAGTTGGTATGTTAGAAAAACTTCAACATCCATTTGTACATTCCTTTTTTTTTTTTTTTTTTTAAAGATTTTATTTATTTATCAGAGGTGGGGGGGAGAGCGAGCACAGGCAGACAGAATGGCAGGCAGAGGCAGAGGGAGAAGCAGGCTCCCTGCTGAATAAGGAGCCTGATGTGGGACTCCATCCCAGGATGCTGGGATCATGACCCGAGCCGAAGGCAGCTGCTTAACCAACTGAGCCACCCAGGCGTCCCCATTTGTACATTCCTAATATACAGAAATATACTTGAGTTCTGTATATTGATCTTGTTTTGCATATTGATCTCGTTTTTGTTCCCTTACTCAGTTTACTTACTGGCTGTGGTAGTTTTATGTAGAAGATCTTCAGGATTTCTCATTTTGAATAGGTGACTCTCTTCACATGTTTGTTGATTTTTCTCTTTTTCTCTTTTAATTTGGTATTGGTAACTCAGATAGGCTCCATTAAAGATTCTGTATGTCATCACAGAATATTTTACCCCAGTCCTAGGTAGAAGAAGAAAGAAAAAAATCTAAGTTTAGCAAATTTTCTTGAGTGGTTTAGAAAGCGGTACTGCTTTGTGCACAGTTGAGATGGAGCTATAGGCAGAGATGTGGTAGAGAATGCTCCTCCTCTGTTCACGAGCAATTTCCATCCTGTGCATCTGCTTCCAAAGCCGGAGACTGGTCGTCCTACCTGCCACCTGGCAGATGAGGATCTCTGAAGGATTCCCTGGTTTCCCCTTGCAGCCTTCTTCATTCCACAGACCTTTCTTAATCCCCACGGCACAAATGTCGTGTTATGCAATTTCAGCCTTATATGGATTCCAGCCATGGAAGCCCAAATGGGGTTAGGATTTGTGTCCCACTTGGTTTCTGTCCTCAACTCTGGTCTAGAAGGTGAACAATATCTACCACATGCAGAAAGGGAAGCCTACAAGGGGAGTAAATCAAAGTCTCAACATCTTGCTGCTTTTGTTACTTCTTAACAAGAGTGAGTAACTGAAATTATGGCTCCTGTTATAGGCTAGATTCACTACTATTTCAGATAGCTTTTTAGTACCAGGGACTCACAGTAGTGCATTACTGGTGTGAATGTTTATTATGAGATGAGGAATAATGCTTAAAGTATGGGACTTAAGAATCAAAAGATCTGGATTTAGGTCAGTGGCACTTAGCTTGTTCTTCAGTTTTCTCAAGTGTAAAACAGAATTCACATTAATTATGAATTTCTTAACAGCACTGCTGTGCATGTCAAAGGAGATATGTTACACATACCCTAATGAGACCATTGTAAACTCGTACTACCACAACATATTCTTACTCTTTTATATTATTTAGACAGAATTCTTTCTTTGTCTTCAAGCACTATCTAAATTTAGTACTTATTTTTATTTAAGGCAAAATGCTCATTTTAGTATTGGAGTTTGTTGCAGAAAATACTACTTTTTCAGGTTACTGAAATCACCTAAATATTTGCTCTGTTGAAGTCTCCATGAACAGCACCTGATCCTTTGATTAATAGAAGGAAATCTAATTGGTCAAATCCTTAAAATAAATACATTCACAGAGATACCAGATTGTAGTTCCTTATTTTAATATAATTAACCTCTTGTTTTTCTTTTGGTTATTCAGGGTGGGAAGAAAATAGACCACAGTGGCTTGGGTTTGAATACTTTTTGTTTGCTTGTTTGCTGTGTGACCTTGCAAATTCTGTAAATAATCCCTCTAAACCTCTTATATAAGCCAGAGAAAATAGTGCATTCCGAACTTGTTTGAGGATTTGATGACTTGTCATATATAAAGCTTCACATAGGTACTGTGCATGCGTGTAGTAGTTGCTTGATAAATGGTAGCCATATTATTCTCTGTGTACTTAAGATCTCATCCTAATTGGAACAGTGATCACATCTGGTCTTTTTACTTAGTAGAAAAAGGACTACATTGAATCTTTGACTAGATGCTATTTAAAAATAATTTTAGATGATAGTAATATATTGTTGATGAAATGATCTTTTTTTTTTCCTGTTTTGTTTTTAAATCGTAGGGCCCCTCGGTTTAAAGGTTTCCAGCAACAGGACAGTCAGGAGCTTCTGCATTATCTGCTGGATGCAGTGAGGACAGAAGAAACAAAGGTCAGGTTTTGTTAAGTTTATCGCATATACTCTTTAAGAAGAGGGTACAAAACTGAAGGAATTAATTTTTTCCATCATTTTAATGTAGGTTAAGAAGTAATTTGATTTTTCTTTCTATTTATTCCTTTATATATATTTTTTGCCTCTTCTAAGAGAATGTTTTCTCTCACCCTTTTGCAACCCTATTATCCTTTATTAGTTAGTACCATTTAACTATAAATAAAAATATCAATCCAAGCTGGCTTAAAGAAAAGAGAATCTAAGACTCTAGGGACAGGAAGGTTCTCAGGAATCCAGAGAACATTCTCCTAACTTCCCTGGGTTCTCTGACTCTGTTGATTCTCTTTGCTCCTCTCCCCGCAGACGGAGCTGTCGCTGTGCTGCTCTCTCTGAACGCTAAATCTGCATATTGTGCAGATGTTGCGGTTCCACATGTATTAAAACAAAACTGGCTGCTTATGAAGCCCCAATTCTGAATTCCCAAGTGAAAAACTTTGTTACCCCACGTTGGATTAGGGTCCACTCAGGGATCAGTCACTTATAAGAAGGGAAGGAGGATCCCAGCCTCCTGGATCAGGGAATGTTTCTGAGAAAAGAAGGAATGGCTCATGGCCTGGATAGATTTCCCAAGTGTTCCTTGTAATCCTGTCCCTTATTCAATTGGGTCATAGTTGACTTTAATATTAAATGAGTGAAATTCATCATTTTTTGGTGGAGTCCTGCAAATGGCATACAATTTTTCAGAGAAAATGCAAGATACCAAAGATGTCAAGTACGTAGTACATATCCTCCTTATTTCCCCCTTTTCACTCAGAGCGAAATAATAATAATATTAATAATAATAATAATAATAATAATCCTTCATAACAGTTGTGCTGAGTCTGGATTTAACCTCAGAACCATTCTCAACCGAGCACTGCAGACAGGCTCTGTCAATCGTAATTGTCTTAATAGGTCAAATCCCGTTTTCCATTCAAGATAAATATACTTCTTAATCTATATTAACATGTGGTTAAGCAACCATCTGAAAATGAAGTACTCATATGCTTGTGGTAGCCGTTACCATGTTACTAGGTAAGGTGGACCTTTCTCTCTCTCTCTCTCTCTTTTTTTAATCCTACCTTCAATTGTAATCCTGCAGTATTCTAGCTTCCAGTGAAGAGAGAGTTAGGGTTCTGATATTTTCTTTTAAGTTATCTCAAAGAATGAGTTAATCATTCCCTCCTGCTACCAAACAGTGTTTATTACAATCCTGTTCTTGTCTGTTTATTGACTTTCATATTAAATTAGTTGAATTCAACTTTTGAAGGTGTCACTTTTTAAGTTTTTTTAAGTTTTTTAAGTTTCTTTTTAAGTTTTACATATACATTATATATATATATATTAAGTTTTTATATTAATTGCAGTTAGTGAACATACAGTGTTATATTAGTTTCAAGTATACAATATCATGAGTCAGCACTTCCATACATCACCTGGTGCTCATCACAGGTGCAGTCCTTTATCCCCATCACCTATTTCACCCATCCCCCTGCCACCTCCCCTCTGGTAACCATCAGTTTGTTCTCTAGAGTTAAGAGTCTGCTTCCTGGTTTGTCTCTCTCTCTCTCTCCCCATCTCTCTCTCCCCTCCCCCTCTCCCTGGCCCTGTACTCATTCGTTTTGTTTCTTAAATTCACATATAAGTGAAATCATATGGTATATGTCTTTCTCGGACTCTTATTTCTCTTGGCATTATACTCTCTAGTTCCATCTGTGTTACTGCAAATGGCAAGATTTCATTCTTTTTTATGGATGAATAATATTCTACTGCATGTTCAGACATAGATACATATATATTACATCTTCTTTATCTATTCATCAATCAGTGGACTCGGGCTGCTTCTATAATTGGGCTATTGCAAATGATGCTATAGTAAACATTGGGGTGCATGCATCGCTTTGAATTAGTGTTTTTATATTCTTTGGGTAAATACCCATTAGTGCCATTGCTTTATCACAGGGTAGTTCTATTTTTAACTTTCTGAAGAAACTTCAACTCTTTTCCACAATGGCCGCAGCAGTGTGCATTTCCAACAGTGCAGGGGGTGGGGAGGGGGCGTGGTTCCTTTTCTTCTACATCCTCACCAACAGCTGATATTTCTTATGTTTTTTATTTTAGTCATTCTGAGAGGTGTGAGGTGATCTCCTTGTAGTTTTGATTTGCATTTTTCTGGTGATGAATGATCATGAACATCTTTTCATGTGTCTATTGGCGATGTGTATGTCTTCTTTGGAGAAGGGTCTCTTCATGTCTCCTGCCCATTTGGTAATTGGATTACTTGTTTTTTAGGTCTTGAGTTGTATCAGTTCTTTTATGTATTTTGGATACTACCCCTTTATTGGATTTGTCATTTGCAAATATCTTCTGTTTCTTGCCTTTTAGTTTTATGGATTGTTTCCTTTGCTGTGAAAGAGGTTTTTTATTTTGGTGTAGTCCCCCAAAAGTTTATTTTTGCTTTTGTTTCTCCTGCCTCAGGAGACATACTTAGAAAGAAGTTGCTACAGCTGGTGTCGAAGTTGTTACCATCTGTTTTTTCTTCTAGGATTTTTATGGTTTCAGGTTTTATATTTAGGTCTTTAATCCATTTTGAGTTTATTTTTGTGTCTGGTCCAGTTTCATTCTTTTGCAGGTAGCTGTACAGTTTTTTCACCATCATTTGTGGAAGAGAGTCTTTTTCCTATTGGATATTCTTTCCTGTTTTGTCAAAGATTAATTGACCATATAATTGTGGGTTTATTTCTGGGTTTTCTAATCTGTTCCACTGATTCATATGTCTGTTTTGTGCCAGTACCATACTGTTTTGACTCCTACAGCTTTGTAATATAACTTGAAGTCTGGAATTGCGATGCCTCCAGCTTTGCTTTTCTTTCTTAAGATTGCTTTGACTATTTGGGGTCTTTTGTGATTCCATACAGATTTTAGGATTTTTTGTTGTACGGTATAATTTAACATGTGAAGCCATCTGGTCCTGGACTTTTGTTCGTTGGGAGTTTGATTACTGATTCAATTTCTTTGCTGGTTATCTGTTCAAATTGTCTATTTCTTCCTATTTCACTTTTGGTAGTTTATATGTTTCTAGAATTTATCCATTTTTCTAGGTTGCCCAATTTGTTGACGTATGGTTTTACATACTACTCTTTTATAATTATTTGTATTTTTGTGGTGTTGGTTATTTCTTCTCTCTCATTTGTAATTTTGTCTGAGTCCCTTCTCTTTTTTTCTTGTGAAGTCTGGCTAGGGGTTTATCAGTTTTATTGATATATGTTTTATTTTTTCAGAGAACCTGCTTCTGGTTTCACTGAGCTGGGTTTTGTTTTTGTTTTTTAGTTTTTGTATCATTTATATCTGCTCTGATCTTTATTATTTCTTCCCTTCTGCTGGTTTTAGGTTTTATTTATTGTTCTTTTTTCTAGCTCCTTTAGTTGTCAGGTTAAGTTGTTTATTTGAGACTTTTTTGGCTTCTTGAGGTAAGCATGAATTGCCATAAACTTACCTCTTAGAACTGCTTTTGCTGTATCTCAGAAGTTTTGGGCTGTGGTGATTTTATTTTTATGTGTTTCTATGTATTTTTAAAATTTCTTCTCTAATTTACTGGTTGGCTTATTCATTGTTTAGTAGCATGTTGTCTGACCTCCATGTATTTGTGGTCTTAACAGATTTTTCTTGTGGTTAATTTCTAGTTTCATAGTGTTGTGGTCAGAAAAGATGCATGGTATGACTTTGATTTTGAGTTTGTTTCGACTTGTTTTGTGGCCTAATATATGATCTGTCCTGGAGAATGTTTCACGTGCACCTGAAAAGAATGTGTATGCTGCTGATTTAGGATGGAATGTTCTGCATATATCTGTTAAGGCCATCTTGTCCAGTGTGTCACCCAAGCCATTGTTTTCTTGTTGAATTTTTTGTTGAATCTGTCCATTGACATAAGTGGGGGTGTTAAAGTCCCCTACCCTTATTGTGTTATTATTGATTAGTTCCTTTATGTTTGTTATGAACTTTTATGTATGTGGTTGCATAAATATTTACAACTATCATATCTTCTTGTTGGATAGTCCCCTTTATGATTATATAGTGTTCTTTTTTGTTTCTCATTCTAGACTCTGTTTTTTTATTATTATTATTATTTTTAAAGATTTTATTTATTTATTTATTTGACAGGCAGAGATCACAAGTAGGCAGAGAGGCAGAGGGGGAAGCAGGCTCCCTGCTGAGCAGAGAGCCCAATGCTGGGCTTGATCTCAGGACCCTGAGATCATGACCTGAGTCAAAGGCAGAGGCTTAACCCACTGAGCCACCCAGGCACCCCTGGACTCTGTTTTAAAGTCTGTTTTGTCCAATATAAATATTGCTGCCCTGGTTTTCTTTTGACATCCATATTTGTGATAAGTGTTTCTCCATTCCTCACCTTCAGTCTGCAGCTGACTTTAGATCTGAAGTGAGCCTCTCATAGATAGCATATGGATGGGTCTTTTTTTTTTCCCCCCATTCTATCACACTGTATCTTTTGATTGAAGTAATTAGTCTATTTACATTCAAAATAATTATTGATATTGCCATTATATTACTTCTTCTATAGTTGTTTCTGAAGATTTTCCGTGATCCTTTCTTGTCTTTCTCTTTTTTCATGGTTTGCTGGGGTTTTTTAGTGATCTGTTTCTCTAGGGATATATTTAGTGATATAATTTTTTTCTTCTTATTCTTGGCATATTTTTAGTGGTTCTTGATTTGTGGTTACCATTAGGTTTGTATATAACATCTTCTACATGTAGCAGCTTATGTGAAGTTGGTGGTCATTTAAGTTGAGCCCATTCATTATTCCTCTCCTTCCTACATTTTAGGTATATGATAACATCCTTTTATTTTGTGAGCTCCTTGACTGATTTTTTTTTTTTTTTACAGAAGTACTCATTTTTACTGCTTTTGTGTTTCTTACCTTCATATTGTCACTTTTGGTCTCTCCTTTGTTGAATAAGTTTTCTGTGCTCAACTTTTTTTTTTTTTTAAAGATTTTATTTATTTGACAGAGAGAGATCACAAGTAGGCAGAGAGGCAGGCAGAGAGAGAGAGAGGAGGAAGCAGGCTCCCTGCTAAGCAGAGAGCCCGATGTGGGACTCGATCCCAGGACCCTGAGATCATGACCTGAGCCGAAGGCAGCGGCTTAACCCACTGAGCCACCCAGGCGCCCCTGTGCTCAACTTTAAATGGACAATTTCTGTGGAGAATTTGAATTGGAAAAAAACAGTTTTTTTCTTTTAAAGATTTTATTTATTTATTTGACAGACAGAGATCATAAGTAGGCAGAGAGGCAGGCAGAGAGAAAGGAAGGGAAGCAGGCTCTCTTCTGGGCAGAGAGCCCAACGTGGGGCTTGATCCCAGGACCATGACCCAAGCCGCAGAGGGTTTAACACACTGAGCCACCTAGGTGCCCCAAAAAACCAGTTTCTTAAATAAGTTATACTACCTAGTTTCTTGGGGATTTTCAGTTATTTTGAATATGTCATAATTTGAAAGAACTGATAAATTGATAAGATAATACTACATCATGTTTTACCTATAATTTATTTTTAAAAAATCAATTAAGGGATTTATAGGTAAGTTTTGAGGACATTAGCACAATCCTCCTGAGCAAATATTTGATCATATTTTCTTTGATTTAGAAATTGATTTAGAAATTTAGGATGGGAGATTCAAACTTAAGTCTTTTTTTTTTTTTTTTTTAAAGATTTTATTCATTTATTTGACAGAGAGAGATCACAAGTAGGCAGAGAGGCAGGCAGAGGAGAGAGAGGGAAGCAGGCTCCCTGCCGAGCAGAGAGCTCAATGCTGGGCTTGATCCCAGGACCCTGAGACCATGACCTGAGCTGAAGGCAGAGGCTTAACCCACTGAGCCACGCAGGTGCCCCCAAACTTAGGTCTTTCTGATTACTAGATGAATGGTGCTTTTTAATTCTATACAGTACTGCTTATTAAAGTTTAGTTTTAATGCTTGATCATCAATGACCAATATAAAAAATGTTTAAGCTTGCTATTTAAAAGTTAACCATTTAACCATGTGGTGCATAAACAGTGAAATCTTGGAACATGGAAAAAATAAAATTAAATTAAAAAAAATTAACCATAATTATTTCACTATTTGATATATTAAATATGATTCAGTAACTTTGGCATATTGATATTCTTGTTGAGGGAGTTGATACAATGCAACAAGGTGGGGGAGAAATACAGACAGAGACTTGTATCTTAAATGATAAATGCATATTGATGCTTCTAAGCCTACAGACAATATAGGAGTTAAGATTAATTCAGACTATCAATTTCTAGATGATTGTTCTTCTGGTATGATTTGTAAGAATATGTTTACTATATGGTCCTGTATCATTGTAAATGGAATTAAAAATTACCTCTACATTGTTTTTGTCATTATTCAAATAAAACTGTAAAATCTATCCCTATCATCTTCCCCTATCTTACTTCTGTTACTTGATGGCATTCTTTGTCACAATTAAATTGAATTAAATTAATTAAATTATTTGTTTTGTGCATTAGGATTCACAATATCTTAAAAACTCAGGCAGTACAGTGGGAAACCTGGCTTTTTGGAAGCTCTCATTCCTCTGTTTGAGGGTTTAGATGGTGTGGCAAAATTAACATGTCAGATCTGTGGGTTTATTCACTCTTGTAAGCAAGGACAGGCGTGCGGTCAGTTACAGTGAGTCCCCAAGCAAGAGCTGCATTGTCTGGCCTGGGAACGCCACAGCTGGCGATCGTGCCGTTGTTGTAGTTTGTCACTGCCGTGTGTGTTTTGATTGAAGAAAGGCTCCAGCGTGATGTCTGCCACCAGAATCTTGTAGTAATGATGAACAACTGCTGACCTCCTTTCGTAATGTTTCATTAAAGGTTTTTCCTTATGGCTGTAAAGTTGTGAGCGATGCCACACTTTGGCCAGGTAGAGTGCTAAAGGGAGCATTTGTGCAAAAATTGTAAATTTCTCGTGGACAAAGTAAAATCAAATTTACTGTAAGAAATTCTTTTATAGGCAGCCTTTCAACTTATAAGGTATGTGCTTCTTCACTGTCTTGCTTTTAATTTGAGCTATCACCAAATTGGTGATGCTACATTTTTATTTCCAAAGATCTATCACTGATACATTATTGGTTAGGATTATTGTAAAGGCAGACTGTTTCAGTTAACTTTTAAGCCATGGGTGTTATGCATTCTTACTGAAAGAAGTTTATGGTGGAGATTTAAAATAGTTGAACCTTGACCCTGCTAATTGATTAATGTGCTGCAGTTGTTAGCAGCTCCCTGGCCAAAGTCTGTCTCTCGCTGGTGCTCTCTCTCTCTCTCCCTTCTTTTTTTTTTTTTTTTTTTTTTAACTTAAACGGTTCAAAGCATGACTCTCAACAATGAGAGGCTATAGCTGAACCTAAACTCATTTATTCTATTCAACTTGATGAATTACCTATTAATTAACTCCTTTAACAGTTTAGAGAATATAAATCTGTGGCTAAGATACAATAAAAAAGCAAATGTCTAATAGTTTAGAAGTTAATAATTTAAACAGCTCCATTGTTTTTATTTTTAAGAGTTTGACATATATTATAGCTTACATTTCAGCAAATGTCAAAGACTCATTAAATCATATTGAAAGTCACTTTTGAATTGGTAAAATATTCAAATTATAAAATATATTTATAGACTTATAACTTGGTTTAGAGTTCTTTATCTTTGCTAGCTGGAGAGGCTTTTTACAGTGATACTAAGTATTTACAGGTGAATATGGTATTTATTGGAATCTTTAAGTCCATTTTCCTGCATGGAATTCATTCTAATTTGTTTATTTTGATGCAATAAATTCTGTTTTGAAGGTGTAAAAGTCAGCTTCAGCTCAGTATCTGAGTTACATCAATTTTCAAATTTATTGCATCTGAATTGGAGATTATTTCAATATTTAATTGCTTTGGGGACATATTTTATAATTTTTATTTTCTTCACATATATTTCAAGATAGTATGACATGGCACAGATCACTGTATATTTACTTTTGTACCCTACTTTGTATGTATTTACATTTTTGAATCTTGAATCAACTTTCAAAATATACTTGAAGAAAATAGTCAGCAGTTCTAGGAAATATAATGCGCTGATTGTAGGCCAGTTAATAAATGAAACTCAGTTTCACAATTATTGGGGGAAGGTATTAAAAACTTATCATGAAATCTATCCTACATACAGAAGAATGTGTGTGTATATATAGATCTATATGCATATAGATCTATATATACACACACAAATAGTTTAAGCATAATATAAGGAAAAGCCGTTTTCCACTAGAAACCCTCCTCACCATCACACCCAAAGTTTAAAAAAATAGGATGTTTTTAGTGCCATAGAAGCCACATGTTATTTCTTTTCAAGCATATCTTCTTCATCAGAGGAGACGATTTTTTTTTTTTTTAAGATTTTATTTATTTATTTGACAGAGCTCACAAGTAGGCAGAGAGGCAGGCAGAGAGAAAGGAGGAAGCAGGCTCCCTGTGAGCAGAGAGCCGGACATGGGGCTTGATCCCAGGACCCTGGGATCATAACCCGAGCCGAAGGCAGAGACTTAATCCACCGAGCCACCCACGTGCCTTGATTTTTTTTTTTTTTTTTTTTTTACTTTTACAGTAATCGTTTTATTGCCTTATAGTTTTGAGAGCGACCTGTGTATGCTTAAGCTGTAGATTTTTAGTTTTACGTAACTGGTTACTAAGTGCAAACCTATTCCCATTATCGGGATGAAGGATCCCCAAAAAAGAGGGACTGAGAGAATCTCTAGAACATTGTCTGGCTTTGGTGTCCCAGAATTTCTAAACGTTCTTTCTGCGGAAGTCAGTGGGCAAGATCATGAATGTGTCCTGAGCCACACTTGTCAAAGTCAAAGCCACAGACAGAGTTACTAGCTCTCCGGTCCAAAAAGGTTAAAGGCTGCTCTGCGTCTTCTGCTTCAGAGTTCATCATGACCCACCTCCTTGCTCTCAGGAACAGGTCAGAGCAGAACAACTTTGGGTTAGGTAATGTGTATCCTCTGCTGATCCACAGCAGAGCTGGGGGAGGAGAATAAGGACATTAGCAGCTCATTCCCCATATATTCTGTTCTCAGATTTAAAACATGGTACAGGAGCAGGGGGATCTTGGTGGTGACTGTCTGTCTGTCTCCTGCTCTCACTGCTTCGGTTTGGGTTGGTTGCCTCCGACATTTGATGTACAGGCATTGTTCTGGAATTCCCTCTAATTATGCTCCTGGGAATTCTCTTGCCTCTTTTTTTTAAAATTATTTTTTCTATTTTTTATTACGTTAGTCACCATACAGTACCTCATTAGTTTTTGATGTAGTGTTCCAAGATTCATTGTTTATGTATAACACCCAGTGCTCCATGCAATGTGTACCCTCCTTAACACCCATCACCAGGCTGACCCATCCCCACACTCCCCTTCTCTCTAAAACCCTCAGTTGGTTTCTTGGAGTCCACAGTTTCTCATGGTCCATCTCCCCCTCTGATTTCCTCACTACTCACTTCTCCTCTCCTTCCCTCAGTGTTCTCCTTGTTATTCCTTATGCTCCACAATTAAGTGAAACTATGTGATAATTGACTCTTTCTGTTTGACTTATTTCACTCAGTATGATCTCCTCCAGTCCTATCCATGTTGATGCAAAAGTTGGGTATTCATTATTTCTGATGACTGAGTAATATTCCATCGTGTATATGGACCACATCTTCTTTATCCATTCGTTTGTTGAATGGCATCTTGGCTCTTCCCACAGTTTGGCTATTGTGGACACTGCTGCTTTGAACATTGGGGTGCATATGGCCCTTCTTTTCACTACATCTTTGGGGTAAACACCCAGTAGTGCAATTGCCAGGTCATAGGGTAGCTCTATTTTTAATTATTTGAGGAACCTCCATGCTGTTTTCCAGAGTGCTTGCGCCAGCTTGCATTCCCACCCACAGTGTTTCTGCAACCTTGCCAGCCTCTGTCATTCCCTGACTTGTTAATTTTAGCCATTCTGACTGATGTGAGGTGGTATCTCATTGTGGTTTTGATGTGTATTTCCTTGATGCCAAGTGATGTGGAGCACTTTTTCATGTGTGTGGAAGACATCTGGTTGTCTTCTTTGCAGTAATGTCTGTTCATGTCCTCTGCCCATTTCTTGATTGGATTATATATTCTTTGGGTGTTGAGTTTGATAAGTTCTTTATAGATTTTGGATACTAGTCCTTTATCAGATATGTTGTTTGCAAATATCTTCTCCCATTCTGTCAGTTGTCTTTTGAGCTTGTTGACTGTTTCCTTTGCTGTGCAGAAGCTTTTGATCTTGATGAAATCCCAGTAGTTCATTTTTGTCCTTGCTTCCCTTGCCTCTGCGCTGTTTCTTATATTCCATATATGAGTGAAATCATTTAATTGTCTTTCTCTGACTTATTTCACTTAGCACAGTACCCTCCAGTTCCATCCATGTCGATATAAATGGTAGGTATTCATCCTTTCTGATGGCTGAGTAATATTCATTGTATATATGAACCACATCTTCTTTACCCATTCATCTCTCAAAGGACATCTTGGCTCCTTCCACAGTTTGGCTGTTGTGGATATTGCTGCTATGAATATTGGGATGCATGTGTCTCTTCTTTTCATTACTTCTGTATCTTTGGGGTAAATACCCAGTAGTGCAATTACTGGGTTGTAGGATAGCTGTATTTTTAACTTCTTGAGGAACCTCCATACTCTTTTCCAGAGTGGCTGTATCAGATTACACATATAAGTGAACTCTTATGGTGTTTGTCTTTCTCTGACTTATTTCACTTAGCATAATATCCTTCAGGTCCCTTCATGTTTTTCCAAATAGCAAGGTCTCATTCTTTTTTATGTCCAGGTAATTATTGCATTGTGTGTGTATTCCATTAGAACATTTTCTTTATTCATTCATCTATTGATGGACACATGGTTTCTTCCATATCTTGTCTATTATAAGTAACACTACAGTAAACATAGGGGTACCTATATCTTTTCAAATTAGTGTTTTTGTTTTCTTTGGGTAAATACCCACTAGTGAGGGGCACTTGGGTGGCTCAGTCAATTGAACATCTACCTTCGGCTCAGGTCATGATCCCAGGGCCCTGGGATCAAGTCCTACATTGGGCTTCCTGCTCACGGGGAGCCTACTTCTCTCTCTCCTCCCTGCTGGTGCTCTCTTTCTCTCTCTCTCAAGTAAGTAAATAAATAAATCTTAAAAAAAAAAACCCACTAGTGGAACCACTGGATCATATGGTATTTCTATTTTTAATTTTTTGAGGTATCTCCTTACTGTTTTCTACAGTAGCTGCACCAAACTTACATTCCCACCAACAGTGCGCAAGGGTTCCTTTTTCTCCACATCCTCACCAACACTTGTGATTTCTTGTCTTTTTGATACTAGCCATTCTGATGGGTGTGAGGTGATATCTCATGGCAGGTTTGATTTGTATTTCCCTGATGACTAGTGATGCTGAACATCTTTTTATGCTGTCTACCATCTGTATGTCTTCATTGGAAAAATGTCTGTTCAGGTCCTCTGCCCATTTTTTTTTTAAGGATTTTATTTAGTTATTGGACAGAGAGAGAGATCATAAGTAGGCAGAGAGGCAGGCAGAGAGAGAGGAGGAAGCAGGCTCCCCGCTGAGCAGAGAGCCCGATGTGGGGCTCGACCCCAGCACCCTGGGATCATGACCTGAGCTTAAGGCAGAGGCTTAACCCACTGAGCCACCCAGGTCCCCACCTCTGCCCATTTTTTTAATGCATTTCAATGCATTAAAAATCAAATCTAGAGGGACCAACGTCTGTCAGTATATTTCCTCCCCCCACACTGATTTTTTTCATTGCTCATTTGGAACTAATCTCTCCCTTCAATCTCTCACATTAAAAAAAAACTATTGCTATTATGTTAAATGAACACATTTAGGGGGCAAAAATGAAAGGTTTATTTAGGATCTGTCAAAAAACATGATGTGTTTTTCCATTTGATCAGGTTTTCTTTTGTGTCTTTCAGTAGTGTTTGTAAGTTTTCTTCCTTTAGGTCTTACACATTCCTTAAGTTTATTCCTTATTTTATCTTTTTAGTTATTATAAATGGGGCATTTTCTTCCATTGCTTCTGACTGGTTTTTGTTTGTGTGTGTGAAGGCTATTGATGTCATTATATTTACATACCCCATATTAAATTCTTTTATTATTTATAGTAGTTTTTCATTTCAGTTTGTTCTTTTGGCTTTTCCAAATAAAAAATTATATCATCTGCAAATAATTTTATCTCCCTTAAAATTTTTATACCTCTGAGATTTATTTTTCTATCAAATGCATTGACTAGAACGTCAATACAGTGCTAAATAATAGTAATAAATCAAGGGATTTAATCTTATAATGTTTTTCTTCTTATATCTGTTAATATGATGGCTTGTATGAATAGATTTCCTAATATCCCTGCATTACTAGAACAAAAGTCTTAATGATACTATATTATTCTTTTAATGTGCTTCTGTATTTTACTTAGAGCTTTTTTCATATGTGATGTTGGCGTGTGTTGTATATATTCTTTGTCAGCTTTAGTAGCAATATTATGCTTCATGAAATAATTTGGAGGTTTCTCTTTTTTATGCTTTGAAAAATATGTTTAGTGGCATTCCTCTGTGAAATTATTAGGGCTTGGAGCTTTTTGTAAGGAGTACTGTGTAATACCATTCTTCTCTCTCTGCTCATTCACCTACCCCATGAAAGCTGGAAGGTACTCTGTCTCTTCTGGGACTCATTTCCTAGAGAATTATCTAATTTTTTCTGAATTTTCAAATGTAATTACATGAGAGTGGAGCAAAGTTGTCTCTCATGATTACTTGAAATATCTTTAGTCTTGTTAGCGGTTTCCTTTTTCTTAGGTTGATATTAACGCTTTTCGTTCTTACTTTGATTAAGATTGGCTAGCAGGGGGTGCCTGGGTGGCTCAGTGGGTTTAGCCTCTGCCTTCGGCTCAGGTCATGATCTCAGGGTCCTAGGATCGAGCCCCACATCGGGCTCTCTGTTCAGCAGGGTGCCTGCTTCCCCCACCCCCCCTCTGACTGCCTCTCTGCCTACTTGTGTTCTCTGTCAAATAAATAAATAAAATCTAAAAAAAAAAAAAAAAGATTGGCTAGCAGGTGGGATGCCTGGATGGCTCAGTGGGTTAAGCCTCTGCCTTCAGCTCAGGTCATGATCTCAGGGTCCTGGGATCGAGCCCCTGTGTCCTGGGATTGAGCCCCTCCCTCCTCGGATTGAGCCCCACATCCCGGGATCTCTGCTAAGTGGAGAGCATGTTTCCCCCTGCCTTTCTGCCTACTTGTGATCTCTCTCTCTCTGTCAAGTAAATAAATAAAGTCTTAAAAAAAAAAAAGAAAAAGATTGGCTAGTAGGTTTATTTATCCCTCACCCAAAGAATCAGCTTTTGATTCATTTATTAATCGATTCAGTTTACATACTTTTATTTTCATTAACTCTTTTGTTTTGTTATTTACTTTCATTCAGCTTTGATATCCTTTTCCTAAATTTATGACTCGGCTGTTTAATTTATTTGTTTTTATTCTTTTTAATTGTTTTAAATATTTAAGGCTGTGAGTTTTCTTCTGAACAGTAGAATGTATCTGGCTTCTGATATGTGGTAATTTTATTATTCTCTGGCAAGTCTGCAGTTTGAGGTTCATTTTTCTTTGATATAATATTTTTTTAATAACAGAATTAGGTACCATTTTCAGGAAGTAGAGGTCAAACAGTGGTCTCACATATGAAAACCTGTGATTAAGACTTTTCTTAAAAAAAACAAAACCAAAAACTTCTGGAGGATAATTAACAAGCTTTCCTCTCTCTGCACCGTTAAAAACGTGAATTAGAGAAGATTAAATTCATCCACTAAGTAGAGACATAATTAGTATAAAAGATGATAATTTATTAGTTCAAATGTCTTTATTCTTGGAATCCAGTTTTCATTCTGAAAAAGTTTTCTGTGATATTGGATCTCTCCTGAAACAGGCAAAAGCTATGGAAACATATAAATCTCGTCATTTCCTAAGAGCTGCTAAAGACTTTAATACTAATACTCATTATTGATAACTGAATTCAAATAAAATGATAACTAGTCAAGATTTGGGGTATTCTTGCTATAGAAATTATTTGATGTTCTGGACTTACTCATGTATGTATATAAATAATCTAGATGAAGATCATCGTGACTAGTTTAAAAGCTTCTTATATAGAAAGATTTTCTTCAATAGATAAATTCCACATGGTCTCTGTGTTACCTTTTGTCCTGATTAAAATGATACATCATTTTAGGGACAGAGTGGTGGAGTGGGGGAGAGAGGGAAAAGAGGGAGAACTTACTCTAAACCTATAAGAATACATTCAAGCATGGACTCTTACTAAATTCTTGTTTGTTTTATAGCGAATACAAGCTAGCATTCTAAAAGCATTTAACAACCCAACTACTAAAACTGCTGATGAGGATACTAGAAAAAAAGTCAAAGGTATGTTGATTCTCTCACTATTAAAACTTTCTGCTGTAGAAAATTGTAAGTTTCTTTTCAGGGGAAAAAGAACTGAGCATTTATGTGAACTAATTCTATAAAGTAGTGGCCTTAAAGGGAGAGTGTGCTTACTCCTGCGGCTACCAAGATAGTCTAGTTAGTCATAGAAAGAAAATTTTAGGAGGTGTCCATGTGAACTTTAAAAACTAAAATTAGTATCAAACATACAGACTGACACTGATACCCTAATGTGAGGTTTCCTAAGGGAGGCGTGAAAGGTTGTTGAAAGCAGTAGCCTCACTTGGAAGTTCCGTTTCGTCATACTGTATCATTTTGCATTTGACCTGTGCTTGGATAAGTTGACTTACGGATATTATACAGTTTCATATAGTCAAGTGCCTAAGCGTTCCAGAGATTCATGCATGGAAACCAGTTATTGGAGAGAGTACTAAACCAAGCATACCTGTTTACTTTAGTGTCCGACTCTTCCTTAGCCAAAGTATGAAGCAAACCCAGTGATTATCTAATCAAAGCTGATTATTTATAATTATCAATATTTAAGTGTGGGCTTATATCTAATGATATGAGTGATTTGCTTTGTCCTAACTGTATATTCTGTCTTCAGATATTAACTAGTGGTTATATGAAGTCATCATTTTTAGAAGGTGTTCAAAATATTATTTATATTTTATTTATTTTCTTATCTATTTTTTTGTCATTATATATATACTGCAGGTCTGTAATTCACAAAATGATTGTACATGCCCAAACTATATACAGTTAAGGGTTCAAGATATTTTTAAATTAAAGTATAGTTGACACACAATGTTACATTTGTTTCATGTGAAGGATTCAAGATTTTTAAAAATGTGGATTCTCATGTATGCTTTGGTTTTTTTGTTTGTTTTGAGATAGTGCCATCTACTGTATGTTTAGAATAACTGCCCAGTTTTGCTTTTCCTTCAGTTTTGTGTGATCTTTTCTATTTTTAATCCCTTGTACAGTTTTCTTAATGAAACATCTTAGTTTACCATAACTTATAGTAATTGTTATATTAAAGATGTTTAATGATATATCTAGCTATGAGTTGGCTGTGACATTCAGTGCTTCAGATAATGTTTTTAAAATGATTTTAAATGTTGTTTGTATTAAATTTGAAATTAGAGATCCAAAAAGGATTGAAGTTTGAAAGAGGAGTGAAGTTTGTTAATATATATTTTTTGTCCTAATTTACTGTGGAAAGTTTTAAACTTCTATTAAAGTAGGGAGAATAGTATGACGGAGCCTCATGTACTCCTCACCCCTCTTAAACTACATTGAAGCCATGGCGTATTATGTTTTACCTATGTTCTCCTAACCCATGATTATTTTGAAGCAGATCACAGGCATAATTTTCTTTGATTTATTAAATATTTCCCAAACAGAATGATTTTACCATTTTAAACTGAATACACACAAACACACATACATATATAAATGTTATATATATGTATGTATTATATATATAAATGAGTTACTAATTGCCCACATTAATTCTTTACACTATGCTATGTTTACTTGTCTTTTACTGCTCTGTTTTTTCCATAGTTATTGCCTAGGCATCGATATAGCCCTAAAAGCATAATCTTCTTTTTCATTCCCCCTGTCTACCTCTACGTTAGGCACAGAGGCTTTAAAGGGTTTAATGGGAGCAGTTGAGCTATGGTATAAACAATGGTTATTGGTCTACTTTTCTTGCCTCAAGTTTAAGAACAGTTCATCATTTCTTGGAATCTACTGTAGCTGGTAATCAAATTTTCTCTACAGAATTATAAAGAAGAAAGACATTATATAGTATGATGTATGTACATCATACAAAGAAGTATATTATTAATGTAGTACTGGACATCTATCTTCAGATTTCTTTTAAGTCAACAGAGAAAAAGCATGTTACATTGTTAGGTTGATGGCTGACTTTTTTTTGCATTAAAAAGTATTATTTTTACAGCATATGGAAGAGAAGGTGTGAAAATGAACTTCATAGATCGGATCTTTATTGGTGAATTAACTAGCACAGTCATGTGTGAAGAATGTGCAAATGTAGGTGCTTTGGAATTCACTTCAACATGGAATAGATTACAGTGATATCATTTTTTGTTTTCTTCCACATATAATCATCAGCATTTATTTTTGTTTGTGACAGATGACTACCTAATAGTTTTCAAAAGTCATTAGAATATCTCCTTCACTCCCAGAGGAGAAACATAATTTATAATTTTTTTAAGTGTTATTTTTCCTCTCGGCAAGCCTGCGAAGTTCTTTTAGCCTATTTTAATGTGCTGGAATGTGTTAGCTACTTGTTTGGATTGAAATGAAAGAAGGGAGGGGAGTAACTAGGTTCTATAACTATGCATTGCCCTAAAATATGATTCTAATAGAAATAACTTAAGGTAGTAACATAACTTAGGGTAATCTACCATATTTTATTTAAAGTTTACATTTATGTAACTTGTTTAAGTTTTGTTTAAAGTAGACTCACCTTTGAATGTAATGATAATTTTTATTTTGAATGCTATCTGTACTTTTAACAACTTAAAACACATAAAGATTTTTTATAGGTTTTCAGTTACTTGGTAAAAGTATTTCTGAAAGCATATGGCTTGGAGTATGATAGGGGTAAACTTTTGTTACATTTTCCTGTCCCAGATTATGGAGTACCTTTCTTTTCCTCTGTAATCTTATAAAGTTAGGATTATATGTTATATCTCCTTCTAGCCTGTCATGTTGAAGCACAGCATTTGTCAACGTGACATTACTTAAATTTCTAGTATTTTCAACACAGAACTTGATTTCTCGCTCACAAGCTAGAGAGAATCCTTTTAAACAGAGTTCACGTAAAGAATATGCAAAACATAGTCAAGCACTCTGGCTTTTTTTTTTTTTTAATGTTTCTATTTGATTTATGTTGTGGCATGTAATTTAGTTAATCAGTTTTATTAAACACAGTTTATTTTGAAGTTACTTTGAATATTCTAAGTTAGTCGTATTGGCAATATTATAAATTTCAGCTGGGTTGCATTTATTAGGTTTTGGGATATCTTGTTTTGATTAACAATATGTGCTGCTCTACCCAATTAAAATCATGGTTTATTCCAGGGATGTTTTTTAACTTGAAATTCTAAGTTATCTGGGAAGTTTGATTTCTTTAAGAATTTATAAAACTCCACATTGTCTATATTAGAACTCTAACTGAATTTCTCAATATGTTTTCTTTTTAAGATCTCCTCAGTGAATGATCCTTTTATTGATATTTCACTTCCTATAATAGAAGAACGGGTAAGGAGAAACTTAATGAGTCTTCTGTGAAGAGCATTTATTCATTCATATACTTAGATATTTGTTGAGCATATGATCACATTATCTGCGAGTCTTTTTTTATATGATAATGGAGTTCATATACTGTATTTGATACTGGGATTTATGTATATATGCATAAATTATGATATAGTTCTTACTCTCAGGGACATCAAACCATTATGTATTATAGTTTGAGAATTAATGTTAAGGAAATTACCTAATTTCAAATGAGCTAGAAATTTTAAAAAGTAGATGATATCCAGAATTTATTTCCTAAAGAAGTTTTGTGTTATGTACATGACATCTATATAGGTTTCAAAACCTGTACTTTTGGGACGAATGAGTAAATGTAGAAGTTTGCAGGCGACAGATAATGGTCAGTACAGTGACACTGTTACTATAGAAAATACTCCTCAACCCAGAGCCACCAAGAACCAGTCTTCATCTAAAGATAAGGTAAGATTATATGCATTGTGAGACAAGTTTTTTAAAAAAAACTTTTTAATAAGAAAAGTTTTAAAAATACACAAAAGTAGAGAAGGTAGTATAATAAATTCCCATGTACCCATTTCTCAGATTCACAGTTATCAGATCATGGCTAATCATATTTTATCTATAGCTGTCCCACATTCTCCCCTTCCCCATTTCAGATTATTTTGAAATAATTCTGATATAAAAGATACTTTTTTGAAGACATAACCACAGCACATTATCCTAACTAAAAATATTAACTTTTAATACTGCCAATATCCAGTCATTATTTAAATTTTTGTAGTTGTCTCATAAATACCTTTTTTGTTTTTGCTTTTTAATGTGTGCTTGAATTTAGGATCTAAAAAAGATTTATAGGGGCGCCTGCGTGGCTCAGTCATTAGGCATCTGTCTTCAGCTCAGGTCATGATCCCAGGCTCCTGGGATCAAGCCCTGCATCAGGCTCCCTGCTTGGCGGGAAGCCTGCTTCTCCCTCTCCCACCCCCCCCTGCTTGTGTTCCCTCTCTCACTGTGTCTCTCTCAGTCAAATAAATAAAATCTTTAAAAAGTAAACAACAACAAAAAATCTATCGACTGCAGTTGATTGCCATCTCTTAATCACATGTCTCTTATATCTCTTTTATTTTTTAAAGATTTTATTTATTTATTCATGAGAGACAGAGAGAGGGAGAGGGAGAAGCAGGCTCCCAGCAGAGGGCATTTGTTGAAGAAATCAGGTCATTTTTTTCCCCCTATAATTTCTCACATTCCCACATTCAGTAGTAATTTATTTTGCTATTGCATTTCCATGGTGTTAATAGGTTTCTTTAGTCCCTTTATTTCCTCTCTAAGGCAGTTCAATCTAAAAACCTAATTAGGCTCAAGTTTTATTATTTATTTATTTTTGGCAAGAAAACATTTGTTTAAAATTTCATTTATTTTGAGGGAGAGAAAGAGACTCTGTGCCCAGCGGGGAGCCCCATAGCTTCCGAACCCTGACATCATGACCTGAGCTGAAATCAAGAGTCAGATGCTCAACTGGCTGAGACACCCAGGCACCCCTTCGCAAGAAAACTTTTAACCGGTGGTGTATGCTTCCACCAAGGAGATGCACATAATGTTTAATATGTAATCTTTAATGTCACCAGTCATTCATGACTATTGTCTAGACCCATTATGTCACTAGGGACATAGCTGGTTGTTGAATTATCCCATAAAAACTTAAAGAAATCAATCTAAATTTGTACCTTTTTTTAAAAAAAAAACTTTTTTTTTATGTGATATGATTTTTATAACTTGGCAAGTTGATATATTATCAGGTTTAGCTTTTTCTGTTAGACTGCTCTTGAAGTGGCCGGACTCCAGAAAAAGGATTGTAACTTAAAAGCCTGCCTCACAGCTCTGTTCTACAAAGAGCTGCTTCTTTCTCCACAGATTAGTAACTGCTCTTGTGGGTTTCTTGTATCAAGATTAATTTTACATTGGCGCTGTTTGTTATTATATCTTCTATTGATTGTAGTTTAGGTAGATTTAGGAAATGGATGTCAGAGGGTCTAGAAAAAGCATTTATTCAAGAGTTGTGGAACGTGTAAATAAGCCTTGCATTTATTTTCAGTAAGGTCAAAAGATTCTTTTCTCTGAAAATACTGTCAACTTACAGAATCAACTAGTTCATGGCAGAAAATGTGTGAGAAAATGGTCATCTGGAGAAGATCGGGCGGTCGTCGTGCCCCGGAAACGTGGGCCCCCTGAGCTGAACGGGGCGTCCCCGGCCGCGGCGAGCACCGCGAACACCGAGTCTCTGACCGAGAGCGCCACGGAGGGCAGCGAGAGGGAGGCCGGCCCTTCTGAGAGCAGCGCTGATGCGGACAGCGAGGCCTCAGAGTCCGAAAGTGCTGCTGAGCAGCCTGTGCTGTCCGCGTCCCCCCGGGGCTGCCGCGTGCAGCCGCGCGCCCCCTCTCCGCAGCCGCCGGCCGGCGGACCCCCCACCCGCGAGCCTGGCCGCGGGGAGGAGCGAGTGGCCGAGGCTCTTTCGGAACTTCGTCTGAGCAGCCCTGTACCTGGAGAGAGAGATTTTGATAGAGAAGATAGGCCCCAAAGGGTCCCAAGCAGTGCATGCTCTTCGGAGGAGAAGCGCGTGCTGTCTCCTCGCCCCCCACATGCCTTTCAGACCCTTTCTCGGAGCTATGTGACCGCCTCCAAAGAATGCTCGCTTCAGTCCTGTTTCTACCAGTTTTCATCGATGGAGTTACTAATGGGGAATAACAAGCTTCTGTGTGAGAACTGTACTGAGAAGAAACGGAGGCACCAAAAGGAAACCGGTTCTGCAGGTGAACATTTAGGTTTTTGTTTTTCTTGGTATTCACGGGGTATTTGATAGTCAGTGACCACTGGGTATAGATCCGAAATAGCGGAACCTGAGAACCTTGTCCCTACACTGAAGCTGCTTGGAAGCATGAATGATCCTTTTCATTGTTGTATCTCAGCCCTGAAGATAGGGACTGCACTTCTAAATAGATTTTTGATGAAGTCGATTGAACAGGAAATACCCATCTCTGCCTCGAAAAGTGCAAATCCACAGAATCTTATTTTGGTGGACTAGCTCTCTGAAATCTTTCCAGAAAAAAATTTCCCTAGTGCATCTCTAGCCTTGATATGGAGAGAATACTCCGCTTCTTAATGACTAGTTGTTTCAAAATGCAGGCTTTGTAACCAGTTGTGGTGAGGCGCATAGATCAGGAGAAGCCGCTGCTGAAAAGATAGTGTGTTACGTACAGTTCTGAGGAGGAGGAGGACACTAAGCCATGCCATGCAGGGCCACATGGGGAAGCACCAGGGTTGGGCAGGAGGCAGAGGAGTGAGGAAAAGACATGGACAAGCCTTTTTGTAGTTTCCAGGGAAGGAATTGGAATCAATGAATTTGGGACTGATTGATTAGTTTTGAATAATTCCAGTGGGCTCTGGGGCAATGGGGCTGTCTCTAGTTGGATAGTACGTGACACTAGTGTGATGAGGGCGCACTTTGATTGGTTTGCATAGGAGAGGCACACTTTTATTTACTCTATCTAGGAATTTCCTAGTTCTGGCTGAAGCCTTCCTTATAATGTCAGCAAGGGGGTGCCTGGGTGGCTCAGTGGGTTAAGCCGCTGCCTTCGGCTCAGGTCATGATCTCAGGGTCCTGGGATCGAGTCCCACATCGGGCTGTCTGCTCAGCAGGGAGCCTGCTTCCTCCTCTCTCTCTCTGCCTGCCTCTCTGCTTACTTGTAATCTCTCTCTGTCAAATAAATAAATAAAATCTTTAAAAAAAAATAATGTCAGCAAGGCCCTAGGTGTCAAAGTATCAGAATAAAGACATGCTTAATACACTAGTAATTAAAGAAATGTCTAGATGGGAGAAGTAAGAAATACCAGTTTCTATTAATCTAAGTTAAATATGCTGTTGGCCATATTCAAATCCCACCCCAGGTACTTTTTTTTTTTTTAAGATTTTATTTATTTATTTGACACACAGAGATCACAGGCAGGCAGAGAGAGAGGAAGGGAAGCAGGCCCCCTGCTGAGCAGAGAGCCCGATGCGGGACTCAATCCCAGGACCCCGAGATCATGAGCCGAAGGCAGCTGCTTAACCCACTGAGCCACCCAGGCGCCCATTTTCTAACAACCTCTTACTGAAATGCCTCGTGGTTCCCATGACTCGTGATCTCCTTTCACTACAACGAGTAATGACCTATTTTTTCAACTACAGGTGTGTTTCAGGTGGTCTTTGGCTGGAGAGCATTGACATAAGTCGCTTTAGTCCATCTGCTTCCTAGCTCCCAAAATTTCATTGCAAGTGTCACCTCCCCTATTCTTTGTCCTCATAAGCACGTGCTTTTTAAAAAAAATCTCTTTCATTTCAATGAAGTTTTGGAAAGGAGTATATGAGGCACCCTTGTCACCAGAGTCTAATCTCTTTAACATGTTTAAAAATATGATACGATGCTTCTTCATGAATGTTAACTCTGTTGTCTGGTATATAATGTATAAAATGGAATTTTACAAATAAATTATTATATTTTTTATAGAAAAGAAAGCAGAAGGAGTTTATACTAATGCCAGGAAACAATTGCTCATTTCTGCTGTTCCAGTCATCCTAATTCTCCATCTCAAAAGATTCCATCAGGTAAAAGCCTTTTTAGTAGCACTGTAGTAATTTTGTCATATGTTTCACAGAGCCCTACGCCTTGTAAAGTGCTGTCAAGGATTAGACAGTAACTTGTTTAATATAAAAATCTGTCGTAAGGGATTTATTGCTTTTTCAGCTACAATAGTTTACAAGAATTTTCTAATTAAAATTGTTTAATTCATAATACTGTATTTGATGATTTGGATGGTAGGAACCTAAGTTGTGTGTGTGTGTGTGCGTGCATGTGTGCACCCGTGTATGGAAGAGAGAGAGAATGAAAAATAAAGTTTATTAAGAATCCTTAGAAACAGGGAAATAGCAAAGTGCACATAGCTTTCTGAGTTCTCATGAGCCCAGTGATAGGGATAGGTGGGCTGAGCATGGTTGACTTGGACTACCTGCTAAAGGGCTACAAAATGCAAATGTAGGGACTTTACAGTGAGAGGTAACCTAAGTGTTTTTAGTGGGTCAGATTTTTCTCTATGCTTAGTTTTAATCCAGTGCCTTGTCTTATTTTTTGTTTTTGTTTTTTTCTTTTTTTTTTTGCATTTGATACAATGATTTAAAAATTTCTCTGAAAGACTAAATAAGTGACATACTAAAACTTTTTGGAAAAAGTTAGAATGGGTGATTTTTTTTGACAACAGTTTAAAAATAAAACTGTATCATTAGAACAGTATGGTTGAGATTGTCAATAAATAAAACATGAATATTATTTAAAACTCTTGTTATGATAAAGGAAGAATCTCACATCACTTGGGAAGGAGGTGCATTCTTTTGTTTCTAAGTTTATTTATTTTTAAGTAATCCCCACACCCAGTTTGGGCTCAAATTCAGGGCTCCAAGATCGACCCCAAGATCAGGAGTTGCTTGCTCCTTCACCTGAGCCAGCCAGCACCCCACAGGGTACATTATTTGATAAAGGATTTAGGAAAAAGAGCTGAAATTAAAAAATGTAAAGCTTCCCTCTATATCATGTATCAATAGTATTTTTAGATTAATATTTTAACTGTGTGAAACGAATCTTCAAAAGACTAGAAGAAAACTTAAATGAATGTTAACCTGACCTCTGGGAAGAAGATTTTTCTTCTTCTTCTTCTTCTTTTTTTTTTTTTTTTTTTTTGGTGGGCAGCAAAGCAGAGTTTATTGAGTGATAGCAAAATAGCAAGGTGATAGTACAAAGCTCCCAAGGAGGGAGGGAACTCGTGGGAGTTGCCTGGGAGGAAGATTTTCTAAGCATAAAACCCATGGAAGAAATCTCAAGGAAAAGATTAGGAGTTTTGATAATATATCTGCAACATTTCAGGCAGGCCATAGGTAGGTGGGAAGAGGTTTTTCTCTATACACCCCCATCCGTATCCACAGGAAAATTAGACTAAATTGTTGATTTTTTTTTTTTAAGATTTTATTTATATGACAGAGAAGAGAGACAGAGAGGGAACACAAGCAGGGGGTGTGGGAGAGGGAGAACAGGCTTCCTGCTGAGCAGGGAGCCTGACGTGGGGCTTGATTCTAGGACCCTGGGATCATGACCTTAGCCAAAGGCAGATGTTTAACAATTGAGCCACCCAGTTGCCCCTAAATTCTTGATTTTTGATGGCCAAGAATTAGAAACTCAGTGAAAGTGAAGTGGCCGAGGAGAGCAGGAACGGATGTCTTGTGTCTCATTATATGAGAATGACTAGTGAAGGGTGTATATGCAGTTACTCTGAACAAGATAGGGTCATGTGACATCTGAGAAGCCGATTTCTTGATGTACCACAGTTATTTTATATTTGTTACTGCATCTCAAGTTAGAAACTTACAGAAGTAATTCATGCCCTTAGAAAGGAAATATTTACAGACTAATCAATGGTGTCAAAGTTATATATCGGTTTTGGACTATTCGTTAGTCATGTTTTTATAGCTATTAAGAAAGCTGGGCGCCTGGGTGGCTCAGTGGGTTAAGCCGCTGCCTTCGGCTCAGGTCATGATCTCAGAGTCCTGGGATCGAGTCCCGCATCGGGCTCTCTGCTGAGCAGAGAGCCTGCTTCCCTCTCTCTCTCTCTCTGGCTGCCTCTCCGTCTACTTGTGATTTCTCTCTGTCAAATTAATAAATAAAATCTTTAAAAAAAAAAAAAAAAAAAGAAAGCTAACTTCTAGGATTTTTCTTTTGGTTTTACTAACAGTGATTTAGATGGATCTTGCATTAAAAATAGTTTTTTGTTCTTTTTAAGGCTGGCTTGAGTCTTCGAAAAGTAAACAGACATGTAGATTTTCCACTTGTGCTTGATTTAGCACCATTCTGTTCTGCTACTTGTAAGGTATTGTATATATTAAGATGTTTAATTGACATGTAAATAATATGCTTAGAAGTATTAGGCCTTTGTTTCTTTCATACCTTCATTCATTCATTCATTCATTCAGTTTCTCTGAAAGAGAATTTTATCATTAGTGAAGTTAAATCCATAACGTGGGACATTTAACACACTGAATGACTTCTTTCCTTTGGGAGACAGAGTAAGGGACAGTTGAAAAGCTGTGTAAACCATGAGGCATGGTGGTCAGGAAGATCAGTGCTGCTTGTCAGTGCTGGAATCAGATAGTTGCAGAGAGAAGAAAGCAGATTTTGTGACCTCTCCTGTTCCTTGTGAATGATGTGCTTGATTGACAACAGTTTTAGCGGTTGTGGAGTTCATTCTCTTTTGTGAGTCAATATTCTAGTGCATTGTTTTTCATGCCATTTCATCTACACTACTGAAAATAGTATACTTGTCAGCTGAGTATGATACTTTAAAATCGATAATATGTTAGTAATTAGGTATAGAAAGCAGACTGGTTTATAATTGCTTGTATTTATATGTATGTAAGAACTATGTAGCTGAAATCAATGGCTTTGTCTCCATTGAGGGAACCACATGTTATGGGGTAACATGTTCTGTTCATGATTCCTGGTTAGCAGTCTAGATTTTGTGGTATGGAATGGATTGCCTCTTGTACTTAATAGTTTTACTACACTGATTAATCAAAACAAAAATATCTTAAAAGCAACTATTTGGCAGATTCAGTTTATCTGCTGCAGAATACCAGCACTATCAACTAGTAACACTCCATATTCATAGAATTTGATAATGTGGCAACAGGGTTTGTATTAAATTTATAAAAACATATTTTTAAAAGGTACTTTTTACAGAGAATTTTCAACATACACAAAAGTAGACAGAACAGTACAAAGAACCTATATAGCACCCATCACGTAGTTCTAAAACCTTAGGTACGTGGCCAGTCTTGCCATATCCACATGCTAACCTACTACTTCCCATGTTATTTTGAAGCAAATATCAGGCATTATTTCATTCATAAGTATTTTTTTGTGTGTCTATAAAAGAAGAATCACTCCCTCCCCTTTTTTAAGAACATAACCACAATACCATTTTCACACTAAAAAACAAAACAAAACAAAACAAAAACAGCAGCACTTCTTCATATCATCTAATGTATTTATTTCCAGTTGTCTCACAAGTGAAATTTTAAAAATGAATTAGTATCAAGTAAGGTCTATACATTTAATGACTGGATGTCTTCTGGTCTCTTCTAATGTATAGTTCCCCTCTCCCACCTCTCTCCCCTTTTCTCCCTTGTAATTTATGTTTTTAAGAAATTGAGTCATCTCTCTGGCAGTTTCCGTAGTTTAGATTTTGATGATTCTTCCCCAGTCCTCTTTATTTCCTACAAATAGATAGTTGGCTCTTAAGAGCCTTGAACAGATACAGGTTTGATGCTTTTTGTTCCTCCTGCTAAGACTGTTTTATAGGGCTTTTTGTTTTGTTTTGTTCTGTTTTGTTTTACTCAGGTGGCACATAATGCCATTTACCTTTCTTTCTGTGGTATTAGCAAGCACTGATGCCCGAGTGCTAGATCCACGAGTTCATTAAGAATTACAGGATGGTGGTATTTTAAATCTGTCATTCCTTCTTCATTGATTAGCTGAACACATCTATACAGAGAGAAATTCCTTTAATCTATTTAGTTATAAAAGAGTTTTTATAGAAAAGGCTGGATAAATGTTTTGATTCTTAACCTCTCCCGTTCTAAACCAGTTTTCAGAATAATGAATTCATTCAGTGGCATCCTTGAAAACTATGATCAGTTAATTTTTGATTTTTTAAAAAGATTTTCTTTATTTATTTGACAGAGAGAGAGATCTCAAGTAGGCAGAGAGGCAGACAGAGAGAGAGGGAGAAGCAGGCTCCCTGCTGAGCAGAGAGCCTGATGCAGGGCTTGATCCCAGGACCCTGGGATCATGAGCTGAGCCAAAGGCAGAGGCTTAACCCACTGAGCCACTCAGGCACCCCTAATTTCTGATTATTAATTTATGAATTGAAACACATTAAGTATATTTCAGCTTACTACACTTTTCTTTTTGTGTTCTAATATATTTAGTAGAATATAAATGGGTCCATAGTTGGCTACTGAAAGGCTCTCAAGCTGGCATCTGGGTTCTCTTGATATAACCTTAGTGGTTTCTCTCTGAACGATTATGCTGCCAACCAGAATATATTATTCACCTGTTTAATTTTTAAATTTTCATTTTAGGGATTTCTTTTTAAATTCAAACTTAAATGTTTAAAATTTTGCTAAATACATAAAATATTTACATAGTCCCAAAAACAAATGTATTAAATGAATGAAACAAGGTGAATTCAAATAAGTGTAGCTTTCCTACTCCATGTTCATTCCACCTGTTTCTTCCCTCCCTTTATATATGAACCATTTAAAATTTGTTTATTCCTCTGTAATTTTTAAAAATATAAACAGATATGTGTATATGTGTCTTTACTCTTAAATAATGACAGCTTACAATACGTATCCTTTTTTTTTTTTTTTAACCTTACTCTTAACATTATATCCTGGAAATTATTTCACAGCAGTATTTTGAGATAGTCTGCACTCTGTTTTTCAAGCAATGTAATACTCAATGCATCATAATTTATTCAGCCAGTCCCCAGTTTAATGGGGACGGATTTATTAGGGTTTATTCCAATTTCTTTTTAATTCAAGTGTAGTTGACATATAGTATTATGTCATTTTCAGGCATATAATGCAGTGATTCACCCTTTATATACCTTACAAAGTGATCTTGATAAGTCTAGCTATCATCTGTCACCACACAAAATTGTTTTATTACCTATATTCCATGTACTGTACATTATATCCCCATGTCTCCAGTTTTTTGATATTACAAATATTTCTGCAGCTAATTGTCAAAATAATAACTAATAGCATTTTTGTTTTTTTTACATTTTTCTCATGTACCTGTAAGATAGACTCCTACAAATAGGATTGATAAATCCAAGAGTAATACCTGTGTAATTTAGATAACATGAAATACCTCTGCAAAGGGGTTGTATCCCTTTGTGTTCCTGCAGGCAGTGTGTGTGAGTACTCTTTTCCCCACAGCCTAGCCAACAGAGAATGTTGTCAGGCTTTTGCATTTTGCCAGTCTAATACATGTGGAAACACAACTCATTGTTGTTTTAACAATGTGTTTCTCTTGGTTTAAGTAGGACATACATTTGACTTAATTTTCCTTTTTATAATATTTCACGAAAAAAATTACTAATTTCAGTTTTTCCTTTGTCCAAAAGAATGTAAGTGTGGGAGATAAAGTTCTCTATGGTCTCTATGGCGTGGTGGAACACAGTGGCTCCATGAGAGGAGGTCACTACACAGCTTATGTGAAAGTGAGAACACCCTCCAGGAAATTATTGCAGCATATCACTGGAAAGACATACGTACCTGGTATGGCATCCCAACTTCATGTTATTCCTAAAAACAAATGAATGTGTTCTTCCTATTCTGGAAGGGGTCTTCTGTTTCATGGATACCTCCAGTGGATTCACTTTGTTAAAGTTAAGTGAGAAATACCTTGAAGAGTACTTCGATCATTGTAAAGAACCTTAAATATCATAAGGCTGTCCCCTTCTAGATGGTGTGAGGTGACACACTGTTTTTCAGGGTGTTAGTCATCGTGTATTTCAGTGGAGTGGCATTTTACTTAACAACACCAAAAGATTTTGAAGACCTACCAGGTCCTCAGAATAGAGTGGGGGTTGAAAATGTGCATACTCTGCCTTATGAATGAGCAAGCTTTGCTTTTGTTCTTTCTATTTCAGTGAGAATGATTCTTTTCCTTGAGCAAATAAAAATTCATGGGTCTATCTAATATTTCAGTAGGTATTTAGAGTGAAGTGATGCCAATACTGCTTTGAAAGAGTTGGTTGATTTTGGAAGATGTGTAACACAAGAAGAAACACACCAGTAAGATCTAGCATTAGATAGATAGAGTTGGTGATGAATGCGTTGTTATTTATAATGTAGAATAAGAGCATACTTTTTGTAAAATTATACTTCTTTTTGTCTTGTTAGATTTGAAGGAGCCTGATAGTGAATCGACAGGCCAGTGGGTCCACGTTAGTGACACTTACGTGCAGGTGGTTCCAGAATCAAGAGCGCTGAGTGCCCAAGCGTATCTTCTTTTTTATGAAAGAATATTATAATTATCTGGTAATACTTGGTGATGATGATGATTTTAGATCACTTTTGTTTCAATGCTGCAACCATAACCATAATATAGTAATGTGCCTTTGTAGTCTTTTCTGTAGGAATAGCATGTCCCTGAAATGCCTCTGAAGATTTTTACCACTTTGGTGAATCCTTTTAATGTTAATTAAATTTACTCAACGCTTCCAAACTTATATTCTTAAAATACATGTAAATAAATGTTTTTAAGGAATATTTATCCTAGGAAAAAAAAGAGTTTGCAGCAGTAGAGGAACCCCCCCCCCCCTTATAATGTGGCTTATTACTACCAGCATTCAGAAATGATGCTGGCTAATCACATTGTTCCTTAAAACAGTGTTTACCAAATGTGAGTTGCATACCACCTTTCTGATTTCATGTGTGTGTGTGTGTATGTGTATGTATTTATCTAGTGTGCCATTGTCTAGTTATTTTTAACCTGAATTTTTTGGCTTACATTTTTAAACGTAGCCTTGTTTTGAGCATATTTCACATTTTATGTGCTAGTTATATTATTCCTAATAAACATTAAAAATACATAGCGATTAGAGAAAAATTTTTCATCCACGTAGCACTCCGCTTCATGTCTCAGGGCTGTCCAGTGGTGTACATATACCGCTGTGTGGGAAACATTGTTATAACATATACTTACACAGTAGGTACAGTGACCTCATGATATTTTGTGTGATTCCACCTTATAAAAAGATACCACTGTAGCTTCAGTAATAGGATCCTACACATAATTTATTGATTAGCTTGTTGCTTTGAGGTTTTGACAACTAGACAAATGTTGAAATATATCATCAGCGTATTATTTGCAGCCTGTTCATGATGGAATTGAAGATAATTTGCATGTAATTAGCCAACGTCAAAATATAACTATTGATAATTATAACAAGCGGAATTGGTAAAAAGAAGTTGTTAATCCACATGGGATCAATGGATACTTTGAAATATAAATTACCAAATTATATTATTATACTTGACAGGGAAATATAATTTTCTAGTTCTGTAGGTCAGTAAATATTAATCATGGTTTTGGAATTTGTGATCACTTTTGTCACCAACAAGCATCATTAATAAGTTCATGTGGGCTTAGCTTGTATTTTAATGAGGTGTAAAGTTGGCATTTCAGTTTTTAAATAAATACAGTAAAAATTTGGTACTTAAACCCTCCCTGCAGAATACAAATTATTGAGCTGTCTTGGCTTAATACTTGGCATGAACATGCTTCTATTATTACTTAGGCATAAAATTTTAAAAAATAACGGCTACTTGGGTCTTGTATTACTGAATCAAAACCCATACCTGCATGGTTCAAGCATTCTAATCATTAGTGCCAACACATCATACTACAGGCAGCTACTGGCTAAGTGCCTAGTTCCAGTTCATTTTCCTCTTGGGAAGGAAGGATAGGAGTAGAGGCTGTAGATAATGTGTGGAAATATTTAACCAAGCCTTTGACCCTTCTTAACATTTAAGGTTGTATAATATTGTCAAGTTTACTGGTGCTGCCTTTTGATACGTGGTTAAGAGGAATTGTGATTAGTGTTAAAGATGGTAATAATATATAAAAATCAGAGCTTAAAAATGTCATTGCACAAATTCTATCTTTAAGGTATTCAAATTTGAAATAATAGTGTTTTCTTGATTTTTTTTAATGTGATGGAGAAATATATCTTTATAAATTAATCTGCAAACTCAGATTGGGTCCTATAAAAAGCAGTTTGAACTGTTTAAATTAAACAATGTTTTATGTTTATTTGTAATCCATGAACATTGAAGTTTTCAGTACCAGAGCAGTGAGTTTTTTTGGAAAATATTAGTTAAACCTCATTATTCAAGTTAGCCATATTGGTAATGACAATTACCATCTTTTCCCCCAAATGTAAATACCAAGTCACCTCATTTTTCTCCTAAGAAAAGATACCATTAGGAGGCACATATTTTTCATTGGATGGTCACTTGCTTCCTGTTTCATTGGTAGATGGATAGACACAAGAGAAAAAGTGAGAGAAAGAAGGAAAGAAAGGGAAAGGAAAGAAAAAGGATAGGAAAGAAACAAGAGCATTCTTTTCTCTTGCCTCTTGGCTTTATCCCTTACATAGCTCAAGTCAGAGATGGTGAGACAGGTAAGGGCAGGAATCAGGGAAAGTGCCTAGTCCTCTTTTCATTAATAGGATGCCCAGGAAATGCACCAGTGCTGTAGTTACCAAAGAGGAGACTGTATGAGCTTTATTCTGCGTACCAGTTAAGACAATTTTTCATTGAGTGATACATTGTAGCTTTAGAATATTACCTCGGTACTCAAGTACTGCAGTAGTTCTTATGTTTAACTTAACATTTGTTCAGTAAGTATGTATTTTTTGAATACCTGAGATGGGTCAGACACTGTGCTGACACCATTTTAACATGTTTTAAAATGGAGAAGCCTATATATGTTTTAGACATTATTCCAGAAGTAACATGAAAAGAGAAACTTTATTTTCATCTCATGGTAAAAGAGCAAAGTCTGAAATCTACTTTTTTATGGCCTAGAGTTTCTGAATATTTTTCAGGGTCTGCTGGTAAATGGAACAAATTTGATTTTGATACCTAAGAATTTCCTAAAGATAGATTTGTAATAGGGAAAGTATGTTAAGGTACTCATGGGCCTACATTTAATTTCTTGTTTATTCTGAACATTTTGAAAGCACATTTGCAGGGGTACTAAATTGTGAAGCTGCTAGAATAACAATAGTTTCTAGATGACCTCAGGAAACCATACAAATAAGTGAGAAATGTTTACAGATTCTTGAAACAACTACCATTGTGCTTGGCCAAGTGAGTTTAAGAAGTAAAACAGAAGTTTCACTAGCTGTATTTAGAAACTGGTTTACAGGGTATGTCTAACCTGTTTCCTCTGTTTTTTCCTATTTAAAATGATAAAATTTTGATTATGTGTCAATTATGGGAATACTTTTGGCATAACCAAATATGTTTCTGTATTTAAGACTTTGTTATTTAATGTTTTTAAACCAGATGTGAAAACCACCTTTTTGGGTGGCAAGGACAGTGGTAGTGGTGTCAGTTCTAAGAGGAGTTGATTCCTGTTTTCTTATTTTAAATGCTCCAACAGAGCTATTTTACTATATATAATAGCTCTTAGCTTGCATGCGCGATGATTTTAGTGATTTTATACAACAGCTGAATAAAATTTCCTAAAGATTAAGCTGTGAACTGTATCACTTTCACCCAATTTTTATAGTACAAAATACCATTCTGCCCACTTCTAAATTCATATTCATAATTTGCATGTTATCAAATAAGCCTAAACCAAATATGTGCAATAAAATTGAGCTTTTATATATTAACTAGTGAATTAAGAAAGATGATTTTTAGATATTTAAAATGTTTTGGTTCATGTAGAAATCGCCAATTCAAATCTGTTTAAAAGATAGAGGACTGTATTTTTAATTTTGAGTAATGCTGGTTATATACCATTCCTACTGTTTTATCTTTTTTGCAGTGTTTTTAGAAAATAGCTATGTAACTTATTGAGCACTATTTTGATGTTACTGTATAAAAATGCATAATAAATATTAAATTTTTTGTTTCTCAGTTGGTCCTGGAGTTTTTGCAATGCACATTATTGATAATATTTATTTATCAACACTGTATTTGCTTACCTAGCTAGATTCAAAATATCCTTTGCATTTCAGAAATTCATTATTTCAGAACAAAAGATATTACAGGTCACTTTCACTCAAATTTCAGTTATCTACCAAGGGTGAATCTTCCTCTTTTCAGATGTTTCTCAAAATATTTGGATTATTTAGACAGGATTATTCCTTAGGAAATATTTTGTCTCCCTGTTTGGATTTAAGCTCTTTTGGGTCATGAAGCTCTTTGAGATTATGATGAAAGTTATAGACCATCTTTCATTTGTTCACTAATTTAAAAAGTATTTATTGAAGCTGTGAGTTGGGGGAAGAGGAGGGTTTTAATTCTGGACCCCTCTTCACTCTTGCTAATGACAATGTAGAAGTTGGGAAGGGATATCTTGACAGTTATGTAGTCTCAGAAAAATATACAACCCAGATATTTGTATGTAAATTCAGAGGTTCATGGACCCCCCTCAACCGAAGCCATTTTCATACATTTTTTAAAGTTGCTCTCAAGCAGAAATCCGAAACGTTTGCATTCCAATATGCATTAGGACAGCCTCATTTTTGCTGCAGTAACAAATAACTCCATAGCCCAGTGGTTTAATACAACAAAAGTTTATTTCTTCCTCACCCAATGTCCCCCTGTGAATCTGGGCAATCTTCGTAGCCAACTATTTTCCAATTGATGACTTTGTAATCCAGTCTTTTATGTTGTGCTTCTATCATTTTAACACCAGGTCTCCCCACTCTAGCAGGGGAAGAGAGCACTAAACAGTCTTGCACCAGCAATTTAATTCATCTTGAATGTGTCGCTCACAACCCACCGGCCAGAAGTAGTCACATGGCCCTGCCTAACGGCAAAGAGGGATAGATAGGATGGGTAAGAAAGGGTAAGTCTCCCATGGGCTGTCTTGTTTCCTTAGCAAAATCTTTCCAGCGTTCATCCATGTGGCAGCATGTATCAGAATTTCATTCCTTTTTAAGGCCAAATAATATATATATATATATATATATATATATATATATACCACAGCTTTGAAGAATTTTATTTTTCAATGTTAAGATGGACGATATATGGAGCTTAACACTATAAAGATTCCTATCTTGAATGGTAGGAATACTTCCAAATTCTGTATCTTTACCACATCTCATTTTTTTCCCCATTTAACCTTGAGGCTAACTTGATTCCACAGTAATGCAAAATACTAACTTGAACATACCCTCCCTTTGAATTTTCTACTTCAAGCACTGCAAACAGGGAAAGTTAATAAAAATTTAATTGACAGTCTGCTAATCTGTTAGTCATAAATAGCAGATTACCAATACTGCCAAGATGGTGGCTGCTTCAGTACTTTCTGATCAAAATGCAGAATGACCAGACTGTAGCAGATAACGTACATGATCACTCTTTAGACACTTTAATACGAAAACATTCTGAGAAAGTTTGGGGATGAAATACATATATGTGTGTGTGACGTTTCCTTCAGATCCTACCTAACATTACAGGGAAATCCTAGCTGATAAGTCAGGGAAAGGGAAATGGGACTATAAAATTCATTTCCTGGGGTGCCTGGGTGGCCCAGTTGGTTAAGCGACTGCCTTCAGCTCAGGTCATGATCTCAGAGTCCTGGGATCAAATCCCACATGCAGAGAGCCTATTTCTTCCTCTTTCTCTGCTGTTCCCTCTGCTTACGCTCTGTCAAAAAAATAAAATCTTTTAAAAAATACAGTTCTTGATTTGGCAATCAGTGATTGCTGAGAGTGTCTTAAGTTGGCACAAGGAACAAAACATGAGTTATTTAATAATTATCTCCATTTGGCAAGGGGTTTCTAAAATTATTGGCTTATATTGGGTTGTTCAAAATCTTCACTCATCTGACAAATGGAAAAACTCTTATATGATACACAGTATGCTGACTGGTTGGAGAATAGAGATGGGGCCGGGATAACTACCAGAAAATTGCTTCAACTCTACTAGGGAAATCAACAAAGAATTACAATAGGATTATAGGAGGTCGGTAGGAACAAGCGGAAAGTTTCAGTAGGGGGATCAGGTTTCATAGACCACTTTCTCTAATCCCAATGTTTCTCAGAGGTGTGCTTGGGTAGCTCAGTAAGTGAAATGTCTGACTTTGGCTCATGTCATGATCTTGGGGTCCAGAAATCAGCCCCTAGTCCTGCTCTGTGCTCAGTGGAGAGTCTTCTTGAGATTGTCTCTCACCTCGGCCCCTCCCCTCACGCATGCATGCACACACGTGACTGCGCCCGTGCTCTCGCTCTCAATCTGAAGAAAAAAAAAAACCTCAAAAACAAATTGGAAAATCAGACACTAACAAAAAAAAAAAAATCTGGAAAATAAAATCACAGATCAAAATCAGAGAGAACCACTGGTAAAATGTGGTATATGTCCTATGTTTTCCCCCACGAGCGATTTAAAGAATCTATTAGATTGTTGTGTAGTCTTCTTTGTGCTAAGTGGAAATTAGGGAAAAAGGCTAAACGAATGGAACTTTTCTCCACTCACATTATGGTATTGCCAGGTGTAATTTGTAAGGGTTTCTCCCAAGATAAAATTTTAATTTCGAAGGCCACTTGGATTTGAGAATCAGCACATCTTTAGCTACTGAGGACTTTCTTCTGATGCTCATCCAGGAGTATCAGGGTTTCAAGTGTTTTATTAAGGAAGACTGAATTTCATGCAACTGACATCTATATTCTCACATCTATATTTATCTTCTTTATCCAACTAGATGCACTTAATTTTATTTCTATTGTAATATGCCCCCCACCTTTTTTGCACAATTCAGTAACTTGGTTCACCCTTCAGTCACGCAGAAGTTTCCTATACTTTCCAAGATTCCGTTGAAAATAAATACCGCATCTTCGGGATAATTTTGTGTTCCTTGTAACTTGTAGTGCTAGCCCGGAGATAGATACTTTTGATACTTTAAGGTTCGCATGAACACGCCGTGCAATCGAAGAATTCCACTCCAGGAACTGCATCGCGTAAGCCCTTTCGGGAGGCCATCTTGTAGTCGCGAGAACGGGAGCCACAGGACAGAAACTGATTTCCCCACTTCTCCCTAAGGGTCACGGGTAAAGAATGAAATATCGGGACCAACTGGGTGACGTAGAGTTGAGCAAATGCTGCCGGAAGGGGGCGCGACGTTTTGAGGTTAACAAAGAGCAATCGCCGCGGGTTTAGTTAAGGTCTCTGCAGTCGCTACCATCTAGACTGGCCATTTCACTAACGTCCGGTCTTCCTGAGGTTGAGCCGTCAGCGACGCTCTGTAAGACCCAAGCCTGGAGTACTCCAGATGTTCCAACAGAAAAATGCCGCTGTGGGTGTACTGAGTAACCGGAGTTGGTTCAGTTTGACCCTGAGGCCTCTCCGTAGTCTGAAAGTAGCGCCGCGAATTCAGCCCCTCCCCCCTTTTCCGAAGCGAAAACGTTCCTGGCGGGGAACGTACTTCCCCCTTGAAGGAGAGCACGTTGCTAAAGTTAAAAAAAAAAAAAATCGAGGGCGTTCTCTACCGAATACTTAGGCTCCTGGCTTTCTGGCCATTGTAAAGATGAAAATGGGCTCGGCGTGACTTAATTAAAAGGTATCCTACAGGAATGTTAAGACACTTGCACGGTGCCGACTACGAAGTCCCAGGAGCTTTGCCCAAAACAAAAATGGCGTCGAGGCAAGTTAACTGGCTATAGTCACGTGCTCAAAGACCAGGATGGGGGACAATATGGCTTCAGATGACAAGCGGATGTTATTACTATTCACTTCCTGGTGCAACCAATCGGGCGCCATCTTGTCTTGTTCGTGAAGAAGTAGAAGCATCGAAAGGTTTGGAGAGGTATTACAGGAACGGTGGCGACAACGGTGTTCCGGAATCAGAGTGAGTAAGTGGTGGAGAACAATTACGCGTGGGGACTTGGCAGGCCATTACAGCCTTCTTGGCTTCTGTGGCGAAGCTAGCATAACTTAAACACGTAGGCTGCGTACGCTGCTTGGCGCGACCGCTGGAACCTCATCTCCTTAAAGCGGCGGTGTCCGCCCGACTTGGTGAGTCAGAGCTATGCTCTCAAGGAAAAGGAAATGTTGTTACTAAAGAGAATGCTTACGACCCCTTGCTCTAACTATGAGAGTTTTCTCTTGGATGAGAAGGGACTAATTGTTGGGCTCCTGACCGGCCGTTAAGCACTGCGCGTGCGCAGTGGGAACCCCCTTATGGGGAGGGGTTGCAAGGGGGCGGAGGAGGCAGAGGAGGCGGGGGCCCGGACCTGGACCTTCTGCGCTGTGCAGTTCCGATTACGCAGGCGCAGCCAAGAGCAAATGCGTCCAGTTAACTACAATTTCATTCCCTAGTTTGTATTTTTGTTGTGTTTTTATTCGGTGATGTACATTATGTCTTAAGGTCCACGAGGGAAAGAGTAGTATCCAGCATTTCAATTTTATTATCTTGTGGTGAATATCATTATCTGAACATCACGGGCACTCGACAGATTTTGATTGATGATGGCTAATTCATAGAAGAGCAGAATAAACTTGAAATTTGTGACGAGTGCAGCAAAGCAAAAAAACAAAACTTGGACACAAAAGATTCACCTGTAGGACTATCTCGTGGGGCTCTAGGGGTAGTAACAGTAAACAGGTTCTTTGAAGATGTTCATGAGACTGTATTTTAAACATACTTATTAAGTTTATTTTTTTAAAACCTTTTTTTTTTTTTTAAAGATTTTACTTATTTATCAGAGAGAGGGAGGAGGAGAGAGCGAGCACAGGCAGACAGAATGGCAGGCAGAGGCAGAGGGAGAAGCAGGCTCCCTGCTGAGCAAGGAGCCCGATGTGGGACTCGATCCCAAGCTGAGCCGAAGGCAGCTGATTAAGTTAAAACTGAGCCACCCAGGCGTCCCAAAACCTTTTTTCAGTTACAGAAAAAGTGAGCAGATGGCACAGAGTTCCCATATAAACACCCCACCTTACACACAGTTTCTTTATTATAAATCAGTATGATATGTTTGTTACAATTAGTGGACTAATATTGACACATTATTATTAGAAAAAGTCTCTAGTTTATTGCTATATCCTAATATTTTTTTCTGTCCCAGGATTCCGTTTAGGATACCATGTGATGTTTAGTTGTCCTGTGTCCTTAGCTTTCTTTTGGTTGTGACAGTTTTCAGGCTTTCTTAGTTTTTGATGACTGTTACAGGCTGAATTTTGTCCCTTCAAAATTCATATGTTGATGTCAGTACCTCAGAAGTAACTCTATGTGCAGATAGCGTCTTTAAAGAAGTAAATGAAGTCGTTAGGGTAGGCCCTGATCCCTAATGACTGGTGTCCCTTATAAGAAGAGATTAGGATACAGAGGGACGACCGTACATATAAAAGCATAGAAGACAGCCATAATAAGCCAGAGAGAGGCCTTCAAACGAAAGCTGTGGACGTTTCTATCTTGGACTTCTAGCTTCCAGAACTATGAGGAAATAAATGTCTGTCCTTTAAGCTACCTAGTGTGTAGTACTTTGTTATGGCAGCCCTAGCAAACTAATTTAGTGACCGTGACAGTTTTGAGGATTACTGGTCAGGTATATTGTAGGGTGCCCTCCTACAGGAATTTGTCTGATGTTTTTCTCATGGTAAGACTGGCGGTAGGGGTTCTGGAGAGGAAGATCACAGAAGAGCAGTGCCTTTTTCAGCACATCCTATTAAGGGTGTGTAATATGAATGTGATTTATCACGTTGATATTGACGTTGATCATTTGCTTAGTTTATGACAAGTTTCTCCACTGTAAAATTACTCTTGCCTATCCATCTCCTCCTTTCCACACTGTACTCATGAGAAGGAAGTCTTTTTGCACAGTATACATATGAGGATTAAAGAGTTACGTTCCCCGTCCTTTTAGGGTGGAGTATCTGTGTAATTTACTTGGAATTCTTCTGCATGGGAGATTTGTCTGTCCCTGCCAGTTTACTAGATCATTTATTTATATTAGTGTGGACACATGAGATATTTATGTCATAATTGGTTATAATACAATGTTACTTTATTTTGTTGCTCGAATTGTTCCAGCTTTGGACATTGGGAGCTCTTTCAGTTGTCTACTGTGACCTGCCCCCATCCTTTTAATATTTTCATTTAAAAAAATTTTTTTTTAGCACTTTCTTCTTGGCACTGTAAGGTATTCCAGGCTCATTTTGTATATATATTTTTTAAATCTCAGTCTGAAGAATCACTTATTTCTCTTAAGGATTTGAATTCCTTTTATTGGAGACGTGTATTAGAACCAAGATATGTGTGCTCTCTGTTACTGGGGTGTTGTTTCCTTTAGGATTGCTTGCTCTCCGTACGTTTATTTTTTTAATTATCACTTTTTTTTTTCCATATCTGTAATCAAACTATCCAATTCTCCAAAGTTTTGAGTGCCTCTTTTGATCTGTAAGCTGCAAAGTATTTCAATATATAGTAAAATGTATGTCCCAGCAAGTAGCAAAAGTTTGTTTTTTACTTTATTTCAAATAATTATAAGGTTAGCCTTTACTGGGGCCATTTCCACCTAACCTGAATTGAAAAATGAATTTTTTTTTCTACTTTGAGGTCCAGTCACCTGATATGTAGGGCTGAAATGGCAGGGGAGAAGAGGTTTGTTGCATTTTATGGTTTTTTACACTGTGTATGTGATGTGAGAAACATTTCACCATATGCATCAAAAGCATGGATGTGTTTCTGTATCTCTGATTTTGCAGTTGATGCTTAAGTGCACCCCCCCACACACATACATACACACAGAAAGGAGGGGCAGAGGGAGACGGGAAGAATCTTAAGTAGGCTCCATGCCCAGTGTGGACCCTGATGTGGAGTTCCATCTCATAATCCTGAGATCATGACCTGAGCTGAGATCAAGAGTTGATGCTTGACCGACTGAGCCATCCAGGTGCCCCTTATTTATTTTTTTGATGCATTAAGTGCTTTAAAACAAACACTACATTTTTATCCTCATTCATCTTTGTCAGTCTGTGAGAGGACTTCTGCAAATATTAATGATGTCCTTTACACAAGTAATTTTAAGAACCTTAGAGCAGTGAATATTCTAATGTAGAATCATCTAAGAAATGGATAAGATAAATGATCATTTCTGGTTATATTCATTTCTTAGAGTTACTGTAACAAATTTCCAGAAACAGTGGCCTAAAACAGCAGAAATTTATTCTTTCACAGTTCTCTGGGCTAGAAGTCTGAAATAAAGGTTTCTGCAGGTCCATGCTTGCTTGCTCTACTCCCAGCTCCTCACCCCTGTTGTAGGGGAAGATCCTTCCTTGCCTCTTTGTCTCCTCCTAGCTTCTGGCCATTCTCAGCCATCCTTGGTTTTTCATGGCTGTAGGCACATCACTCCAGTCCCTGCTTCTTTGGTCATAATGGTGTTCCCTGTGTGTGTCTGTGTTTCTAATAAAAAACATCATTGGATTAGGACCCACGTTAATCCGGTATAACCTCACATCTCGAATACATCTGCAGAGACCCTGTTTCCAGAAAGGGTCACACTCATAGTTGGTGGGAGTGTGGATAGGACTTACACCTCTCTTTTTAAGGGGTCACAGTTTATTATATAACACTTGTCATAGTCATGAGTTAGATTTTTCCAGCTGTATGTGATAACTTAGATGATCTGATCCAAATCCCAGTTGTTTCCAAGGAAATAGCATAATAAATGGGATTAATTTAACCCCATAAAGGGAAAGGCCTGCAGCCTGCCTGATCTGTAATCAGATTTTCCAAATTTGAGAAGATGAGCCTAAGGATCGTTAAAATTAAGGATAAAGGAAGGACAGATATATTGGAGTTGAGTTTTGATGTTATAAAATCAGAGTAGTAGTAACTATTATTTTCTTCATTGAATATTAGTGTACTTGTAAATAAATTTTAGCGAAGAGTAAAGTATTTCACCACTTAATATGGGCAAAGAAGCATGGAGAATTCAAATATTTGTAAGACTCTGCCCTCAAGAAGATCTTGTTTTGAGGAAAGAAAAAAGAATGGAAATTCATTGTAAATCTCTGTAACTGTATACTGTATCATGTTTAACTTATCATCATGGAAATTTTCAAACAGTACAAAAGTAGAGTATAGTGAACCCTAATGTACTTATCACTCATCTTTAACAGTTATCCTTCCAAATCATTATTAAACCAAATGTGTAAATACCATTTTTAAGGCAATGAGGCTGTTAAGATAGAGGGTTGTGTTACTTCATTGAAAAATACTGAAGTTACAGGGCTCCTGGGTGGCTCAGTGGGTTAAAGCCGCTGTCTTCGGCTCAGGTCATGATCCCAGGGTCCTGGGATGGAGCCCTGCATCATTGGGCTCTCTGCTCAGCAGGGAGCCTGCTTCCCCCTCTCTCTTTTCCTGCCTCTCTGCCTACTTGTGATCTCTATCTGTCAAGTAAATAAATAAAATCTTTAAAAAAAAAATACTGAAGTTACAAGATAAAATTTTTTATTATTGCTATATGTGCCTCATATTTCTGTTTTCCAGTTATGTTTATTAGTGAATAAAGAAGGTTTTATATGTTGAAGATGAAGAAAGTGTGGGTTTTCTAAATCCTTGCCATCAAATCACTTACCAGTCATGTTCTTTAATCAAGAAATAATTAATGAAATCTTTATCAAGTATTGTGCTAAATGCTTAAACATACATAAAACTTTATATTAAATTATTTGAATATACTAAGTATTTTTTTAAAATCTGTCCCTTTACAAAATTCAGCAGAACTCTACATTTTATTCTCATGACCAGAGATACCCTTTTTGGACTATAGAAATTTACTCCAAATCCTTCATAGGAAAATGAGACAGAAGTCAGGTTATTTGTCCATAGTCTCATCATTATATTACTTGTGTGATGTTTATTGCCAGAGTCACTCAGGACTGTGCTGGTTAGCTTCCTTTGATTCTTTGTCTCTTTTAAAAAATCTATAGATTTGTTTTTAAAAATACGCACTTAGGACACCTGCGAGGCTCAGTCGGTTAAGCACCTGCTTTTGGTTCAGATTATGATCCCACGGTTCTCAGATCAAGTCCTACATTAGGTTCCTTGCTCAGTGGGGATCCTGCTTTTCCCTTTGTCTGCCCCCGCCCACCTGTGTTCTCTCTCGCCTTGCTCGCTCTCTCTGACAAATAAAAATCTTTGAAAAAAATATATATTTAAAAAATAAAAACATGCTCATGGGGCATCTGGGTGTTTCAGTCGTTTAAGCATGCAGCTGTTGGTTTTGGCTCAGGCCATGGTCTTTCTTGGGTGTGGGATTGAGCCCTACATCGGGCTCTGCCCTCAATGCAGAGTCTGCTTATCCTGCTCCCTCTGCCTCTCCCGCGCTCGCTTTTCGAGCTCTCGCTCTCAAATAAATCTTTAAAATAAGTAAAAATATACACTTGTGGTAAAATCATTCAGAGAACACAGGATTTAAATAATCATTTTCTGATATCTGTTTTTCACTTCCTAGAGCTTACCAGTTTAAGAGTTTTTTGTAATTTAGGAATTTTCTATACTAAATTGCATTTTTTTTTAAGAGTTATTTATTTGAGAGAGAGAGTGTATGTGTGTGTCTGGTGGGGAGGGGGCAGATGGAGAGAGATCTTAAGCAGACTCTGCACTGAGTGTGGAGCCTCACATGGGGCTTGATCCCAGGACTCTTGAGATCACGACCTGAGGGAAACAAAGAGTCAGACATCTAACTAACTGCCATCAGGTGCCCCTAAATTACCTTTTTTTTTTTTAAGATTCTGTTTATTTATTTGAGAGAGAAAGAGAACAAGCAGGGGAGCAGGAGAGAGAGGGAGAAGGAGGCTCCCCAGTAAGCAGGGAGCCTGATGCAGGGCTCCATCTCTGGACTCTGAGATCATAACTGAGCTGAAGGCAGACGCTTAGTGGACTGAGCCACCCAGGCACCCCTAAATTGCATTTTTTAATAAGATTTTATTTATTTATTTGACAGAGAGAGCAAGGGAGAGGGGCAAAGAGAGAGGGAGAAGCAGGGAGCCCAATACAGGGCTTCATCCCAGGGTCCTGGGACCATAACCTGAGCCAAAGGCAGATGCTCAGCCAGCTGAGCCACCCAGGTGCCCCTAAATTGCATTCTTAATGGAAAAACCTCAAGTGGGATCATAGTGTCTTTCACTTCTTAAGGCAGTTTATTTATCAGTGTATGTCAGCATATAAAAGTCCCATCTTTCTCATTGTAATGGCTGAATAACAATCGACTGTATGGGTCACTTTTATCTCTGACTTTGAGTGATCCTAAAAACAGGTGTTCCCTGTTACAAACATGTTGCAGGTTTTTGGGTAGTATGGTGAGTATACTCCTGTGGTTTAAGTTCTTAAAGTGGAATTACTAGGTCAGAGGGACCTAGCAATAAATCAAATTTATATTTTGATAAAGTACTGTAATGCTAAATTGTCTCTCCCAAAAGACTATGGGTATTTTTACCTTCTTTCTCATTCAGCAGTTATCCTCTGTAGCCAAGTCAAGTTTCTCAATTGCAGACTTAATTGAAGCATTTTATTAAATACCTCCTAACTTCTTCTTTGACTTTTACTGTCACCTTCTTTGCTGTATTTTTATTCTGTTTTGCCTCTCAAAATTTCACATTTCTTTTTTTGTATTTTTCTCAGCCTAGGTGTATTAAACACTGTGTGTGAATAGTTTACATAAAAACTTGGGGGAGGGGCGCCTGGGTGGCTCAGTGGGTTGAGCCGCTGCCTTCGGCTCAGGTCATGATCTCAGGGTCCTGGGATCGAGTCCCGCATCGGGTTCTCTGCTCTGCGGGAAGCCTGCTTCCTCCTCTCTCTCTCTCTGCCTGCCTTTCTGCCTGCTTGTGATCTCTCTGTGTCAAATGAATAAGTAAAATCTTTAAAAAAAAAAAAAAAAAAAAAAAAAAACTTGGGGGAGTAAGAGGCCTTGGGAAACATAGTAAAAGTAGAAGTGACTGGTTTCAACAAACAAAACTGACTACAAGTAAAACAAATCAAACTCTTGAAAATATGCAAGTAAAAACATTTTGTGTGGAAGAAAACTTTTAAGGTTTTTTTTAATAGTTAAAGCTTCAATTTATGATACACTGAGAGGTAGGGACAGGAAGATATTTTTCCAAAGATAAAATGAAATCTGGTTAAGTGTCAGATTGCTTTTAAAGAAGAAAAAAGAGTTGAGTAAAATGGCTTGGCTTGATTACCGATGCCACTGCCCGCCCCCCCAAGCCCAGTTGTAAACTTGAGTGCTAGCAAAAATGATAAAATGATAGCTGAGAGAGTCTTTATGGCAGCATTAAGCATTAATTTTTGAAGGCTCTTTTGCTGAGTTTTCATGTGTTTCTCATTTAATCCTCACAAGAACTGTATGAAGTAGACACTTACATGTCCTCCGTTTTACAGATGAGAAAACTGAAAATTAGAGAGTGGTTAATTTGCCCATGTTCATGCAGCTAGGGAATGGTTTAGGTAGGCATCATGAACCAGAGCTTGTGCTCTGAAGTCCAGGTTACAGGTGATGGTTAGAAATTAAAAAGGAGAACTGAAAAAGTTATACACGACAACCAGAAAATGTAAGTAAGTGAATGTAACTTCATAGTGATTTTTTGGGAAGTAAATATGTATTGGAAATGATGATAGGGAGTCAGTACAGTTTTTTTCATCATTAAAGTGGTGTTACTAAATGCATATCTGTTTGCAACTCTAGGAGGCACTGAATAGAGCTAGTTATAATGCCTACATTGTATGAGTTTATAACCTAGGACAGAAAAATCCATGCGTTGTGTTCTGATATACCATTAGAGCTTTGGAAAACGCAGCAAACCATGCTTACACCAGCTTTTTGGTTCTCATAAATACAACAATTTCCTTATCATTAACCTTTTAAAAGTAAATGGAAGGAGCCAGAGACAGTTCATTTTTTCAGTTGGTATTCAGTGACTGCTGTGTGCCAGAAGCCGGAAGATAAAAAGATGAATGGATTTGTCTGTTTACCAACTTTTTTTTTTTTTTTTTTTTTTTTAAAGATTTTATTTATTTATTTGACAGAGATCACAAGTAGGCAGAGAGGCAGGCAGAGAGAGAGGAGGAAGCAGGCTCCCTGCCAAGCAGAGAGCCCGATGCGGGGCTCGATCCCAGGACCAAGGAATCATGACCTGAGCCTAAGGCAGAGGCTTTAACCCACTGAGCCACCCAAGCGCCCCTGTTTACCAACTTTTTAAAAGCTGTTAATCTAATGGGAATAAAATGCAAACGTTTGAAGGACAAATTGTTTTCACCTTGCTGGTGTTAATTTTTAAACTTAGAGTTTTATCGAAAAACCTAAATTAAAGCATTTATTACTTCTTTGTGCCATTTAAGTTAATACCAGGTGGATGAAACTTCTTTTCAAATGTTTGTTGTTCCTTTTTTCTCAGTATATATAACAGTACCTAAATTGTTGGACATTATTTTGTATTAATAAATTGTTCCAGTAAGTAAAAAGGTATTTTGAAAGGAAAATTTTTTTAAAAAGTGTTGCTTTCATATTTGTGATGTACCTATTTCCCTTAACTTTATAAATGGTAAGTAGTATCTCATTATAAAGTTAGTGGAAGAAAATTCTCCGGATTAATTTGAAGAAGATTACACTTTTATGTTGTATCTCTGGAATTTGTTTTTATTCTAGTAATTCTTCATAATTTAAGAGTAAACATATGCTCTTTTTCTCCCCCCCCCCCCCCAGGGCATAAGTAATCTTGCTGCTATGCTTCCAAGCTGTAGTCTGAATCAACCTAAATTTTAAACGGAAGGTGAACCTCTGAGGTCAGTCAAAATAGCAGTTGGTATTTCTTCTGGGTGTCCCCTCTTTTATTTGTTACCTTTTAATTAAAGTTGTAAAGGGTTCTAGTAAGTCATTTAGCTTTTAAAGTGTTTAAAGGTATAATTGAAAAAGAGGAGAGGGAAAAAGGAGAGAAGAAAGAAAATCTGAAGAAAGATTAGAAAAAGAAGCATATGTAGCTTGGAACTGAAATACAGTCTAGTGGTTGGTTTTAGGTGTGGTGCTATTTAATTTCTATTTTGCCATATTCCAGTGATGCTATTATAATAAACTGTATTAGTGTAACTAGAAGTCAGAGTCAAGGTAACAAAAGGGCTGCTGCATATTTCATAATTTACAGTGCTTTTCAGTTGAAAGGTTAGGATCTGCCATTGATAGAACTTTATAACATTCTGTGAATGCTGCAAAGACCAGAGCTGTAAACCCCTTTAAGAGACTGAATCGTAGCAGCCAGTTATCCTATTTGAGTGGGTGTTTCTCACTTGTTAATACAACTTTTTTATTTTTTGTGATCCTGCTTGCTTTTGTCTTGTTTTTAGAGTAGAGGAAAAGGTCAGTCTAAAAAGATTCATTTAGTAAAAATTTATTTAATGCCTGCTCTATGCTAAGTCTCAAAAATGAAGAAACATACCCTATGTGTGTCATTGGTTCTTGAATAGGGTTATATATCATTGTTGGATGAAGTACAAATATACTGGACTTGTAGGAATTTTAAACTTATTATGAAAGCTTTTAAAAGTAGTTTTAAAGTTTTTTAAAGTAGTTGAGAGAAAAGTAGACCAGTGTGGTGAAACCCCTCCTCCACACCCATCACCTAGATTCTCTCTCCTTTTGTTTCCCATGCTATTTACGTGTTCAAGAAACTTGGGTCTTGGTAGACTCTCTCACTTTCTGGATTTGTCCGATTGTTTCTTTTGATACTGCCTACGTCATTCTTTTGTTCCTTATAATTTCTTTATTCTGGAAGTAAGATCCAAAAGCTCAAATGGATTCAGTTAAACATTTTTGGTGAACATATTCATAGTGATTCTGGGGACACAATATATCTCAGGAGGAGATTCATGATAGTCTTGCAGGGGTGATATTTCAACAACCTTTGTATTTGATTTCCTATCAACTTTTAAGATTTCCTGAGTCAGTTGTTTCATTAGGTTTGGTAATATGTGATTTTCTAATTCTATTCTACTTTTGCATTCATTAGCTGTAATTAGAAGAGTTTTCCTTCCGCAGCCAGAGCTGTTGTTTGGTTGCCCTTTTTAAGGAGTCTTGGTTGGGGAGAGATTAAATCACTTTTTTTCTTATAATCTTTTTTTTTTTTTTTTTAAGATTTTACTTATTTATCTGACAGACAGAGCTCACAGGTAGGCAGAGAGGCAGGCAGAGAGAGAGGAGGAAGCAGGCTCCCCGCAGAGCAGAGAGCCCGACGTGGGGCTCCATCCCAGGACCCTGGGATCACGACCCGAGCCGAAGGCAGTGGTTTAACCCAGTGAGCCACCCAGGCACCCCTTTTCTTATAATCTTGAAAATAACTACATTTCCAGAGATCTGTATTGAAAAAAAGTAGATTCACCCCATCTTTTTAGCTAAATTGATTAGAGCTATGCTTGCCATCAAGCTCTGACACCATCATTAACATGAAATTTTGTGCTTTTGCTTGCCAACCTAAAAATTCCAGTTGCCTCTGGAATTCTGTTGACCAGAATTTTAGAGCTCTGATCACATAACTGTATCATCGTATAGTTTTTGATGTGTGAGCTTTTAAAATAAAAAAACTCTCATTCTCATTTTTAAACTGTTATTTTATTAAAGGTAGAAAATCAAATATATTTTAAAAGTCAGGATGTGGGATCAAGGAGGACAGCCTTGGCAGCAATGGCCCTTGAACCAGCAACAGTGGATGCAGTCCTTCCAGCACCAGCAGGATCCAAGTAAGGAAACAAATTGAATTTGGAAGTTGGGGAAGGGGAGATAGAGATGAGTGGGAGATGGGCGATGGGATTAAGGGAAATGGAATTGGGATTGATTTATTGGAGCATTTTATGAACAAAATTTAATCTTTTCTCATAAATAATATGGCTATACCATACATATTAGGGAATGGATTTCTCTTTGGGGGACTTCCCCAAAGAGTAGAAAGCTTTATGAGTATTTTACATTTTCAAAACTGATTTAGTTCTTGCTTTTCTAAAGAAAGAAAAAATCTTCCTTAAATGTGTTGCTTAAGTAAAGCACACTTTTGTTTTTTAATTCCAAATCTTAAAATTCTATGTAGCTCATAGTCAACTGATGTTATGCTTTATATCTCATTTAAAAGTTTCTTTGTATTATGGAATTTATCAAACATATATGGATGTAGAAAAGAATATAGGGGACCCCTATTTATTACTTAGCTTTAATAGATGGCCAGTTTTGTTTCATTGATGCGACCCTTTCCACTGCACTGCTTTTATTGGGTTAATCTGTTTCTGTTCCTTTTTTTAATACCTACATAGCTTTGTATTACAGGATAATACTGTGATTTAATAAATCACTTTTGGACGATTGGGTGTAGCTTTTTACTTTTTGAAATAATTACCATAATTTTGTGTACATGTCATTGCGTTGTTACTTGTCCAGTAATTTGGTGAGGAAAAAAAATCCAAGAACTAGGTTTGTTACATTGCTGTTGCACATTTGAAAAGTTTTAGATACATATTACCTAAATTCAGCTCCATCTGGGTTGTGCCGGATGAGTCCTCTTTAATCTTCACTGAGATGTGAAAAAAACATCTTACGCTTCTTTGTATCCTTTATTAATAATATTAGATCATCTTAAAATGTTATGTATAGATATTGGAGAAGGAAGAGGACCTTTAAGATAGCAAGGCAATACATTTTGAATAAAGAATGACTAAGAGGTTGTTAAGCAGTGTATTTTAACTAGAGAAGGAAAAGAGGGTGATGGTGCAGAGGAACATGGATAAATAACTCTATTTCTCTGAAGCCTTAGAATTCTCTGTAGGCCTGGGTAGGTCCTGTTTGAAGAAGTGGTGTGTGAGTTTGATCATTTGTATTATAATTAGTTAAAAAAAAGAAGACTTAAGTCTAACTAAACTAAGATACAGGGGATAAATTTCTTGGGAGTTAATATTAGAAATAACAGTTAGGAGTGTTTTACTGGAGGTTTCTGCAAGTCTTATAGTTAAATCATTTTGTAGCCTGGATATGGGTTATTTTCTAAGCATCCTTTCAGCCATAACATACTGTAATATTTAAAATCTCTAGTAAGGAATAACTGAGATGTTTGTTTTACATAGAGGCACTATTCTTTTAGCTTTTAAATTCTGAATGTTAAATTCTGCTATATTAAATTATGTTAGGCCAGATTGACTGGGCTGCATTGGCTCAAGCTTGGATTGCCCAAAGAGAAGCTTCAGGGCAGCAAAGTATGGTAGAACAACCACCAGGAATGATGCCAAATGGACAAGATATGTCTACAATGGAATCTGGTCCAAACAATCATGGGAATTTTCAAGGGGATTCAAACTTTAACAGAATGTGGCAACCAGGTTTGTTGTTTCAAGTTATCCAGATTTTAGGACTATTTTTAAAATAAAATGTGGGTTAAATTAAACTGTTTAATTTGCTTAGTTTTATGACTTCTTGAAATTAATGGTCCTTAAAGAATAGGCAGTTTCATTTAGATTTGAATTTGAAATTTTGTGGTTAAAGTTGTTCTGTACTCAGTCTGCTAGCATTGTGGCACTCAGTTTGATTCTTTTCTTGGTTCTTCATTCCTAGGCTGACAGGGGCTGGGAACACTGGAAACCTCACTTGGCATCTAGGGAAGAGAGCATTCTATGTCTCTCTGTTGCAACCTCTGGCCTTTTCAGAAGCAGCACTGGCAGAGCAAAACATGTCTAGCCTCTAATTAAAGAAATACTGTGTCACTATGTGACAAATTAGTCTGTCAAATATACTCTGCCCCTACTGTCCACCCATCTTTTTCTTCCCTTTTTTTTCAGATAGTGAAGATCTTCCATAAGTTTTTATGTTTTATTTTTTGTTTGTTTGCTTTTTTTTACTTCACACTATGATTTAGATTTCTTGATGCTAGTTCAGTTTTCCATGTCTTGTGTTATTATTTTTAGTAGTCACTTCAAAATATTTATAGAGGAATCTTTAAGTATGCTAATGGTGAAGTTTTAATCTCCCTTTCCCTATTGATACTTATTATTGTTTCTCAATGTAAGAGTGGAAAATTCAGGAGGTAAACCTCTAACATCACTTTTTAAAGAATGAATATTCTAATCTTTGATACTCTGAGGTAGTTTATTTCTAGTTTTCTTGAAGTTACACCAAATTTCCCCAAATTTGAAAATGTTCTGGTTCCCAAGTTCAAGTTCTTAAATAACTTACCCTGGCATTCCTACTCCCCAACTTTATTTTACTGGCTCTCTTTGTGACCTGGGCAAGTGATTTACCTCTGTGTGCCTTAGTTTCCCCTCCTTAAATTGGCAAAAATAATACCTGCTTTCTCCCTACCTCACAGGGATGTTGTGAGGATAAATGTGTTCATGGAAGAAAGAAATTATATATAAAATCTCAAGGTGTTATTTTCTGTGGTATTGTTATTGAACAGAAATAGAAAAATTCAACAAAAAATTGCTTTGGATTTTGTTACATTTATTAAAATTTTGGGCATTTGATTTTTATATGTTTAGGATATGAATTAGAGTGGAGTTAGCTCATTTGAATTATTTATTAGTTTAATTAATTGCTTATTTTTAAGATATACAAGAGGAATTTGACCAAGAAGTCATAAATTTTTAAATCTATTTCTTTGCTGAAAAATCTTTCTTGAGATCTTAAAAATTTGTGTTGATTTTGTTATAACCCCCTGTTGAATGTTTTTATGCCTGAATCCTAAATAGAATGGGGAATGCATCAGCAGCCCCCACACCCCCCTCCAGATCAGCCATGGATGCCACCAACACCAGGCCCAATGGACATTGTTCCTCCTTCCGAAGACAGCAACAGTCAGGACAGTGGGGAATTTGCCCCTGACAACAGGCATATATTTAACCAGAACAATCACAACTTTGGTGGACCACCCGATAATTTTGCAGTGGGGCCAGTGAACCAGTTTGACTATCAGGTGAAAGATATTTTGTTGCTTTAATATTGTAGATGTGCACGTAATCTACCATTCTTTGGAAGTGTCTCATCAAGAGTACCTAAGATCTGTGTTTCACTTTTCAGTCTTGTACAGATAAGGGCATATTATGTCTCAGAAAAGTTATCGATTTTTGGGTATTAAAATCATTAGATTCTTATTTTGTGGTTTTTGGTTTGCTTAGGAGAATGATATAAAGGATCGTTAGGGAAATGTTTGGATAAAATGAAAAATATGTAAGTGCAATAGCTATATGATGTTTTCTAATAATTTTAAAGTGGTATATTTAAATGTTGAATAAAGTTTAGAAAATTCACAGTAGTTGAATACATTATTTGTCAATAATAGATTATGGATAAGACATGAATAAAATACATGAAGAACAGATCATCTTCCTAAATGCAGTTCCTTCTGCTATGTAGAATTATGACTTTTTCTAGTGAGGTCATTTTTTTTCCATTCTGACATGACATGTTAATGGAGTTGTACATAATTTCCTTTGTAGCATCTTATTCATTCCTAGGGACATAGAACTCTATGGGGATAGTATCATTATGTGGGGCTTTATTTTCTCTAACTACTCTGCCAAGGGTCCACCCTTAAACTGTAGTGCTAGGCGTCATTTTGAAATAACTGATTGCAGTTGTTAACCTTATAAACTGAACTATCATAATTTAAATTCTTGAAAAAATTCACATTATGGACATAAATATAACCAGTATTCACTTTGAGAGTAATCTAAACATACTCAGATATTTGTGGTATACTCATGCTTGGTATACAAATATGACCGTTTTTTGTTTGGTTTGTTTTGAAGAAATGTAGAGGCAGGGAGCTTCTACTCACACCCTAATATCTTGATAGATCCCTGTGCTGACAAGCCAGAGGGCTCTCTTGGCGATGGGCTTAAGAAAAGCCTCTGAATAGCAAAACTACAAAAAAAATTTAATGATTCAATAACTTTTATTTTGTTTAAAATAGATAACTTCTTGCAAGAGTACAGAAACAAGTTCCACTAAGAAATAACTTGGAATTGATTTAAAAATTTTTTTCTTGTATTTTCTATTTACAGAAAAATTGACATTTGATACCTTGGTAGTGGAAGGACTAGTTTATAAATGGATTCAGTATATATATATATACACACATATATATATAAAATATCCTTTTCTCTACTTCTTGAAAATAGTGTATTAGCTGAATTTTAGATGGCTCTTCACATTTACATAGGGAGAAATTCTTTATCTTTCTTAAGAATAGTAAGCCTAGGTTCTTGGGGTTACAGAAATATCGGTGGATGTTAGAACCATGGAATTCTTGGATTTGCTGCACACATGGATTTCTACTGTCCCAGTTCATAACACACGTGTGTCCCAGAGAGTATATTGTATTAATGTGAAGAAAAATAAACTGCAATACTCTTTCAGCATGGGGCTGCTTTTGGTCCACCGCAAGGTGGATTTCATCCTCCTTATTGGCAACCAGGACCTCCAGGACCTCCAGCACCTCCCCAGAATCGAAGAGAAAGGCCATCATCATTCAGGGATCGGCAGCGATCACCTATTGCACTTCCTGTGAAGCAGGAGCCTCCACAAATTGGTAGCTATTTAAGTTTAGTGAACCGCAATTGGCATGATTTCTTGATCATGTGAAAAAACTTATCTTATTTTCTCAAATTGTTTTGACACTTCTGATATGTTAGGAATTGATAGTTAAAAACCGTATCATTTTATAGTCATAACCCTTAAAATTACAAAAAGGGTACTGGTATAAAATATAAAAAGTTCTCAGTAATTTTCTTTAAAAGAAATTGTTACCTTAAACTCCAGATTTTGTGATGAATTGTAAATTTATCATGGCCTTGGCATCTTGATATTTTTTCAGTGTTGATAGTTTGATACATTATGCCAATTTATGAACAGTTGTTCTCTCTCTGTTGTCTCTTTCCACTCTCCATTCATCTGATACGCTAATGTCAGATTAATTTTCCTTTTATTATTTCACTTTCCAGAAATATTTTGGCAGAAGATTTAAATTTTTAACATAACTAACTTAAGTCTAACCATAAGTTACAGACTTAAACTATTTTATATTTAGAAATCCAAATTGAACATATATTATACCAGAATGTTCAAGTGTTCACTTTCTGTTACGAAATAGACATTTTAAGAAGATTCTAACTTTTTTTTTAACTTACGGAAATCATACTTGTTCAGATGAATTCTCAGTGTGAAAGTAGACATGTGCTTTTGTTTGTTCTGTTTCCATATTTTAGGAAGCAGTGTAGTCTAAGAGTTTGGCTTGGAATTAGTGCCCATCACTACTACTGTTTCTTTAATTTTGAGCACATCACTTAATTTTATAAGCCTCTGTGCACTTAATTTTATAAGCCTCTGTGTTCTTATTTGTAAAAGAGATTGAGTAATAGTGATTTTTTTTTTTTTTTTTTTAAGAATTAAGCGAGATGGTGGTTTTAATGTGCTTTCATAGTGCCTGGCTTATTAGAAGCATTAACACAATATTCACTGCTGTCATTAAAAATGATTTTAAAAAAGAAGCATAATGGTTAGTGGGTTGCTTTCCTGTGGTCTTACTGGAGAAGGATAGTTATAAGCTCTCAAGTGGCACCAGTTTGTAGAAATCCAAGAATAAGGAACTCATGCATTTGTGATTTTTACTTAACTTAGAAAGGTTTCTTTTCACATGAAACAGATGCAGTAAAACGCAGGACTCTTCCAGCTTGGATTCGAGAAGGCCTTGAAAAAATGGAACGTGAAAAGCAGAAGAAATTGGAGAAAGAAAGAATGGAGCAACAACGTTCACAATTGTCCAAAAAAGAAAAGAAGGCCACAGAAGATGCTGAAGGAGGGGATGGCCCTCGCTTACCTCAGAGAAGTAAATTTGTAAGTGTTAGAATTACTTAACATGAAAGTCCATGTGATTTATATGTGAAAATTACTGAAATAAATAACTAGTAATGAGCACCGAAAGTAACAAAGTTCAATCTTTAAAGCTTCATCATTTAGATGGCGTGAGTGGCTTAGGAATTTTTTTATTTAGCAATAATGTGCTCTCAGATGACATGATAGCCACCGCACTGGCCAGTATGCAACTCTGGAAATAGGTAGGCCTTCCAAGGCCATTTTGGGCTTCAGAAATAAATCTTGAGATAGAAAGGTTACTAGATTTAAGCAGACATTGGTTTAGCTTAAATGTCACAAATGCCATAAGTTACTTTTATCTTTTGACAAAAGAACGATGCCAAAGATGTGGTTTTTTGGTGGGTATTATGAAGATAAGAACCAAAAGACTGCCACTATTAAAGTTTACCTTTTTTGGGGGTAATTTTTAACTCTTTAGATGAAATAATGGATTTCCAGATTTAATAGGTTTAAGTGTCAAAAAATTGTTTGAAGATTATCTTCCCTCTTCTCCCACATGCCTCTGGGCTTGTGTTACATGTAATCTTCCCCTGGTTCAAATAGTCTTTTGAACTAGTCTGAAATTAGTGTTTCAGTGATCACCTTGTCTTTTACTTAGTAGGATTTTTTTTTTCTTAAGATTTTATTTATTTATTTATTTATTTGACAGAGAGAGAGAGAGAGAGAGAGAGAGATCACAAGTAGGCAGAGAGAGAAGGGAGAAGCAGGTTCTCTGCTGAGCAGAGAGCCCCTTGCGGGGCTCGATCCTAGGACCTTGAGATCATGACCCAAGCCAAAGGCAGAGGCTTAACCCACTGAACCACTCAGGTGCCCCTGCTTGGTAGGATTTTTAAGGGTAACTGCAGGACACTTCTTTGCCTAAGAAGAGTCCCCCTTTTAAGGTGTGCTATCTAGATACTGAAAACCTACAGCCAGGAACAGACAGACTGCTGGTATTTCCTCCATCTGAAGTACATCTCATTTCTTACCTGCCCATTTCATAGCGAAAAAGAAGCAAATTTCACTGAATTTCAAGGCCAGTTAAGATCTGCAAACTTACTTTAGACTTTTTAAATTTTTAAGTCACATGGTTTTGGGTATAATACCTTAAATTTGTAGTTTTTAAAGTTACATTGAATAATATAAATGTGGTCTACTTATCCAAAGTGCTATAAGCCACTCATTTCAGGACCATCATATATAGTGGATATTAATTCAGTCAGTTTTGGCATGTTATATTCCTGGTTATTTATAAAATAAAGTCAAAATTAACCAAGGAAAATTGAAAAATAATTAAAATACTTGATTCTCATAAGCTGTCTTATAATTTTAGATTTCTTTTCAGGTAACAATTTATACTACTAAGTGAAGGCTGTCGTTTTTATATGTTTGTAGACTTTTTAATTTGGGGTTTTAAAGTAGTGTGTAAGATAATGATTTTACATTATAAGCCTGAATTTGGGTTACACATACTATTACTTGTTTTTAGGATAGTGATGAGGAAGATGAAGACACTGAAAATGTTGAGGCTGCTAGTAGTGGAAAAGTCACCAGAAGTCCATCTCCAGTTCCTCAGGACGAGCACAGTGAACCAGAGATGACTGAAGAAGAGAAAGAGTATCAAATGGTAGAATGTTAAATTTCTTACCATGCACTGAATTTTAAAAAATTTGTTATTTTTATTATTTATTATTTTTTTTTTTGGAGAGAGAAATGGGGACAAGAGGGAGAGAGAGAGAATCTCGAGCAGGGTCCATGCCCAGCACGAAGCCTGGCATGGGGCTTGATCTCACGATCCTGAGATCATGACCCTGAAATGAAGACTCGGATACTTAACCAACTGAGCCACCCAGGCACTTCAGCTTATGTGTTTTAGAATAATTTTCAAATATGCAGTTGCTTGGAATGGTTGATATGATCTCTTTTAAATATGTTTTATAAAGTGACTTTGCACATTAATTTTTTTTAAAAAGTCAAACTGTATTAGTAACTATAATAATTAAGTTAAAAATAATATGCATAAATGTATGTAAACATGTAAAATATCCTTCCATAGATGTTGCTGACAAAAATGCTTCTAACCGAAATTCTACTGGATGTCACAGATGAAGAAATTTATTATGTAGCCAAAGATGCACACCGGAAAGCAACGAAAGGTATATTGTGGGTGTTCTTGGTTTTGTTTTTCTGGGAGTATTTTGGTTTTGGTGGCTATTTTGGACTCTTTTTGGTTGTCCTTGCTGAATTCTAGCAGATATTTGAATATTTTCTTCTTGCATGTTTTAACTCTCCAGGAAAGTTTAGGTTTGTAGACACCATATTAAAACTATATGAATATTTTTCTTTTATTACCCAACTTGCCTGTGTGCAGATTAGCGATTAGATTGTTTTTCTATAAAACATATAGTGGAAAAATTCTTGATATTTGATTTATTTCACCTGATTTTGTTTTTTTATAGATACCATGGTATTGGTGTATAACTTCTAATACAGTTTAGTTTCACTAGTGAATTGAATCAGTTTTCACAGTTTACCACTTAGAGTACTTACAGAAGCAAGAAATTCACCCATCCCCACCCCCTCTGTTTTTAGTAACACAAAATATATTAAAAAAAAATAAAATTATGGACCATACCTCAAAAATAAAATAACTGATGTAGTGGTCACATTTTTCATCATTATAAACCAATTTCAGCTCACTTCAGAATTATAATTTCAAGGCCAGACATGCTACTGGTTTAAAGTGAATGTTATGTTTTTAATGTTTCTTCTCTCCCCAAAAAGCAGCAATAGTAGTAGATTTAACAATACCATAGACTCTCATGACTATGAAATCGTGGCTATTTGTGTTAACATGTTGTTCCTGTTGTTGATGTGATACAAAGCTCCTGCAAAACAGCTGGCACAGTCCAGTGCACTGGCTTCCCTCACTGGACTCGGTAAGTGTTTTCCTTATTTGTGAGAGGGCCTTAAAGAGAAAATCACACTTACCTTGTCTCTCTACGTGTTCTGTTTTGAAACTGTACTATTCCTACTCAGTTTATAAAACCTAGGTCTTAGGGTTATATCAGTTTCTAAAAGGGTTGCCAATTTTTTTTTTGCCTAAAGCGTTCACAAAAGGATTATTATAAATCATTATAAATGTGACTAATTCATAGTTTATTGGGGCAAGTTGTAACAGTTCATAATTTAGTTGTGATAATATTTAAGCTCACTTTCTGAATTATTTGCATACGTGCTTTAGGGAAGAACCCGTCCTCTAATGCTTTTAAGCACCTTTATGTAGATTGTGTTGTAGTAAGTCGAGTTTTAACATAGAGGAAAAAAGAGTTTATCTTACCATAGTATCATAGTAGTGATGTGTTCATAATTTGCTCTTTGCATGATATATTCTCAAATATATGAAAGCTTAAACGTGCCTTTTCCGCATCATATCAAATTAATCTTTGTGGGGACCAACAGAAATGGTTAGAAGCAAATGCCCATGTGATTTTGTGATGATTACTATGTAGGTCACTTCAGGGTGGGGAGTAGTTTTAGCACCATACCATTTCTGACCAGTGAGAATTACAATATTCTAATTTTTTTTAGGGAAAAAATACTTTTCATACTACCTGGGATTTCTGAGCTTTGAACAATGAAAGAATTAATTTTACAAATATTTTCAGGAATATCAGTAGTTGAATTGACTATGCTTTAGTGAGCCTTTGTTATTGCCCTGTTAAATGGTTTCGTTGGTTTGCGCGGACAGTAAAACAAACCATTATCACGATTCCTTTGTGGTGAGAAATACATGAACTATTCCAGGAAGAATGAAATTCTGTTAATTTTCAGGAGGGATCTATAAACTCCTTAAGAATTGGAATTTGTACTTCTCCCCACCCCGAATAAGCATAATCTTCCAAGAAAAGGCAATGAAAAAAGAAATTAGCTTTCTTCTCGGACCTTAAAAATTTTTTAGTATATAGAATAATTTTTCCATATGATAGACTGGGCTTTATGCACACAGGTGGACTGGGTGGTTATGGATCAGGAGACAGTGAAGATGAGAGGAGTGACAGAGGCTCTGAGTCATCTGACACTGATGATGAGGAATTACGGCACCGAATCCGGCAAAAACAGGAAGCTTTTTGGAGAAAAGAAAAGGAACAGCAGCTATTACATGATAAACAGATGGAAGGTACATCTTTAGACTCCCTTAATTTTTTGTCTAGTTCTGTTTGTGTGTGTGTTTTTTAAATAACCAGAAAATATCAGGGACAGAATTAAGGTTAGAGTATAGATAATATGTGACGTAACTGAAACTAAGGGTTTTGGCTTACTTGTATTTTTTTTCAAAACTACAAAAGCTTGTAGTATTCAAAGTATGTAGTTTATAAAAGGTAAACTTGGTCTTGTTTTATAAGACATTAATTTCAGTAGCTGTAAGTCAGTGTATTTTCATTTCTAAAGTTATCATAATGAAGAAGAAAGCTTTTGAAGTAGAAATATATTTGTAAAACTAATGTAAAGTAATTTGTAGCTAGAATATTTAGTGTGTAGCTAGTATATTTAAGGAAATAGAAGGCTTTTAGAAGCTTTTTTATGCAAAATACTGTATATGTTCTTTATAGTTTATATAATGATACTAGGAATACTGAAAGAGTATTTTGAAGTTTTCGGAAAAATCATACTTGGACGATTGGGAAGGTAATTATTAAGAGTTAGCAGTTGAAAATTCCCTATAAAATTACTTACTTACCTTTAAGTTGCCTTATTGGACAAAAGGGAAATCGTTTTAGATTGCTTGAAATGTACCTTTATACTTCAGTACCTTGTTGCTGTATTGTCCAGGAGCATGGCTAACTACTTGTAGCTATTGAACATAAGAAATGTACCTAACCCTAAATTGAAATAATGCTGTAAGTATGTGTAATACATAATAGATTTGAGAGATTTTATGTGCCCCAAGAAAGTACTCTTTTGAATTTATTACATGTTGAAATGATAATGTTTTTGATATATTGGGTTAACAAACTATTGAAATTAAGTTTATCTTTTTTAAGTTTTTTTAATGTAACTTGACAATTTTTAATTGCTTATGTGACTTGTATCCTATTTCTGTTGAAGAATGCTGTTTCACTGTTACGATCTAATAGCTTGAAATTTGGTAGTTTGGGAGTTTTTTTCATTATACATTGACATTTCATAGTATTTTTGTCTTTCTCTCTTTCAGAAGAAAAGCAGCAAACAGAAAGGGTTACAAAAGAGATGAATGAATTTATCCATAAAGAGCAAAATAGTTTATCACTACTAGAAGCAAGAGAAGCAGATGGTGATGTGGTTAATGAAAAGAAAAGAACTCCAAATGAAACTACGTCAGTTTTAGAACCAAAAAAAGAGCATAAAGAAAAAGAGAAACAAGGAAGAAGTAGATCAGGAAGTTCTAGTAGTGGTAGTTCCAGTAGCAATAGCAGAACGAGTAGTACTAGTAGTACTGTCTCTAGCTCTTCATACAGTTCTAGCTCAGGTAGTAGTCGTACTTCTTCCCGATCTTCTTCTCCTAAAAGGAAAAAAAGACATAGTAGGAGTAGATCTCCAACAATTAAAGCTAGACGGAGTAGAAGTAGAAGTTACTCTCGCAGAATTAAAATAGAGAGCAATAGGGCTAGAGTAAAGATTAGAGATAGGAGGAGATCTAATAGGAATAGCATTGAAAGAGAAAGACGAAGAAATCGGAGTCCTTCTCGAGAGAGACGTAGAAGTAGAAGTCGCTCAAGGGATAGGCGAACCAATCGGTCCAGTCGCAGTAGGAGTCGAGATAGGCGTAAAATTGATGATCAACGTGGAAGTCTTAGTGGGAGCAGTCATAAGCATAAAGGTGAGGCTAAAGAACAAGAGAGAAAAAAGGAGAGGAGCCGAAGTATAGATAAAGATAGGAAAAAGAAAGACAAAGAAAGGGAACGTGAGCAGGATAAAAGAAAAGAGAAACAAAAAAGAGAAGAAAAAGATTTTAAGTTCAGTAGTCAGGATGATAGGTTAAAAAGGAAACGAGAAAGTGAAAGAACATTCTCTAGGAGTGGTTCTATATCTGTTAAAATTATCAGACATGATTCTAGACAGGATAGTAAGAAAAGTACTACCAAAGATAGCAAAAAACATTCAGGCTCTGATTCTAGTGGAAGGAGCAGTTCTGAATCTCCAGGAAGTAGCAAAGAAAAGAAGGCTAAGAAGCCTAAACATAGTCGATCGCGATCCATGGAGAAATCTCAAAGGTCTGGTAAGAAGGCAAGCCGCAAACACAAGTCTAAGTCCCGATCAAGGTAGTATACTTTTTAAAGTATTTTGTCTGATTTAAAAAAAAAATTTGACTGAATTTATTCAAAGTTGAAAGTGTCCTTTCTCTCTCTCTCTTTAATAACAACTCAGTTTGGTACTTGATAAATGAACATAGTCTTAAGTAATTTTAGAAATCCTATATAATAATATTTATTTAAAAATTGCAGATTCTTTAGTTTAAAATACATTTTTATTTTTAAATTTGTCTTTTCCCTTTTTTTTCAGATCAACAACCCCTCCCCGTCGTAAACGCTGAGGAATGATGTGGCAAGAATGCCATGATGTTTAAAAAATTCCATGAGTTTTAAGGGCTTGTCTCATTATAGAGGCACATTGTGGCTGTGTAGGTGAAACCAGAATCTTTTTTTTTTTTTTAATCTGTAAATAGGTGTACTTTTTCCAAATGCTGCTCCAAGTTACTTAATAGGATTTCTTTGTATTACATTTTTTTCAAAAAATAGTGCTTAATAAGACTATAAACATGCCATTCTCTTTCAGCTGTAATGTTCTTAAAATTATTCTTGAATGTACTGTGATGTCAATAAAGCTCTTCAGTTCATTTTTGTTAACCTCTTGCACCTTAATTTTATGATTTTAATCTAAGGAACGTACTTTTATAAAAAGGCAGCTGGAATTTTGTATAACAGGTTTTAAAGGTACTTCCTCTCATCTTCCCCAAAGAAAATGGTTTTAACTTAATAGTTTGTCAAAGTTTGTAAATTGTACCCATGGATTTTTGTCAAATTCCAACTTCAAGGGTGTGGAAGAGGGCCAAAAATAGACCTTTACTTTTCATTTGGAAACATTTGACAGCTTTCTAAACTTTTTTTTCCTATTTTGAGGATTTTCGAGTAATATATTCTCTGTGTATAAAGTATGGTTTACTTCTGTACAGTGAAATTGCTGGAATCAATCAAGCCAGTGCACCATTAGAGTCATTTATAAGGAACAGTTGTGTTTGACACTAATAGTCAAGTCTGGAATTCTATTCTGCAGTTATCCACTTCTGTTTTAGAAGCATATTTCAAACACTGGGAATATTACAGAAATAAGACTCACAATTCAGTGTATTTATTTATATTTTTAAAGTATAATATGACCTCAACTCAGTGGAAGAATGCTATATTATGCAGGTTTGTGTCAATTTCATGACATTAAAATGGTCTGGTTTTGTCACTTTCTTAACAATTATGATCAGTGAGTGGTCTAGCTATTTAAGGCAGTCATAACTTATAAGTAAAATGAGGCTCTGCAGGCATTTAAATTAAGCTCAGCTGCTTTCAGGGTCTGTTTTTGTGTGATTATTGTCTTATGCCACAATCAGATACATCTCTGAAAACAAATGCTTTTAAATTTTAATTTAAAAAGGAAAAAAGCAGGTGCAGGTCACGGAAAAGTTTTAAAGTATGCCTTCTTACCAGCAATAGTTCATTTTAAAATAAGCCAGATTTTTGCCAAGATCAGTGTTTCTTCAAAATGAAGGTAGAAATAGATTTGTAAGTGTGCTCTTGTACCTCTACATAGGTTCCTAAATAATTTTGAACAGTTACGCATTTATCTAGAGGAAATAAATCAACTGTGAATAAATGCATGTTTACCAAAATGGTTGTTTTACAGTGCATTTAGTTCTGATATTTATAAAGTTGATATTCACAGAATAACTTTTAAATAGTTTGGAATTCTATATAGTTTAGACATCAGTCACGTGGAGACAAAATGAAAATGTGCAATATTTTTTATGTAGGTGAGCTAACACAGTGTACCTAATTGCAGAATTATCAGATTAATTTGTAATAGATAAGTTGTATAACATTTTCATATCTTAAAATGTTTTTTAGATCAATCTTCAGGTTAAAATAATATTTTCAAAATAAAATTCTACAGAAAAGTTCTGTTGGCTATGATATGCACATTTTTGGGCAAGACAAATGACAAGAGCCAAAAATAATATTTGACAGTTTTATTTACTCTTCCATAATATGCAAGCTTCTTATCATTTAAATCTGTAGATATTTTTTAAAACACAGTCATGATATATGTGATTATTAGTAGATACATCAGTGTTATAATTAGATATTTGGGTTTTTTAGGTTTTATGGATAATTTAGAGAATTCATCATTTCACTGACATGTAATTAAGTATGTTTACCTTAGTGGTAAGATTTTATAAAATAGGGCTTCCATGATTTGGGATGTGAATGCTAACATACATAAGTTAACTAGATACATAATTTGGTTATGAAATCTTCTAAAATGACACCACCAGAAAATCAGTAGATTCAATTTTTGAGACAATCATTGGTCTGAATTGGTTAATAAAACTGTCTTTGGGTTCTCTTTTAAAATATTTCTAGTGTATTAATCATACTTGTTTTTGTGCAGTGGGGGTAAACCACACCATTAAGAGAATAAAATGTAATTTGGAAGAGGTAATTATAAGATTTGTTTAATGAAGGCCCCAAAATATAAATAAAGACTGGTGTGGAATCTCAGTGTATATGTTTTCTGCCATTGTAAAATGTCTTTTTTTAGCATCTGTTTTGAATGGTATAATACACAATAGGTGAGCTTCCCAAACGTCTATTTTTTTTAGTGTCTAAGCTATTATTTCTTTAAGGAAACACATGAAGTATAATTAATTAGTAGGGTGAGGTTTTTTATTTTATGTGAGAATTTTTACAGAGGAATTGTATAAGGTTCAAGTTCCTGTAATACTGTCTTATGGAAACCTTTACATTTAAATGCAGTTTTTCTTATATACATTAAAGTCTATTTTCATTTATCGGAGTTTCTAAAATGTACTAATCATGGTTTAATGGAAATACTAGATCCACTGGATGGTCCTGATTCTGCTGCTTAATATATTTTGGGCAAATCACATAAACACTATGAGCCTCAATTTCTTCAACTGTGGAAGGGTGGAATTCGATTCTAAGGTCTTTAATATTTCTAGCCCTTAAGTTTCTCAGTTTTAAATAGAATTTGGCTGTAATACCTAACACTAAAGAAAATAGGTTTTTTTTATTGGCCCTTAAAATAACTCGTGTGATGAATTACATTATATTCCATAAAGGTTTATCATGTATCGTAGAGTTTTCCTCTAAGTACACAAAAGATTAAACCTGCCACAAGCTGATTATGTGAGTATAGATTAAGATGAAATTGTCCTAAGTTACCCATTTATGTGGAATTCTCTAACTATGAAAATTTACCAGTTAAACTCTGAGTGCGTGTATATCATTTCAAAGTGATAAAACTGTTAGCTACAAGGGAGCACTTTGCCCTTAATTTGAGAAAAGTTTTTATACTTGAATTACTCAATACTAAATAGATTTTTAGTTTTACAGTAGAATAAATTGTAGACACAGATTTACCACACATGGGTGAGACCATGCCAGTGGTCTAGGAAATACTCCCAACAATGGCTATATACCACATTACAACTGCCAGTCATACCAACACAACTTGGAGTTTAAGCATCATTGGGAAAGCCTTTGTTGATATTTGTAGAGTATAATGAGCTAGTTTTGCTTATCTGGGCCAAACTAGTGGCTATTAAAGAGGCTTTTGTGTCAGTATTAAGGCAAATCACTGATTATCTTTGTTGAATTGAAAAGGTAATGGGAAGGCCCTGAAGCCCCGTGAAGGGGTACGTTCAAAGAAAGTACATTTAAATAAAGCTTTTAAAACTTTATTTAATCATACTTGCACTCTGCTTTTTCCTTGGATTTGTCATTCTATTAAGTACAACACATGCTAAATGTCCTTCTGTCTCAGAGCTTTGTGCCTTTGTTTGGAGAGATGCTGTGTGTCCTGAGAGAGGAACTCTGAAAAGGACATTAAAAAAGTCTGCAGCCACTGTTAGGAGGAGGTCAATATTTTACTAAGAAACCCTAAGTGAAAGACTATTACTGAGCATTAAATTACACTAATTCAAAGAACCCTTTACCAATATGACCGTGCCTGTTGAAAATGTACGATTTTTTTGCCTTTAATCTTCAAAATGTATCATTGCTCTTATTCAAGGAAAGGCTTCTGTACATTTAGAAGTAAAGTGTTAATACCGCTTTAGTTTTCAGTGAAGTTTGTCTGGCTAGAGTCTAACTACATAAAGTATGAGGTCACTTGGAGAAACTGAATTTTCAGTTTAGACTTCTAGCCCCCTGACATTTGAGTTCCTTGAAAGGGGAAAAAATTCTACCTTTAGGAAAGAAGTGCTTCCATGCATTTGTGATTCTAAGGGTCAGTGGCATTCAGGAGTATAAATGTGGGAGACTTCTGTTAAATACGAAATAGTTACATGAGAATAAAAGCTCGTTTACATTGAATGAAGTGAGAGGATCCATGACTATGTTGGCCGTGAGGTTTGAGGTGGTCAAACAGAAATAGGCTATAATAGAGACTTGAAGTTCTCTTTTAACAGAGTTGCATGCGTAGTTTGACGGGTGTTGAGCGTGAAGAGTCTAGTCCCACGCTAGTAACACCCATTAATGCAACCGTGAGTAGACTGGTTCCCGACAGTGTGAGAGTGGATCTCGGAACCTTTCTGTTGGGGATCTTTTGCTGGAGGGACCGGAAAGGAGGTGGATCCTTTCACGATGTGGGGAGGCCGCAAGCTGAGCTCCTGCGGGAATCGGTTCGTAGGAGGGCTTAGATCTAGGTGTTGGGGTACACAGGCTGAGGGAGCTCGCTTAAGCAGTTCGGCAGGTGAGTGTCGCCTGACCACGTTGGCACTGTGAAGGTCCCTCACGCAACCCACCGGGGGAGGGGGGCGCCGTTTTGCGCAGGCGCGGCAGAGGGCGGCGGGCTGTCCTGAGCTGCGCGCGGGGTCCGCGCAAGTCTGCCTTCGGTCCGGTCCCTCGCTGTCGAGTAAGCTCCCGGCCTGGGCTCTCGCCCCGCGTTCCCGGAGACTGGGACTGGGGACTAGTGGTCCCGGCCGCGGAGCGCGCAGTCTCCCGGCCGGCCGTCGCCGTGTATCCAGAGACCGTTTGGGTTGAGTCCTTGCCGCCGGCGACCACTCTGTGCCTGCCGGAGTCGGAAGGTCGTGTGCTTTCTTCCCCAGCCGCCGCGGAGGACTCGGCTGCGGTCTCCGAGGTCTTGATAGCGTTGCATTTGTTTGGTTTGCACGTATCTTCTTTTTTTCAGAAAGAATTTAAGGCAACCATTCTACTTGTTTTGGTTTAATTCAGCAAACTCTTGTAAATAAGATCAAGGAAATAACTCACTGAACCTGAGACTTGGAGAAGACAGTTTGATTAACCAGAAAGTTAAGTTTACCCTTTATATGAAACTCACTTAACAAATGCTGTGTGCCAGGCCCTGGGAGTTTGTTTGTTTTTAAGATTTATTTATTTTTAGAGAAGGAGAGCCAGCCTATAAGGGCGGGGGCGCGGAGGGAGAGAGAATTCAGGCCGACCCCCCTCTGAGCCCGTTTGTTGGCCAGAGCTTGATCCGGAGACCTGGAGATCACGACCTGAATCTAAACCAAGAGTTGGACACCCAACCGAGCCACCTAGGCACTGGGAATTTTCTAATGAAGGACACCTCAGAGGTCTCTTTAAAAAATGTTCAAACTGAAATTAGGATATAATAGGTGAAACGGGAAACTTGGAGGTCCACCATAGAGTTGATAAGTTGGTGCTCTAATGCAATGAAGAATAGTGCAGCCAATAAAAATGATTTAAATCAGTGTGTGCCCCCTTGGAAAAATGATTCAGATACTGCATTAAGAAAGTAAGTTACAAATCAGTATGTATTATGATTTTAGATCTATATATGGAGCTATATGAGAGAACAGAAAGACAAATTTTAGCAGTGATGATATGTGGTGGAGGTGGTTATCCATCGTTTTAACATTATATATTTTTGGAATTTATTTTTTCAGCAAACATGTCTTATAATCAGAAATTTAGAAAAATACAAATATTTTCAGATTTTGGGACTGAGTATAGAAGGAGTATCTAATACATATTTAAGATCAGGGAAAGTTTTTGAACAAAGTATTTAGGAAGCTGTCTTGAGGGAGTTGGGCAGTTTTGGAAGTCACTGGAATGGCCAAAGGACTAACTTGAGTATCTGTGAGATTTCTGGGAAAGTGCAAAGTGTTCCTTGAAAAGGAAGGCTGGAAGTGAGGACAGAGACTGGCAAGGGATGAGACAGACTTTTTAGGCCATGACAAGTCTGTGAAAGGCTACCTATACTCCTGAGAGTGACTTTACCTTGAGGACAGAGGGAAATTACTGAAGGAACAATATAATCCGACCTGTATTTAAGAAAGAACACTTGGCAGCTGTGTGGAAAGTGGAATGGTGGCAGGAAAGACTAGGCTCAGGGAGCCCTTAAGAGTCATCTCGACAGTAAATGATGATTGCTGGAACCAAGGTATTGGTAGAGTAGAGGTTTTGTTCACTGTTGGCATGGTACATTATAGGCTCTGGATAAATGAGGTTTTGAATGCATTAAATGAAGTTTTCCTCTGTGTCTTTAAAATCTCATATACCAAAATGATCACACTTCAAAGTAGAGAAGGAGTCGGTAGGATTCTATTTATTAATACAAACTCAATTAGTTTCTCTCAGTTGTGGTGTGGTGGTTTTTAAAGCTCTTGGGAATTCTGTTAATAGTGGTAACTGGGGGCTAATTTTACAGAAGTAGAGGAGGAGTAGGGATGATAAGGGTCATTACTGAGTACAGAGCAGAGACTTTTAAAATCTCATGTGCAGTTTCATAATAATAACTTAGATTTTTTATCTACATATCACAGTTTACATAATTCTCCAATAACACTTCCTTTATCTACCTGAAGTCATAAAGAAGGTGGTATTTGAACTAGGTCTTTTTTTTTTTTTTTAAGATTTTATTTATTTATTTGACAGAGAGAAATCACAAGTAGATGGAGAGGCAGGCAGAGAGAGAGGGAAGCAGGCTCCCTGCTGAGCAGAGAGCCCGATGCGGGACTCAATCCCAGGACCCTGAGATCATGACCTGAGCCGAAGGCAGCGGCTTAACCCACTGAGCCACCCAGGCGCCCCTGAACTAGGTCTTAAATGTAGTATAGGTGGAAATGGTGGAAGAGAGAGTAACATGAGCAAAGGCCTAGGAACACAAATGTGTGTGTGTGTGTGTGTGTGTGTGTGTGTGTGTGTGAATTTTGAAATGGCCTTGGGCCAGACTGTGAAGATCCTACTGAAAAACCAAACAAAATTTAAAAAACATAAAAAGCTCAAGAGAAAAATATTCAGAGACTATGAAAAGACAAGCCATGAAACATAAATGACCATTTGTCTTAGTCCATTTGACTACTGTAGCAACATACCACAGACTGGGTGGTTTATAAACAAGTCTATTTCTTACAGTTCTGGGGACTGGGAAATCCAAGATTCAGTGCTGGTAAAAGCCCATTTCTGGTCCATGGATGGAGCCTTCTTGCTTTGTCCTCACATGGTAGAAGAGGCAAACTTGCTCTCTGAGGTCTTTTATAAAGTCGCTACACCAGTCACGAGGGCTCTACTCTCATGATCTCATCACCTCCCAAAGGCCCCACCTTCTAATATCATCCCTTTAGGGGTTAGGACTTCAAAGAATAAATTTGGGGAGGACACAGACATTCAGACCATATCACCATTAAGTTAAGAAAGGACACCTAACCACACTTATGATAAACTCAGACAACACTGAGATCCCATGTTCACCTATTGGATTATCAAAAATAAAAAAAAAATTGATAATACACTGCATGAGTGACTGTCAGTGTATTATTGGTGTGGGGAAGCCAGCACTAGAAACTGGTTTTACCCATGGGGCTGGGAACTGGTTCAACATCTGTGAGTGGCAATTACAAATTTATAAATTCACCTGCCATTTAACATAGTCGTTCTTGGGATTTCACCTAAAAGTACTCTCTGAAATATATGAAATCACCTATGGAATTCATTATACTAAATTCATTTTGCCAACTTGATAGGTATGTAGTGGCTTTCATTTGTATTCTCCTAATGGTTATTGATATTTTATATCTCTTCATGTGCTTATTTGCATCTGTATACCCTCTTTGATGAATTGTCTGTTCATGTCTTTCTATACCCATTTTATAAGAACCAGACCCATCGTATAATTGGGTTGCTTGGTTTGTTGTTGTTTTCTGGGAGTTGGGTTTTACTGTTGAGTTTAAAGAATATCCTCATTTAATCCAGATATAGAAGTCCTTTGTGGGTTATGTGTTTTGCAAATATTTCTTCCCCGTCTATGATTTGTCTTTTCTTCTTCTTAACAGAGTCTTTTGCAGGATGAAAGATTTCAAGTCTAAGTCCAAATTAATCAATATCTTCTATTTTGGATTGTGCTTTTGGTGTCAGATGTAAGAAGAACTCTGTGCCAAACCCTAAGTCATGAAGATCTGTGATAGTTTCTTCTAAAAGTATTATGGTTTTGCATTTAGATCAATGATCTATTTTAAGTTCATTTTTGTATAAGATGTGAGATTTAGGTTTAAGTTTTATTTTCTGGTCTATTGGTATCCAGTTGTTTCAACACCATTATTGAAAAGACTATTTTTCCTTCATTGGACTGCTTTTCAACCAGAGTCAAAAAATCCGTTGGGTGACCTTTATAATGTCCGTAGTATTTTCTTTGCTCTAAGGTCTACTTTGTCTAAGTATTTATTGAACAATTGAATGTTTTGCTGCAGAGTAACTAGTTCACAAAACAGGTCTCTATGTAAGTTTGAACATGTAGACTGGATGAGTGATTATTTTAGGATACTATGTATACACATACACACACACGTACATACAGGTTTTTCTTTTGGAAAGGGTTTTAAGTCTATGTATAAATTCATTTCAAGTAGCTAACATGTGACAGAATTTGAACTTGTTTTGACCAATAATCTCAGAATTAATATCATCCTAGGTTAAAAGGTCACATAGTTTTATTTTAAATCTCATTTCTTATAATTATGCAGAATAATATTGGTACAGAAACTAATGGTATGAAAAACTTTTACATATACATTACTTATTTTTGCCAATTAAAATTTCAGATATTTGATTAGAGTTAATTGGCAGAACGGAGGATATTTATTTTATATTTTAGTATAAATCCCAAAGTAAGGGGAAAACCCTTCTGTTTATCAATTGTAATATGAGATTGCCATGTAAAATAGTTTCTTCAAGTATATACGTATGAAGGATTTATACTATGCAGTTTTCTCTAGACATTTAATTTTTATTTTCAGAGGAACCTGACTGACTCAGTTGGTTAGAACATGTGACTTTTGATCTTGGGGTTGTGAATTTGAACCCCACGTTGTGCACGGAGATTACTTAATAATGTTGTTTTCAATTTATTCAGAGAATCAGTTCAGTTGGACTCCACAAACTAACCCGTGGGTTTTCAGTGAATACAGCATGATGTGGTTCAAATCCTATAGAATAACTTTTGCCTGCTTGAGTAGAATGAAAATTTACAGGTAAGTTTATTCACTGTGGCAAGTATTTACATAATTATTTATAATCATAATCTAGTATTCATTATGTTTAATAAACACTGCTAGTATGAAATAGCTTATGTGCTTTGATTAAGGTATCTTTTTATTTATCTAAATATTCTTACTCTTCCAACAACTTTTATATCTGGAAAGTTTCAAACCTACAGAAAAGTTGTAATACAATATACATCTCTTGCATATCCTTTATCTATATTCAAAGGTAGCTTTTATTTTTAATGTAAGACTGTATTACCTGGAGAAATCCTTTTTGCTTCCGCACTTGTGACAAGACACGAATAATGCAGTGCTTAAAATCATAACTGATTTGGGTACAGCATAAATGTGATAAGGTAATTAACTATACAATTCTAGGTGGTAAGATTGAATCAAAGTAATATCTTCCTGTAGTTGTAGTTTATAAACTAATTTCTAACTTGTGAAAAATATTGCACAGAGTTAATGTATGAACTTTGTTTTCTAAGTGCTTGCTCTACTTCTTGTAAATAAGCTAGCTCCTGTAAATTGGGTGTCTGTGAAATCACTGGTAGTCAGCTGAGCACCCACCTACTGTTACCTATTGTATATTAGTCATTGATTATTGAGGCTTTGCATGAAGCACAGAAAAAGATGGTAATATTCATAAGATAATATCAGAGAAGCATGATATTTAACTCTTAAAAGGATCATAAGTCATCAATGTAGAATGTACTCTATGTAGCTAAGAAAAACACACTAAAAATTTGAATGGTGTTACCTATCCTAATGTAACGACCTTATTCTTTTTTTACCTAAGAACTTCTGGAGGATTTTCCTATGACATATTTTGACATGGAATTTGGTATAATTTCTGATCTGTTTGGTTCCTGTTTGATCCCATTTGATTTTTTTTTTTTAATTAGGTGAATTATATACTTTTCTGTGCCTTTTTTTTTTTTAAGATTTATTTATTTATTTATTTATTTGACACAGAGAGAGGTCACAAGTAGGCAGAGAGGCAGACAGAGAGAGAGGGGGAAGCAGGCTCCCTACTGAGCAGAGAGGCCGACATGGGCCTCGATCCCAGGACCCTGAGATCATGACCTGAGCTGAAGGCAGAGGCTTAACCCACTGAGCCACCCAGGCACCCAGGGTCTTCTTTATTAGATTATTCAATTGACACGTTTCCCGAGTACCAACTGTGTTCTAGGAACTGTGCTAGTCACTAGGAATAAAATGGTAAATAACACAGTCCATATCCTGCCCTCATAGTGTTTAGTGGGGAGACATGATCAAATTGTCACACTGTTCCATGAAGAAATGCAAGGTTATATGGGAATTAAAATGAGGGACTATAACCCAGTTTTGAGAGTCAGGGAAGACTTCTTAGATGGCACCGAATTATGTGTGCAGAGGAGGGAAGGGAACGTGAGAAGAATGGTCCAGGTAGAAGAAACAACCTGTACAAAGTTCCTGAGAAAAGGGCATGGGGTCAGTGCAAAGAACCGAGAGAAGGCCTGTGGGGCTGGAATGGGGAGGATGAGGAGAGTAGTTAAAAAGTACATTTGAGGAGGGAAGAAATTGGGGACCAAGTAATTCAAAGCATTGTAGGCCATGCTAAGGATTTTGAGTTTTTTCCCCAATATCAGTGAGAAACCATGGAAGTATTTCAAGTGGGAAAATAGCATGATCATATTTATATTTTGGGACACTGTGGATGCATTGTAGGGAAAAGATTGAAGGGAGATGTGGTAGGAAGCATGCAGACTAATTAGAAGGCTAGTGCAATAAACAGTTTAACCAAGAGATGATGGTAGCTTAGACTAGCATGATAGTAGTAGAAATGAAGAGAAGATGGGGGCACTTGGGTTCAAATCCTGGTTCTACCATTTACTTAATCTAAGTCTCACTTTTTTTACTTGTGTAATAGGGATTGTGATATAACCTACTTTATAGAGTTGCTGGAACAATTAAATAAGATGACACATGACATATACGGAGTTCTTAAATAGTACCACATTTAGTAAGTGCACAATAAGTGGTTACTATTACTACTTCTACTTCTACTACTACTGTTCCTATTATTATGTTATTATCTTCATTCCTATTAGATGTGACCCAGAAGGCCAAGTCTTGTAACATCCCATTTCTGTTGCAATTTACTTTGAAAGCAAATTAACTTTGTTAATGGAACTCTGTTCCTGCTGTGAATATATATATTTGCAGTGTGATTATGAAAACCTGGTTTTAAAGCATCAAAAATGAGCCATTCATTTAGAATCTAATAAATTATAAATTAGAATATCTTTCTACATAAATAGATTCTATGTTACATTTTTTAAAATGTCTCTTCTTGCCTGGCTCTTCCTTTTGATCCCTTAGGTACCCTTGGACAAGACTGTACAGTACTTCTCAAACCACTGTAGACAGCAGTGAGATAAAAACATTCGTGGCCCTGGCTCATAGGTGGTGGGATGAACAAGGAGTGTACGCACCTCTTCATTCTATGAATGACCTGAGGGTGCCGTTCATTAGGTAACATTCCAGAAACTCTAGATATTTTTAAATGTAACTCTTCAATAATTTATCTTCTTTTGAGTTTATTTTTCTCTAGATTTATACCTCAGTTCAAAATGCTGCATTTTAAGTTTGCTTCAGAAATTAGAGAGATTCTGGGGCAGCTGGCTGGCTCAGTCAGTAGAGCATGGGACTCTACTTCACATTGAATGTGAAGCCTCCTTAAGATAAAAATTTAAAAAAAAAATTAGAAAATTTTCAATGTCCATTGTTTGAGCCATTAATTTTTAAATAACGTTATTCAAAATCTAGGCTGCTTTTTTTAACTGATTTGAAGCATTTTGGGACAATTTCAGGTTACTTAGAACTAAATTCTTATGAAAAGGACCTAGGATCCTATGGCATCGAGGTCATTTCATACCCACTTTGACCTTTAGGCAGTCTTGATAAAGAGGGACCTACTGGTTCAGTCACTAGAGCATGCAGGTCTTAATCTCAGGGTCATAAATTCAAGCCCCATGTTGGGTATGGAGCCTACAGAAACAAACAAACAAAATATATCATTAAGTATCCTTATTATATATAACGTTTATTTTATTTTTGTTGCTTTTTAAAGATTTTGTTTATTTGAGAGAGAGAGCGAGCATGGGTGTGAGGGGAAGAAGCAGGCTCCCCAACATGGGGCTCAATTCTAGGACCTTGGGATCATGACCTGAGCTGAAGCAGATGCTTACCTGACTGAGCCACCCAGGTGCCCCCATATAACGTTTATTTTAATGTAAATATAATTAAAATTCATATACAGTTCAACTTAAAAGTGTAGTATACAGTGCTGTTAGGTATATATGTCTGGGTGTATATGTGTGTGCTTATGTTTGTATATGTGGTAGAGTGTTACTGTGATTATCTTAGAATTAAGTTAACTTGATTTGGATACCTATTTACATGATCATGAAAACACCACTAACTTAGAAGATCAAAAGAGAATCAATTTAGAAGGGAATCTAGGCAAAATCTGAAAATATAGATCTCCAGTATGCTGCTTCTAAGCCATGTAAAATAACTTATTTGTTGCTGACACGAAATGTGTCTATCAAGTACTGACAATGTAGCTAAGAGATTCCTCAGCTAACATGATATCTTAAGCAAATAAAATTAGATGAATCTAAACTAGATTGTTTTTAAAGTTTTTCTTTAGATTATTACTGAAGTAATAGTTAACATATAATTATTACTAGTTTATTTTAGAAGCTTTACTTAAAACCTCCTTCCTGCTTTTGATTGTTTAAAAAGTCTTTAGTGCTGAAAAGAAAAGAGCTATTTACCCCCAAATATCAATAATATCAATAATCCATTTTAAAATGAGAGTTTAATATATCCTCAAAAATTATACATGTTTAAGATTTTATTGACAAAATTAATAATTTGTTTTTGTATGTTTTGGATTTTTAAAAAAGAGACAATCTTTTAAAAACAGTTGCTCATCACCAGCCCGGAAAACCTTTGTCTGGGATGAAGATTCTTGATGTTGGCTGTGGTGGTGGATTGTTAACTGAAGTAAGTGGTTTACAACTTTCCTGCCATTTTTAACTTTGAAAAAAATTTTGAAAAAGTAGGCCTATGACTCATTTATCCTTTTAACAAGTAGTAGTGTTTATTTAAAAAAAAAAAGAAATGCCTAATGTTCTTCTTAATATTTTTACCAGCATAAAACTAATAAATGCCTTTCACTTTCTTAAGAAAATATATAAATATTTTAGAAAATTAAAGAGAATTTTTTTTGGTGTTTTTTGTTTGTTTATACACAAAATTGGGCCCTGGTCTTTGAAATAACCCTGAAAATTTTGTTGTCTCTTCTAAGAGATTGGGCAGTTTCCACTGGTTTAAATGCACTGATAAGCCATTCTTTTGCACTTGCTTCAGTACGAAAACCTAACCGAGTACTGTATGCTTGTGGTGTTCTCCCTGGCATAGGTGCTTTAGAGTACTTAGAAAAATACTCATTCACCTTCCGCAAAAAATATTTGCCTCCACTTGTAGTATATTTATGCCCTGCAGCTCTGTTTTATAGTCTTCTTTCAATAAATGCATGGTAACTTTTGTGTACTTCAGAGATGTTAATACTCTATTGTGTGTGTGTAAGTGTACCTATAAAATATAGAACTCTTTCAAATAGTTCTTCATAAGTTTTTTGTTGTGATTATTGTTCACTCTTAAGTTTTTATTATGGTAATTGTAAAATGTGTACAAACTAGAGGAAATGATATAATGAACTTCAATGTACCCAATAAGTATTCAATAATTATCCTCTCATTATTAATCTTGTTTCCTTTTTAATAAGCTCTTTATTGCTAACATGTATGCTGTTTTCTTCTTGAGGATAACAATTTTTTTATCCTATTAGCCTCTAGGGCGGCTTGGAGCTTCAGTTATTGGAATCGATCCTGTGGATGAGAACATTAAAACAGCACAGCACCATAAATCATTTGATCCAGTCCTAGAAAAGAGGATAGAGTACAGAGCGTGTTCCCTGGAAGAGATTGTGGAAGAAACTGCTGAAACATTTGATGCTGTTGTAGCTTCTGAAGTTATAGAACATGTGATTGATCTAGAAACATTTATACAATGCTGCTATCAAGTGTTAAAAGTAAGACTTACTGGTTTACTTGTTTGTTTTTTTCTTCTGAGTGTGTGTATGTATCCACAGCAATAAGTGTTTTGTAATACTTGCAATCAGTAAGCTAGGATTAGGGGATAACATCTCTGCTAGGGATTATTTCTGCTTCTCAGATTGCACTCAGTCCTGGGGTTTTCTTTTCTTTTCTTTTTTTAAAAAATATTTTATTTATTTATTTGACAGACAGAGATCACAAGTAGGTGGAGAGGCAGGCAGAGAGAGAGAGAGAGAGAGAGAGAGAGAGGAGGAAGCAGGCTCCCTGCTGAGCAGAGAGCCCGATGCGGGGCTCGATCCCAGGACCCTGAGATCATGACCTGAGCTGAAGGCAGAGGCTTTAACCTACTGAGCCACCTAGGCGCCCCCTGGGGTTTTCTTGATACAGTATCTTGATATCCAAGAAGTTTGAAAAGTGTTGGTCCTGAGCATAATTATAAACAATAGATTTGAAGGTTTTTTTCTCCCATTGGTGAACTCTGGATTAAATAGCTAATAAATATCGAATGACAATTACTAAGAAATTGATTTGGGGGGCACCTGGGTGGCTCAGTGGGTTAAAACCTCTGCCTTTGGCTCAGGTCATGATCCCAGGGTCCTGGGATCGAGCCCTGCATTGGGCTCCCTGCTCTGCTGAAAGCCTGCTTCCTCCTCCCTCTCTGCCTGCCTCTCTGCCTGCCTCTCTGCCTACTTGTGATCTGTGTCTGTCAAATAAATAAATAAATAAATAATCTTAAAAAAAAAAAAAAAGAAATTGATTTGGATTGATACTTAAAAAAACAATTAAAATTGTTATTAATTTGTATAAATTGACTTAGGTAGCATTTCTTAAATAACTCTGTATATAATATTTTTAACAGTTTTCAGCTCATAGGGGAATATTTCATATATATGATCTTACTGATTTTCCCTACAACCAGATGAGGAGGGTAAGCAGGTAGTGTTGTGACCAACTTGGCCCAAAGGAGATCAGAATTTGAGAGATGTCAAAGGTCACTTTTTTTTTTTTTTTTTTTTAAAGACTTATATATTTATTTTATGGGATGCCTGGGTGGCTCAGTGGGTTAAGCCTCTTTCTTCAGCTCAGGTCATAATCTCCGGGTCCTAGGATCGAGCCCTGCATCAGGCTCTGCTCGGCAGGGAGCCTGCTTCCCCTTCTCTCTCTCCCTGCCTCTCTGCCTACGTGTGATCATCTCTGTCAAATAAATGAATAAAATCTTGTAAAAAAAAATAAGATTTAGGGACGTCTGGGTGGCTCAGTGGGTTAAAGCCTCTGCCTTTGGCTCAGGTCATGATCCCAGGGTCTGGGGATCGAGCCCCACATCAAGCTCTCTGCTCAGTGGGGAGCCTGCTTCCGTTCCTCTCTCTCTCTGCCTGCCTCTCTGCCTACTTGTGATCTCTGTCTGTTAAATAAATAAACAAAATCTTTAAAAAAAAAAATAAGACTTAGACATTTATTTTAGAGGTTGGGTGTGGAGGGAGAGGGAGAGAAAGTCTTAAGCAGATTCCTCACTGAGCGGGGAGCCCCACATGGGGCTCCATCTCACAACACCGAGATCATGACCTGAGCTGAAACCAAGAGTCAGACTCTTAACTGACTGCGCCATGCAGGCACCCCCTTTTTTTTTTTTTTAAATTGAGGTATAGTTGACATACACTATTGTATGACTTTCAGACGTACAGCAGTGATTTGACAATTATAGAATTATGAAATGCTCACCACAATAAGTCTATTTACCTCATCTGTCACTATAAAGTTATTACAATATTACTGACTACATGCTCTGTGCTGTATTTTTCATCTTCATGACTTGTTCTAAAACTGGAAATTTATACCTTTTAATCCTTTTTACCTATTTTGCCTATCTCTTACCCTCCTGTCTTCTGGCAACCCCAGTTTGTTTTCTGTATTTATGAGTGTTTCTAGTTTTTTTTCTTTCTTTCTTTCTTTTTTTAATTTATTTATTTGACAGACAGAGATCACAAATAGGCAGAGAGGCAGGCAGAGAGAGAGAGGAGGAAGCAGGCTTCCCGCTGAGCAGAGAGCCCGATGCGGGGCTCAATCCCAGGATTCTGGGATCATGACCTGAGCCGAAGGCAGAGGCTTTAACCCACTGAGCCACCCAGGTGCCCCGTGTGTTTCTAGTTTTTGTTTGTTGATTTTTTTTTTTTTTAATTTCACATGGAAGTACAGTCATTTGATACTTGTCTTTTTCTGTCTGACTTCTTTCACTTAGCATAATACCCTCTGTGTTCATCCTTGGTGCAAATGTTAAGATCTCATTCTTTCTTTATAGCTAATATTCCATTGTCTGTATATACCATATCTTTATTCATGTATTGATGGACACCTAGGTTGCTTCCATGTCTTGGCTATTGTACATAATGCTGCAGTAAACATAGAGGTATGTATGTGTGTGTATATATATATTACAGCCCCCCATGAGATACATATATTTTCAGATTAATGTTTATTTTCTTCCGGTAAATACCCAAAAGTGGAATTTTTGGATTCTGTGGTATTTCTACTTTAATTTTTTTGAGGAACCTCCATATTGTTTTTCATAGTGGCTGTACCAATTAACATTCTCGCCGAGAGTGCACACGGATTCCTTTTCCTCCGCATCCTCACTTGTTACCTCTTGTCTTTTTGATACTAGCCATTCTGACAGGTGTGAGGTGAAATCTCATTTTGGTTTTGATTTGTATTTCTCTGATGATTAGTGATGTTAAGCATTTTCTCGTGGGTCGGGTGGTCATCTGTATGTCTTCTTTGGAAAATGTCTGTTCAGGTCCTCTGGCCATTTTTTAATCAGATTTTTTTGTGTGTGTTGTTGTAGTTCTTTATATATTTTGCAGATTAACTTTTTATCAATTATATCATTTGCAAGTATTGTTTTCCATTTAGTATGTTGGCCTTTTTGTTTTGTTGATGGTTTCCCTCGCTGTGCAAAAGGTTTTTGGTTTGATGTAGTCATAATTGTTTATTGTTGCTTTCATTTCTCTTGTCTGAGGAAACAGATCCAGAGAAATATTGCTAAGGCTGGTGCCCAAGGGATTGCTGCCTTTGTTTTCTTTTAGGATGCTTATGGTTTCAGGTCTTAGATTTAGGTCTTTAATCAATTCTGAGTTTATTTTTATATATAGTGTAAGAAAGTGGTCCAGTTTCATTCTTTTACATGTAGCCATCTGATTTTCCCTACACCATTGTATATCTTACCTCCTTTGTTGTAGATTAATTGACCATATAAGTGTGGGTTTATTTTTGGGCTTTTCATTCTGTTTTATTGATCTATTTTTGTACCTGTACCACACTGTTTTAATTACTGTAGTTTGTAGTACAAACTACAAAATCTTGGATTTGGATGTGATACTTCCAAATTAATTCTTTCTCAAGATTTGGGGTCTTTTGGGGTTCCATACAAATTTTAGAATTATTTCTTCTAGTTCTGTAACAAATACTATTGCAATGTGTTAGAGATTGCATTGACTCTGTAGTGTAGACATTTTAACAGTATTCTTCCCATCCATTAAGTATGGTATATCTTTCCATTTATTTGTGTCATCTTCAATTTCTTTCGTCAGTGTCTTATAGTATTCAGAGTTTAGGTCTTTTACCTCCTTGGTTAACTTTAATCCTAGGTATTTAATTCTTCTTGTTGATAAGATTGTAAATGGGAGTTATTTTCTTAATTTCTCTTTCTGCTAGCTCATTATTAGTGTATAGAAATGCAACATTTCTGGGTATTAATTTTGTATCCTGTATCTTTACTGAATTTATTTCGTTCCTGATCTTAGAGGAAAAGCTTATAGTTTTCCACCATTGAGTATGATGTTAGCTGTGGGTTTTTCATCTATGGCCTTTATTCCGTTGATGTATTTCCCTCTTTACCCACTTTGTTGAGAGTTTTCACCACGAACAGATGTTGAATTTGGTCAAATATTTTTCCTGGATCTATTGAGATGGTCATGTGATTTTTGTCCTTCATTTCATTAATGTCTTGTAACACTTTTGTTCATTTGCAGATACTGAACTATTCTTGCATCCCTGAAATAAATGCCACTTGATTCTAGTGAATGGTCCTTTTAAAGTATTCTTGAATTTAGTTATTGGGATATTGGTTTATAATTTTCTAGCAGTGTTTTTTCTGGTTTTGGTATCAGGGTAATGCTGCCCCTTTTCAAGGAATTTGGAAGCATTTATTCTTCTTCTACTTTGGGATAGTTTGAAAAAGATAGGTTGTAACTTTTTAAAGATTTGGTAGAATTCACCTGTAAAGCCGTCTGATCCTGGACTTTTGTTTATTGAGGATTTGGTTTTTTTTTTTTAAGATTATTTATTTATTTATTTATTTGACACAGAGAGAGAGAGATCACAAGTAGGCAGAGAGGCAGGCAGAGAGAGAAAGGGAAGCAGGCTTCCCACTGAGCAGAGAGCCCAGTGTGGGGCTTGATCCCAGGACCCTGAGATCATGACCTGAGCTGAAGGCAGAGGCTTCACCCCCTGAGCCACCCAGGCACCCCTATTGGGGGTTTTTTGATTACTAATTCAATTGTTACCAATAATTGGTAATGTTCAGATTTTCTATTTCTTCCTGATTCAGTCTTAGAATATTGTGCACTTCTAGTATTGATCCATTTCTATGGGGTTGTCCAGTTTGTTGGCATTTAAATTTTCATAGTGGTCTCTTATAATCCTTTCTATTTCTGTGTTGCTGGTTATAACTTTCCCCCCTTCATTTATCTGGGCCCTCTTTTTTTCTTGGTGAGTCTGGGTAAAGGTTTATCAATTTAGTTTGTCTTTTCAAAGAAACACCTGTAGTTTCATTGATTTTTTTTCTCTTGTTTCTTAGTCTCTAATTTATTTCTGGTCTGATCTTTATTATTTTCCTCCTTCTACTGACTTTAGGCTTTGTTTATTCTTTTCCTGTTTCCTTTAGGTGTATGATTAGGTTGTCTTGTTTGAAATTTTTCTTGCTTCTTTGAGGTAAGCCATTGTCATAAAACTTCCCTCTTAAAACTGCTTTTACCGCATGCCAAAGATTTTGAACCATTGTGTTTCCATTTTCATATGTCTCTTTTAATTTGCTCTGATTTCTTTGTTGACCCATTAGTTGTTTAGTTGCATGTTATTTAGATTCCACATTTTTTCCAGTTTTTTTTTCTTATAATTGATTTTTAGTTTCATTCTGTTATGGTCAGAAAAGATGTTTGATATGATTTCAGTATTCTGAAATGTATGGAATCTTGGGGCACTTGGGTGGCTTCATCTGTTAAGCATCTCCCTTTGGCTAAAGTAATGGTCTCAGGGGTCCTGGGATCAAGCCCCTTGTGGGGCTCTCTGCTCAGGAGGAAGTCCGCTTCTCCCTCTCCTCCTGCCCCTCCCCCCAGCCCTGGCTTGCGCATTTGTGATCTCTCTCAAATAAATAAATAGAATCTTAAAATAAATTATTGATTCTTGTTTTGTGGCCTAACAAGTTTCATCCTGAAGAATGTTCCTTGTGTACTTGAATGTATATTTTTATGTAAATATTCTGTATCTCCCTGTTAAGTCTGTCTGTAAATGTTCTGTATCTCCCTGTTAAGTCTGTCTCGTCTAATATGTCAATCAAAGCAACTATTTCCTTACTGATTTTCTGTCTGGATGACTTAACCAATAATGTAAGTGGAATAGGTGTTAGAGTCTCCCCTCCCCTCTCCTCTCTTCAACTTAGGTGCTTTCTAGTATCCTGTATTCCCAATTGCTGATCTATTCTTCTGCATCTTCTAATCTGCTGTTGATTCCCTCATGTATTTTTTCATTTCAATTATTGTATTCTTCTGTCCTATTTGTTCTTTTTTATATGTTCTGTCTCTTTCTTGATTTGAACTCTCAACTGAGTTCATCCACTCTTCTCAAATCTGGTGAGCATCTTTATTACCATTACTTTGAGCTCCTTATCAGGTAGATTGCTTATTTCCATTTTGGTTTTTTTTTTTTTTTTTTGCTAAAATTTTAGCTTGTTCTTTCATTTGGAACATATTCCTCTATCTCCCCATTTTCTGTGTTTGTTTCCATGTATGTCAGCTACGTATCTTGGTCTTTAAAGTAGTGGCCTGGTGTCAGGAGGCACCATGTGGGGCCCTAGGGTGCCATCTTCCCAGTCACCAGAACCAGACATCCTGCTGGTGTCCCCTGTATGGGCGGTGTGTGTCCTCCTGTTGTGACTGGGCACACGCTGGTAGGCAGGGCTGACCTTCAGCCCTGCTGTGACTTCTGCAGGTATACTGGTGTATGGAGCTGGTTCCCAGCCATGCTGTCAGAGTGGCTCAGCTGCAACTGCTGCCCACCTGCTGGTGTGTGGGGCTGCCCATCCTCTCTCCAAGGAAGGAGTTGCTTTGGAGAGGCCGGAGTCCTGGCTGGGGCTGCCACTAGGTGTGGTGGGCAGTAGTTGCTTTGGGGGAATGCTGATCCTGACCAAGCCTGCCTGTTGGGTGTGGCAGAGTTGCTTTAGAGGGGCAGTTTCCAGGGCAGGTAGATCTACAGGGGAATGCCAGGACATGGTGAGTGGTGTTAGCAAGATAGCTGGAGAATGTCAGAACTAGTTCCCACAAATCTGACCAACTGGGCTGAAGAAGGACAAGAAAAGTGACATCTTTCAGTATTTCCATGGCTGAAGAAAGCTCCTACAGATTCCTGACTTTCCAACACATGCCCTAAAGTTAGTCAGTAAATCTCCATGTAAAACCCTGGCACTTTTTAAACTGCTTTCTCTGTGCCTGAATGAGGTATTGTGCTTGCCCTTTAAGAGCAGAGTCTTGGTATCCAGTAGCCTTCTGGCTCTCTGAAGAGTTAAACCCTCTGAATTTCAAAGCCAGGCAGTATGAGGGCTCATCTTCCCAGTGTAGGTCCATGGGACCAGGGGGTGCCCAAGGTGGGGCTTGAGCCACTGGCTCCTCTGGTAGACTTCTGTGCCTGTGATAGCCCTCCCAATTATAGGTTGCTGTGTCAGGAGTTTGGTTCCCTGCCACATCTCTGCCCCTCCTACTTTTCTCCATGTGGCTTTTTCTTTATGTCTTCAGCTGTGGAAGAGCTTTTCTGCCAGTCTTCATTCAGCCAACAATTATATGTAGTCGTTGCCTTGGTGTGTCCATGGGAGGATGTGAGCTCCAACTCTACCGTCTTCCACAAGAATCCAGAGGTCACTTGGTCTTTATGTCAAAGTTCACTAGAGTCACTTAAGTGGGCTTAGGGTCACATCTTTTAATTTCAAGTCTCGTTCTTCCCATTATATTATAGACTTTGCCCTCTGAAAGTGGTTCCAATTTTTTTTTTTAATAAATCTCCTAAAGTATTATTGTTGTTGTTATCATTATTACCGTATTGACTGTTGTTAATGTAGAGGTAACACCCAAAGATCAAGACCTAGAAGAATGAAATGTTTGGCCCTGACCTAAATAGAGCTTTTTAGAAATACTTTTTCTGGGGCGCCTGGGTGGCTCAGTGGGTTAAGCCTCTGCCTTTGGCTCAGGTCATAATCTCAGGGTCCTGGGATCGAGCCCCGCATCGGGCTCTCTGCTCAGCGGGGAGCCTGCTTCCCCCTCCCTCTCTGCCTGCTTCTCTGCCTACTTGTGATCTCTCTGTCAAATAAATAAATGGAATCTTAAAAAAAAAAAATACTTTTTCTTTTTACATAAGTTTAGTTTTAGAGAAGATTACAAAGATAGTACAGAATGTTCCCACCTGGCCTTCCCCCAGTCTCTCCTATTGTTAACATCTCACATAGTGAAGATAGGAACTAGGGTGAGGCAAATGAGGCATGTATGGCACAAACCTGAAGGAGACACTCAGGCTTAGGTGCCAACCATGCATTTACACAGTCCGGAAAGTGAGTGCTTCCCTCGGTTTTGTTCCTTAAGCATCTCACTTGTCTCCTCATAGTCCTAGCCCTGTACGTAACCCATTGTGCATTTCTTAAAACTGAGAAATTAACATTGACATTATGCTATTCACTATACTACAGACCTGGTTAAATTTCATCAGTATTTCCACTAATGTCATTTTTCTGTTTAGGATCCAACCCTGGATTCTACATTGAATTTAGTTGTCATGTCTCCTTAGTCTCCTTTAAGTCTATAACAGTGTCTTGGTGTTTCCTTTTTTTTTTTTTTTTTTAAGATTTTATTTATTTATTTGACGGAGAGAGATCACAAGTAGGCAGAGAGCAGGCAGAGACAGAGGGGGAAGCAGGCTCCCTGCTGAGCAGAGAGCCTGACGAGGGGTTTGATCCCAGGACCCTGAGATCATGACCTGAGCTGAAGGCTGAGGCTTAACCCACTGAGCCACTCAGGTGCCCCTTGGTGTTTCCTTTTAAATGAGTTTTATTAGGCTTATCTTCTATTTGCCAAACAAAACTCCTTAATTTTTACTCTTTGTGTTGTGTGTCAGTATGGATGAATGGAGGTTCTTTCACACGTATTAGGAATGTGTGTGGCATTGTGGAATTTGAAACTAATTTTTGCATCGATGGAAAGCCTATTAAGCAAATGACTGTTGCTCACCAGTGTTCCCTTAAATTTTGTAGGACATAGATGAGATACCCATAAGTGATTTTTTTCCCCAAGCTCTATTGAGATATAATTGACATGTAACTGTTTCTTAATAAGATTTTAGAACACTAGAGTTTTAGAAAAGTTACAGTGTATCACAAAATAATACCTTATATTTCAGTTTTTAATTTAATGGCACATTGCAGTATTTCAGGGTCTCATCTTTCTTTTTGGTTTTGGGGTGGTATTTGAGATATAGTTTCTCTCTCCCTACACACATAAACACGTGTGTGTGCAATTATTAAAAAGGACTCTTAAGCAATTTTATCCCCATAAGGCCGATGAGAATGTGTAGAAGAGGAAGGAGACATTAATCTTTGCCATATGTGGGAGTAAATATAGGAAACACCATGAATGTAGCCACCAAAAAATGTCAGACTAGGGGCATCTGGGGTGGATCAGTTTGTTGCATTGTCCAGCTCTTGGTTTCCACTTGGGTCATGAGATCAAGCTCCACCACTGGCTCCGAACTTTGGGGAATCTACTGGAAAATTCTCTCTCTCTCTTCCCCTTTACCTTTCCCCCAACTGGTGCTAGTGCTTGTGCATGTGCACTCTTTCTCAAATAAATAAATAAATCTTAAAAAAAAGACATGGCAGACTAAAGAGTCTCACAAGGGCGCGTGGGTGGCTCAGTTGTTAAGCATCTGCCTTCGGCTCAGGTCATGGTCTCAGGTCCTGGGATTGAACAGGAAGCCTGCTTCTTCCACTCCCATTCCTCCTGCTTGTGTTCCCTCTGTAGCTCACTCGCTCTCTGTCAAATAAATAAATAAAATCTTTTTCAATAAATAAATAAACGGTCTCACAGATGGTTTGTATTCATGTAAGTGCTTATCTTGATCTCTTCATATTGTTTATGCTAATGAAATCAAAACAAAATAAAAAAACATTCTAACCACAACCATTAATGTTTTTTTCAGACAACAATGATTAGCACAAGATGTGGCACTGTATGCCGCACAGAACAAGTTAGACAGGCTCGCACCCAGAAAGAAAACAGTGTCAACACATGTCAGATTGGAAATGTGGACATGTAACAAGGAGGAGTAGTCTGATCCCATTTCTATATTTTTATTATAAAGTATCTGTTATGTATCTGATATGTGCAAAAGTATCTGATATGTGCAAAAGCAAGTTTATAGTATGTCACAGTAGTATGAGTTTAATAGTTGTAAGCACTGTTGCTTACAACTGGAATTTGGTAAGAACTTAGTAAACATAAGCTTTTTTTTTTTTAAAGATTATTTATTTATTTGACAGAGAGAGATCACAAGTAGGCAGGGCGGCAGGCAGAGACAGAGGGGGAAGCAGGCTCCCCGCTGAGCAGAGAGCCAGAGAGCAGAGATGCGGGGCTTGATCCCAGGACCCTGAGATCATGACCTGAGCGGAAGGCAGAGTCTTAACCCACAGAGCCATCCAGGCGCCCCTGTAGTAGATTGCCTTTAGTAATGAATTTCCCAAAAGAAAAAAAAACTATTTTGATAAATTATACTTTATTTATATTCATGTATCTTAATTGCACTTAAATTATTTGGAAGGAAGGAGGAGGGTGGGGGAAGCCAAGCCTTTACCTGATACTCCTGACATCTGAAATGTTTCTTCTATCTGTATGGTTCTTTTTTCTTTCTTTTTTTTTTTTTTAGTTTGGTGGTTCTTTATTCATTACTACAATCAACAAAACACAGCTGTCTTATGCCTTGGGAATTGTCTTTTCAGAGCAAATTGCAGGTATTGTACCAAAAGGTACTCATACATGGGAGAAGTTCGTTTCACCTGAAAAGCTAGAGAGCATTCTGGAATCAAGTAAGTATTAAGAAGGTTTCCAGTTTTCACAGCCTTACTGAACGTTTAATGTATCTACAATCATTGATCACACAACCTGGCACTTAATTAAATGGGCCACTATTTTCTGGATGTTGGTTTCATCTCTCAAGTAGATTATAAACTCCTTGAAGTTAGACGTGGGTATTAGATACCACTTCTCTCTCTCACCTGTGGCACCTAACCCAGGGCCATGCAAATCACACATGATCGTGAATACCGTTGGGCTGCTTAGTCCTCATTTGCTTAAGGAGGAGGTGCAAATGTGTGTCACTTACACATCCCCACTTGGTCCTGTGGAGGCCTGCAATATCAGCTTATCCTACGTATTATTTTTTCTGATTGCTCCGTACTCAGGTACACTTTGAACTTCCTTGTCACTTTTTATGTATTTTATGCTACTTAGAGCACGTCTTATATTACGGTTTTTTGGTGTTTTTAAGCCCTTTCTGGTCTGTCAGCTCTGTGGAGGCCAGACTGTCTCCTTTTTGTACTCCCCGCAGTGCCTGCCTCTGCTTCACTCGTTGTGAGCTCTTGATTTATGTGGTGAATTCCTCCCAGGTCATAACATGTAGTTGGTGTTTGGTACTCCTGCTGAGTACTTAACGCATGTGTGTCTCGGGCTTTTTTTTCACATCACAGTATATCAGTAAACTTGATTTGGAGTATTGAAATAGTATCAATCCAAGGCGATGGAGGAGGTTCTGAAGATTTCTGCAAGTGATATTACTGAAAACAGAATAGGAGAAAGTACTGTAAGATGCTTGATAGGAATGATCACTTGTTGGCAGATAGTCTCTCTTTTTTTCAGATTTAATTTTTTTCAGATTTAAATATTTATTTTTTCAGATTTAAATATTTTGGGGGGGCAGATATTTCCTAATAAAAGCTTATGTTTACTAAGTTCTTACCAAATTCCAAGCATTGTGCTACTTTAAACACATATCTCTAATTCTAACAACTCTAGGACTGTATGTTCTGTATGTGTAAGAACATTGAGATTCAGAAAGGTTAAGTGACTTGCCTCTGATCAGTATCAATAGGTGCCAGGTTGGGAGTTGAACCCAAGCAATTTGATTTAGAGTTTCTTTTCTGTGCTATAGTAAAGAATGATATGTATTTGGTTACACAGTACTTTTTTCCCATCGAGTCAGGAATCTTTTTTTTTTTAAATTTTATTTATTTATTTGATAGAGAGAGACATAGCGAGAGAGGGAACACAAGCAAGGGGTTCTGGGAGAGGGAGAAGCAGGCCTCCCACGGAGCAGGGAGCCGGATATGGGCTCTATCCCAGAACCCTGGGATCATGACCTGAGCCAAAGGCAGACACCTAATGACTGAGCCACCCAGGTGCCCTGAGACAGGAATCCTGTTTTAAATATAGAGTCACGTTAGAGTCTTGGCATTTGGAAAATAATTACTTAACAAAATCTACTCTTTCTGATTGTTTTTTTCAGACGGTCTGTCAGTTCACACGGTGGCAGGAATGCTGTACAACCCCTTCTCAGGTTACTGGCACTGGAGTGAAAATACAAGCTTGAACTATGCAGCTCATGCTGTGAAATCCATGGGACAGGAGCCCCCGGTGCCTGCTGGGTTTGTTTTCACGGGGAAAACAGAGGAGCTCCATGATAAAGACTCCATCAACCCCGGTGTGCAGGAAGAGCTGAAGAAATGAATGGCTTTGTAGGACTGTGTATAATATGGCTTGAAAGTCTTCTGTTTACATATGTGAAAATACACACTTTGTCTTTTGTGAGTGGATTGTGAAGAAAAGAAAGTCAACAAAAAGGGCTAAAACCTTGGATAAAAGTTTTGATTGTTTCCTCTAATGGCTACTTTCAAAGGATAATTCTGTGGTTAAAAACTTTTGGCAAGGTATTGTGTAATGTAGGCATTTAAATTCCTCAGCCTTTGTTTTATAAATAGGGTATATACACTTGACTTAACTTGACGGATTATATACATTCATCCAGCGTGTGTGCACATAGGTCTATGCTGAAATGGGTTTTCACTTAGAGGAGTCTGCATCATCTATTTCTCACTTAGAGGAGTCTGCATTATCTATGTTCTCACTTAGAGGAGTCTGCATCATCTATGTTCTCACTTAGAGGAGTCTGCATCATCTATGTTCTCACTTAGAGGAGTCTGCATCATCTATGTTCTCACTTAGAGGAGTCTGCATCATCTGTGTTCTCACTTAGAGGAGTCTGCATCATCTGTGTTCTCACTTAGAGGAGTCTGCATCATCTGTGTTCTCACTTAGAGGAGTCTGCATCATCTGTGTTCTCACTTAGAGGAGTCTGCATCATCTGTGTTCTCACTTAGAGGAGTCTGCATCATCTGTGTTCTCACTTAGAGGAGTCTGCATCATCTGTGTTCTCACTTAGAGGAGTCTGCATCATCTATGTTCTCACTTAGAGGAGTCTGCATCATCTATGTTCTCACTTAGAGGAGTCTGCATCATCTATGTTCTCACTTAGAGGAGTCTGCATTATCTATGTTCTTTATCCAGTTTTAGCTAAAGGCAGTTATGCTTCTGACATATGAAAACCAAATACAGTTGTATTCCACTTATATATGGGAGGATAAAACATATTTTTTCCTTTAAATTTTGCTTTGTTGGAAAGCAAATGGATTGTTAAATATATACTGCATTTGGATTCAGACATTAAAATCAAGAAGTCCGGATAATGTCTGGCATACTTCTATACAGTTCCATAAATGTTTTATTGTGACTTTTTTTTTTTTTTTTTTAAGTAGAAAGGACTTTTTAAACTCAATTAAAAATTCGGTTATGGAAATTTCTTCTTCGGCTAACATTTTTATAATTGAAGGCTCTGACTTGAAATGTACTTTTATGCTTCTTGAAGTATGTGAATTCCTGGCTTTTTCTGAAAGTCCAGATGCTCTCTAGAGAGGCAAACAACATTGTTTGTTGACCCAGTGTGACAAACAAACATGGATTGAATACATGTGACCAGGTTGAAGGTCAGCTGTTTATTTCTTATCATTTTTCCCTTTTACACTCATGTTTGCTATATTCCCTTGTCAGTGTCTGTTAGAGTTAGCTCTGTAGGCAAACACTTCCCAGCCACCTTAGTTTGTCATGTACTTATTCTCAGCAGCATTTCAGGGGAGGAAACTGAAATTTAAAGAATTAAGAGAGGAATTATAACTTCAGTTGCTATGGTGTGATTAGGGTGCTAAAAATTAGGAGCTTCCATTGGCCTCCACTTAAAAGTTAGACTCTCAGTCTGAATTCTAGTAGTTTTATTACCAAAACAAAGCTTCCTCATTCTGTCTGTTAAAAAAGAAATGAAGTGTTGGTATGAAAAAGTAATCTAAGAACAATGTAATGGAATTGGTTAAAAAGTAGTCCCCCAAACAAGTGTATTTATTTTAGAGAAAAAAAACCACTTTCAGTTATTAAAAATTCATTCTTAAGTACTGTAATTTCAGGGTGATTCAGTAATAACTACTTCTGTGTTTCCCTTGACTTCCAATGGAATGAAGAGATGAAAATTTCATGCCTCTGTGTATAATCTAATTTGATCTTTCAGGCCAATTTCAACCAAATTTCAGGAGAAATAGGTTCAAAAAGATACTACAAATTGTTTTAAGGGTGTACTTGTGGAATGAGGATTGCCCAGCCGAAAACTTTTAATTCTGAGAACTAAGAGCTTTTGAAAAGCGGTAATCTAGCAAGGAGGGCTATGCTAGGGAGTTTCGTCTGCAAACCTTCCCTCAGGAACTCTGCGTTCTTGAGACTAACCTGCAAGAGATAATGATGGAGACTTTATGACTAATAGTCCAGCAAACGAATGTAAACCTGACTTAGAATGGAAAAGAACAAGGCTCAGAGAGCAAGAAGGTGATTTTGCAGGCAATCTTAATTTGGGGTGAGGGGAACAACCATGGGAAGCTGGGCAGTGACCTTGACCACCTTGCTATAGTCATGAAGGAAGTCCGATTGCTCAGTGGGACTGTAATTCTAAAAACTGCTTGACCATTTAAGGTTGGCTCAAAGGGGTACAAATTAGGAGAGCAAAACTTTCAGCACTTAGCAGTAGCTATGAATGATGGTAGGAAGGGTCACTGGCAAGGCCGGTGGTGACGAGAGAGATCAAGGGGTATAGCTTTCCCCAAAACTTTTGCAAGGAGCAAAAGCACAAACATGCACTCCGCACAAACATGCAAAAACCCCCTGGGAACCTGGAGGAACCTTCTGGAAGCAGGATTCTAGAAACTGCCTGATTAAGAGACTAGAATAAAAAGCAATGGCAGTTGTCACAAAAGCGTTGATTTTTTCCCAAAGTTGCTATGTTCTGGGGAAAATCAGTGCCATCCAGGTGTATAAAACATTGCTGTGTTTGTGTGTTCTATATTTTTCCTGAAGACAAAGCATCACAAAAGAATTGTCTTTAAGTCTTTTATTTTATGGAGCACCTGGGTGGCTCAGTGGGTTGAGCGTCTGCATCTGGCTCAGGTCATGATCCCAGGACCCTGGGATGGAGCCCCAGGTCAGGCTCCCTGCTCAGCGGGGAGCCCTTTTCTCCCTCTCCCTGCCACTCCCTCTGCTTATGCTCTCTCTGTCTGTCAAATGAATAAAATCTTTAAAAACTTTTATTTTATGTCTAGACATATACTTGAGGCACTAGAAATGCTATCACATTTCCTTTCCCCTAAATCAGGCCCGAGTGCTCTCAAATGAAAATGTCAAAATCATTGCAACTTGTGACCTTAAGAAACTTTCTGGTTTTTTGATCTACATGTTTGGATTTGGAAAACAGGTGCTGTTTGGGCACTAAGGTTGAACATTTTTGTTTGATTATGATTTGTTAACTGAGTCATTTTTAGATAAGCATAAGACCCACGAAGAGCCGTTCTTTGTAGTTGTATTGCTTTGGAGAATCTGTTAAAGGCGTTGCCATGGTTCCACCTGATTTCACAGTAGATAATTGGAAATTATCTTAGAGATATGTCGATATCTTAGAGATATCTTAGAGAATGACGTGTGTCCTATGTTTCCCTTCCACACCACAGCCAAACATCATTATCTCTCACTCTGGTGGACCCCTCTCCATTATGGTTTCATTGAGACCATTCTCACCAAAGGTCATTCTCACAGATTGACCACGTGACTATACCCAAAAACCATTTTTCAGCTCTAATCTCATTCGTTGACATTATTAATTACCTCCCTCCTTTATTCTCTTATTTCCATGATTTTACCCTCTTTGACTAACCACTTGTTGTCAGCCCGAGTTCCCTTTTCTTGCTCTACCCACACACCTGTTGGCTTTAATTGGATGGGTCCCTCTACCCATACTTTTATAGTCTCCTGTAAATAAATCTGCCTCAAATTACTACATTTGGGGCGGGCCATCTGCTTCCCGCTGGGACCCTCACTGATAAACTGACTCACTCCCAACCACTTCTTAAAACCCTCCAGTCATTTCTCATTGCTCTGAAGGTTAAAGTCCTAAATCCCTTAACATGGCTACCGAGTCCTGACCTGATCTGACCCTGCCTACTTCTCAAGCTTCGTCATTTATTTTTGACAAGTATGCTGGATTATTTTTTAATGATCTTATTTATTTATTTTAGAGCTATATGGAGAGAGTGTGTGCAAGCACGATGAGGAGCAGAGGGAGGGGGACGAGCAGACTCAGTGCCAAGCGCCAAGACTGATGGAGGCCTGGATCCCAGCCACCCTGAGATCATGACCTGAGCAGAAATCAAGAGTCGGACACTTAACTGACTGAGCCAGCCAGGCGTCCCAAGTATGCTGGATTTTAATAACAAAAGTGTTCATCATAGTTCTTTTGCATTATATTAAACTTTACATTTAAAAATAATTATAAAATAGGGGCACCTGCGTGGCTCAGTGGGTTAAAGCCTCAGGTCATGATCCCAGGGTCCTGGGATCGCCCCCCCCCCACCCCCCCCCACCCCCCCCCCCGCATCGGGCTCTCTGCTCAGCAGGAAGCCTGTTTCCTCCTCTTTCTCTGCTAGCCTCTCTGCCTACTTGTGATCTCTGTCTATCAAATAAATAAAACACTTAAAAATTTTTAAAAATAATTATAATTTCAGATTCACAAAAAAAAGTGTCAAAAGTAATCCAAAGGGTTCCCATATATCCTTCATTCAGCTTCCCAAATGTTACCTTTGACCACAATACAATGATAAAACCCAGAAAATTAACTTTGATAATCTACAAACCTCATTTTTTTTTAAGATTTTATTTATTAATTTGACAGAGAGAGAGAGATATCACAAGTAGGCAGAGAGGCAGGCAGAAAGAGGGGGAAGCAGGCTCCCTGCTGAGCAGAGAGCCCGATGCAGGGCTCGATCCCAGGACCCTGAGATCATGACCTGAGCTAAAGGCAGAGGCTTAACCCACTGAGCCACCCAGGCACCCCTCATTCAAGTTTTATTAATTATCCCATTAGTGTTTTTTTATAGGGGGAAGCAAGATCCCACATTGCATTAAGTTGTCATGTCTTAGTGTCCTTTAATTTGGGACATTTCCTCATTCTGAATTTGTCATTTGTGACTTCGACAGAGCACTGGACATTTGTTTTAAATGCACCTCAATTTGTATTTTTTTTCTTATTTTTCTTCACAATTAAATCCGGGTAATGCCTTTTTGGCAAGAATACCACAGAAGTGATGTGCCCTCCTCGGTGCGTCCTGTCAGGAGACACCTGATGTCAGTATGGCTTGTTCCTGGGGATGCTGAGTTTGGTCACATGGCTAAGGTGGGGTCAACCAGATTTCTTCACTGGAAGTTACCGTATTTTTCCCTTTATACTGAATAACTACCTTATAGTAAGATACTGTGAGAGTATGTAAGTGCTGTGGTTTTCATACTCTTGCCCACTAGTTTTATCATCCATTGATGGTTATTGCTTGAAACAATTAACTGTGGTATTTGTCTAGTGGTCATTCTCGTCTTTCTTTCCACACTATTAATAGAATTCTGAAAAGAAGAACTGTCCCTTCTCCCCAACTAACTCATTTATTTAATTATTTATTTTTATTAGAATGGACTCACGGACATTATCTTCTATGGGTTACAGCCCACTGCTATCATTTTTCATTACTCAGGTTGTTCCATATTTGGCCATCGGGAGCCCTTCCTGTGGCCTTTCATGTCCCTATAGCTTTTCATGCACTTCTTTACTTTCTGGCATCACAGGGGGTCTCCAGGCTCAACTTGATTTGTCTTGATCCAGCCCAGGAATTCAAGGAACCCCAATTCCTTTTAGTGGAGAATAGTATTTAGAACCCAAGATCTGAGCACTAAGTATTGTTCTACTGCTGGGGCGTCGGTGCTTCTAGGGCATCTCTGCAGACGGAGCTAGGAGGTATATGCAGGTACACACCTGCCCACGTGTGAATGACCATGAATTCATACTAATACCTCCGATTGCAGGCCAGTGTCACAGTGTGGATCCCACCAGTCCCGCTTGCTTTATTTTACTTATTTGTTCAATCCTCGCATACTCATAGTTTCACAATTGCTAAACAAATATAATTTAATCTTAGTATATAGTTAAAACACTATGTTCCAAAGTTATATTGAGTTTGTTCTTTTCTTTCTCATCTGCTTCAATTGGTTGTATCGTTCATTGTAATTAGTTCGTGATTTGTAGTTCATTTTCACTCAGTTAGGTTCATCGTTACTGCTGGTATTTCTTTTGGGGTTCTCCCTTCCCAACATCCTGGCTGATTTAAATTACTAAATTTACATTATAATCTTATAATTATATATCATTATAATGATAACTTAAATTATTACTTTTAGAGTATGTACCACTAAACACGGTTCTAGAAGTCAGAACTATATAAAAAAGTTACACACCGAGACCTGTCGCTGCCTCACATCCCTTCCACTCCCATATTCCCTACGTCCTATTCTTTCCACGCCATTCCTCCTGACTCCCTGTAGGTAGCCAGTCTCATTATTCTTCCGGTTTCTCACGTGTGTGTGTGGGGGGGAGGGGTGCGTGTTTGTGCAAATAAACAGATGTGGGCATAGTTCCTTATTTCCTGTCTTGCTTATAAGAAAGGTAGCCAGCCATAGTACCGTTTCACACTTTGTCTCAAGTTTTGTGTTGTTACATTTTGCTACTGCGGCTTGCCCAGTTCCCCCTCCACTCAAGAACCTTCGAACCCCCTGTTAGTCAGCATCCTCTTTCCCCCACCTAGTTCCCTGTACCTCTCCTTCAGACCGAAGCCCAAGCATCACCTCCTCTGGGAACATTATTTTTGATTCTCTGGCCTAGGGCAAATACTTCTTTTAACTTTATGCCATATTTCCCCTATCACTTATTAGTACACATTTAGATTTGTTTGTGTGAATAGTTGATCAGGATCCATCTCAAATACTATGTGGGCTGGACCATTGTTCTGTTTCACTCACTATTATATCCCCTGACCCAGCTCTGTGCCTGGCACTTGATATTTGTTTGTTGAATGGGAAAACGAGTGAATGAAATGCTGGTAATATATTTGTGACATTTCAATAAAGTCAACTAATTTGGATAATCCAACAGGTTATTACAGGTTATTTTGAAATGATAGGCCACTTACATTTGCTTCACTATGGGACTTCTACCTTCATAAAAATCCAAAGAAATAAATTCAGTTTTTCTTGAGGCTCCGTAAAATATTTAATCTGTTTGTCTTTATTCTCAACTCCCCTTTTTCTAAGACTATGGTCTGTTTTCATCTTTTTGAACAGTAAGCCATGCCATTTCCAATACCTAAAGAGCCCCCCCTTTTTTGTTCCCTAATAATGACTTCTCAGTGACCCTCTTGACTACCTGCTTATTAATAGACTTGGCCAACCTGGTGGATGTCCCCTTAATCTCTTCTTCCCTTCTGTAGCAACCAAACCCCTTATTTTTAGCTACATTTCTTGACCTTCCTTGAAGCTAGATGTGGCCATATAACTTAATTATGGCCAATGAGATGTGAGTGGAGATGGTATGTGTACCTTCCAGGATGTGTCGGTAGGGAGCATGCTCTTTTCCTTCCCGTTCCTCCCTCCTGCTGGCTGAAAGGGAGACATGGTGGCTCGAGTTGGGACAGTCAGCTCAGACTTAGAGATGGAGCAACAAGATAGCAGAGCCCTATGCCAGGGTTGTATAATGAGGGAGGGCAGGAGGAAGAGAGAGAATGCGTGACTATCCGCTCGCTTCAGCTACTGCTGTTTGTGTTTTCTATCACAGCCAGATCAAATTTTAACTTACTGTAGTTTGCCTAACCATAACATCCAGACCTAGCATCAATTATTACCATTTGGTGGATGGGGGTAAATGACCTAAACAAACATCTCTTGAAAGGAAGATCCCACACATAGGAAAGCAGTGATTTAGGGATCCTCCCAAGAGTGACCCTCTTTAGCTGTAGGAAGTCAGGACTGTGTGGGAAAGTGGAAGAAGCTAAAAGAAACTTCCTCTAGGGAAAAGTCAGACAAATCCAAAATGTGAGACATATACAAGTGAACAGACCCAAACTGTGATGAGATCAGTACAGTGCAAGAACTTAGATGCGGCTCTGGCTAGAACAGCAACAGCAAAACAGCTATAAAACATCTTTGAGACAATTGCATAAATTTGAACATAGACTAGATCTGAGTTAACTTTATGGAATTATTAGGAACCTTCTTGTGTGTGATAACATTGTGTTTGTGAAAGCCAATGTCCTTATTCTTAGGAACTACAGAGTTGGGAATATAGGTAGTGAAATACAACATATCTCAACTCACATTCAAAGGGTTTAAAAATGAAAACAGGCCATGTTCTTAGAAAAGGATAAAGGGGAAGCAGGAACAGTGAGATAAAGACAGATTAAATACTTTTCAGGACTTTGTGAAAACTATATTTATTTAGGTTCTGGGAGTGTGTGTGTGTGCTTCCACATAAACACAGAGAAAGTATATGCAGTAACGTTACTAACTAGTGAATTTTGGTGAAGTGTGTACATGCGTTGTACTAAGTCCATCAATTTTTCTGTAAGTTTGAAACTCTCAGAATAAAAAGAGAAAATGTTAGTGATATTGGGATATTGAATTGGTCTAGAAAAAAAATTCTGCATGAATTAATGTAAATTCTGTCTCATGCTGTTTTTTAAAAAGAATTCGTAAGTCAATGTTGGCCACTTGCTGTAATCCTTTGCTTTTATGGAATGCCAGACCCTGTGTGAAGGGCTCTGCACGGATTATCTCATTTAAACCTCACAGCAGCCTCTGGAGATAGGGATGATTGTCCACTCCACTTCCACAGGGCTGTTAAATGTTTTCGGCATCATACAACTAGTAAGACTCAACCAGGATTTGAGCCCAGGCAGTCTGATTTGTGAGCCTGTGCATTTCGCTACTTTTATCCTTGGACCCCGTGTCTGTGCCATCATGGGTCGGAGTGGTAGCCTGACCTCACACATCGGCCTATCACATCTCTGAGTTGTCTGAATGCAAGGGAATGTCTTCAAACCATTAAACCCATAAAGCTTCACAAGGTTTATAGACTGTGCTATTTGCCTCTGTTCTCTTAGAGTGTAGTATCATTACTGTTCTTCAGCTAAACCAACTACATGCTGCTCATTGTAATTTGATAAAATGCTTTAAAGACCCAGAATAAAATGATATCCTTACTTTCTATAGTATAGTCCTAGGTTTTGGTAATGGATTAATGATAAATTGAGGATAAGTATTAAAGTCCTACACATCAAAAGTATCTCAGTCAAGCAAAAAAATCAGAATGTTGGACACTATTTGAGATTTCTTTATGATGTACCCTGGGAACACTCATGAGGGCTTCTGTGCTGTGGTTGACCTGGACCCTCAGCACTGAGAGGCATCAAATAGAGATTTAGAGAGACTGCTCGGTAATCAGGCACAGGGACAATTATGCTTCCTAGAATTATTTTTCAAACTTGGACTGGAGATGTCCCTGCAATTCCATAACACATATTTTTATCATTACAGACTTACAGAAATGGGCTGAAAATATAAGGATCCTAAGAAGGTATCGATAGAGCAATAAAGATGGAAACAAGACCAATACAAGGAAGTGTCAGTATAACCAACACATAATTGCTTTTATTAACTGACAATGTGACTTTATTAGAAAGGAGATTCTTTGTTGATTATTACTAATGAGATGCATTTTACCCTTCTCTGTGTCAAAAAAATTTAAAAAATATATAAATAAGTAAAAAGTTCTGACCCTGTGGGATGCCTGGGTGGCTCAGTTGGTTAAGTGACTGCCTTCAGCTCAGGTCATGATCCTGGAGTCCCGGGATCTAGTCCCGCATCAGGCTCCCGGCTCCATGGGGAGTCTGCTTCTCCCTCTGACCTTCTCCCCTCTCATGCCCTCTCTCTCTCTCTCTCAAATAAATAAATAAAATCCTTAAAAAAAAAAAGTTCTGACACTGAAGGTTTGCATGGAAATCAAACAAAAGAATTTATTGTGAATTCTTGTATTCTTATATCAGTAAACCTCTTGTATTCCAGAAAGAAAAGGATGAGCACTTATAAATGAGCCACTGTTTAGGAGCTGAAAGGCACCAGTTGGACCATGTATGAAAACAATATGTTCTCAAGATGATATGGCAGAGCTGAGAATGGGGTGTGTAAATATGGTAAATATGGACACCAGACATTTCCATCTTGCTCAATTTGAATTTTTGTTTCTTTTTTCTCTTTAATTTTTTAAAAGTAGGCTCCACCCCCAAGGTGGGGCTTGAGCTCATGGCCCTGAGATCAAGAGTCCTACACTTTGTCAACTGAGCCAGCCAGGCACATTTATTTTCTTTATAACAGACCCTAGGGGTGCTTGGGTGGCTCAGTTTGTGAAAACAGTCCCTGTAGTATCTGGGGTCTACAGACAGGCTTCCGAGGTTCCAGAAACCCTTTGAAATAGGGAACAAAATTGTTAGGGGGGCCACCTGGGTAGCTCTTGATCTTGGAGTCATGAGTTCAAGCTTCAATTGGGCATGGGACCTTTTTCTTTTACACTAAAAGAAATAACAGTGTGTGCACGCATGCATTTTTTTTTTTTTTTTTTTTTTGCTGAGAACGTCCCATAGCTCTCATCAGAGTCTCAAAAGGGTTTTTGACCACACAAAAAGATTAAAAATTACTGTACTAAAATGCTGCAGTGAGAAATATAGTCTTTACTTGGCAGAGTATGTTAGGAAAAGAAAACTACAGTCACTCTATATTTTGCCTATAATTTGTAAATAGTGAATAAGAAGGCTGTCAAGAGTTGTGAAAGGCAAAAACTGGGATATTTAAATTGCCTCTTTTAGGTTGTTTTGTTTTGTTTTGTTTTTGTAGGCTCTATACCCAAGTGGGGCTTGAACTCATAATCCCTAGATTAAGAGTCATAGGCTCTAATGACTGAGCCAACCAAGTGCCCCATTTTTGGTCCTTCTTTTTATATTGAATTGGAGAGATGTTCTGGAATTCTGTTCTTAGACTTAATTTTATCAGGATGGCATGTGGAAGGCCAGCCTGAATTAATTAACTATCAGATTTATACAGTGTTTAAAGAATTTCAACTCATAGGGGTGCCTGGGTGTCGCAGTCCACCCAGGGGACTCTGGGCCGTGGGATTGAGCCCCATGTCAGGCTCGGCACTCAGCTCAGAGTCTGCTTGAGATTCTCTCTCCCTCTCCCTCGGCCCTCCTCCCTGCTCTCTCTCTCTCTCTCTCTCAAATAAATACATAAAATCTTTAAGAGAAAGAATTCCAACTCCCAATGCTACTTTTATTTTTTTATTCTTTTTTTAAAGATTTTATTTATTTATTTGACAGAGATCACAAGTAGGCAGAGAGGCAGGCAGAGAGAGAGGAGGAAGCAGGCTCCCTGCTGAGCAGAGAGCCTGTTGCGGGGCTCGATCCCAGGACCCTGAGATCATGACCTGAGCTGAAGGCAGAGGCTTTAACCCACTGAGCCACCCGGGCGCCCCTCAATGCTACTTTTAAATAGAGCTATATAGATTAATAGGTAGATGGCTAGGTAGATGATGGATGGATGGATGGGTGGGTGGGTGGATTCATGATAAATACTCAGCTATGTTAGCAGAGAACTTACGGGAACGGCTTTAGTCCAGTGAGATATCCAACCAGCTCACCTCCCTGCCTCATTACCCCCTTGTTCACACATACCACGAGGTGGCACCCAGACCCACCTCAGAGTGACCAGTCCTTTGTCTTTACCGGCCTTTTCTTTCTACTTGAACACCCACAGACCTGACAGTTTTGCACCTAGAACTTCCCCTGAGAACCCAGAACCTCCTCAAAGGAGGCTGGAACTTAGCTCTTCTGCAGGCAGATCTCTCCGTGCTCCTGAGATGACATCTTCTTTTGCAATCGATTGGTGCAAGCACAGATGACTGGGGCTCCAGGGACCTGCGGAGGCCCAATGCTTTTGATATTCTTGTAACCCAGTAAGGGTCCCAGTGAACCATAGTCACTGGCCAGGATTTGGAGACCCCATGCTGATTCTTTTCTACAACCTCTCCTTGAGACTCTTCCTCGAGTTCTTCTTGCGTGATTCTACCTCCCACTGCTCCCTTCTACACTTCCTGAGGCAACCTCTAGAAGCCCCATTTCATGATTCACCAATTACACTCCTTCTCAAGTCTTCATTGACGTTTTCTTCACCCGCTGCGTTAACTGGCTTGTCCTCTGAGAATATAATTTCATCTGGAGCCATTTTGAGAGGAAGTTTCACATTCTCGGAATTGAGAGATGTAGTTTGTGTCCTTTTTACTCGTGACCGTAGCTCTTGTGTAACAGCTCTCCTGTCTCCACGCCTCAAGTCTGGCTGTCCTGTCCTCTCCTTCTCTATTGCTAACCCCCTACTTCTGATCACTCCCCTCAGTCACAGCATCTCTTTTGTTCTTCCCCTTCTCATGTTCTACCGTCTTCCTGAGGAGCTCCAGTGTCTATGCGGATGGTTTGTGTCCTACCTCATCAGCAACAGGACCTTTCTCTAGAGGTTTCTACCTGTATGGACACTCCTAGCACTTGTGGTGACCTAAGAACATCTGAAATTGAAACCCCCCACTCAGAGGAAGGAGCCTCTCTAAAACAAGGATAGAAAACCAAGAAGCCATAGAAGAAAAAAACTGAAAAATAACAAGCTGGGGAAAATATTTGCAAATCAATTCACAGAAAAAAAAAAAACCTGTTTTCTCAATTAGAAGCTCATATAAATCAATAAAAAGTACTTGTACCCAGTAAAAAATGAACAGTTCTCAGAAAAGTCAATACAAATGCATTTTAAAGAAATGCACCCAAGTTCACACATAACAAGAGAAGCACAAATTTAAAACTACAGTGAGACACTTTCTCACCAAATTAGTAAGATCAAACATTTAATATGTGTGGTAAGGTTTGTGTGAGGAAACAGACACTTTCAAAACTACTGAGAATGTAAATTGTCCTCTATGAAGGGCAATATGGCAATATATGTCATAATTACAATTCATGGCTCCTTTGACCCTGAAATTCCACTTCTAGATGTGTGTGTGTGTGTGTGTAAGTGTGTAACCACTATTTTCTGTGCTGCTTTAAAAAAATTCAGGAATCTAGGAAGTTCTACATTTAAGATAAGAAAGAAAGGAAAGTAATATACAGGACAGGCATTTAATGATAGAATTTTGTGTAAAAATAATCTAAAATAATATATACATACATATATACAGGTACATGTATATATACAAAATGCTTTCATAATGCATAGACTACCTCTGGGAATAAACACAGAAGCTGGTGGCTCTATTTGTCTCAGGGAGGGAACTGGGCTACAAGAACAAAGTTAGGAGAGACACTGTGTCTCTTAGAGTCCCAGCAAGAAACTGAAGGTGCACTAAAAGTGGGTATTTTGAAGAGGGGCAAAAAAAGACCATTTACAAAACTGCAGTGCCCCAGGGCTGACAGCAGCAGTAAGTCATTACCACCGCTCCTGCTGAAGGAAAGGGATATGGGCTTGGTTCCTGAAACCCACGGAAGGTGGCAATGTGGAGAGAGCTGCCTGATCGGAGCTATGGCCCAGGTGACTGCAGGAGAAGATCCTACAGCTTAGTCATCTCTTCCGTGTTCTCTTGTCCTCCAAGCTCTGTCATGGGGCAAACTGCATGGGGGACGTTCCAGTGCACACAACCGGAAGCCACCGTATGAAGAACTCATTGATGTCGTTCATGCGGTTCAGCCTTGGGGGTGAGGAGCAGGGGGGCAAAGAGTCAGAGCACATCTGGAGGCTAGGGGAGAGTACTGGGCTCAGAGATCTACTTTTCGTTGCATTCTTTGTAGCCGTTGAATTTTGTACTGTATTTATGTATTTATATTAAAAATAAATAACACCATCTCTTTTTTAAAGAATGGATCACTATTTACTTCCCCCTCCAACCATCTGTCACCTTTGCTTTCCTTTTCACAGCCAAATTCGTGGTGGGCATCGTCAACACTTACCATCCTTCCCTTAATTTTTCAAAGCCTTGCTTACGACCCCTTGACACTTGAATGTGCTCAGCCACCAAAGGTCAGTAATGCTGGCTAAATATATTTTACTCACCTTTTTGAGAGCATGTCACACTACTGATCCCACCTCACACTTTCTTAAGACATCTTGGTTTCTGTAGCCCCAACACCCATCTGGTTTACCTCCTGGTTCCCTCTCCTCCTTAATTTCCTGGGTGGGCGCCTCTCTTCCTTTGGCCACCCTCTAGATGTGGCGTTCTCAGCGTTCTGTCCTTGGCCCATTCCCCTCTCACATAGCATGGACTCTCACGTTCTCATGCCTATTCCCTTGTCTTTAATGACTCTCAGCCATCTCAATCCTGGGCCCAGATCTCTGCTCTAAACCTCACACATGGAGACATCTCCACTTGGGCCTTCTGTCAGCTGTCTGTTAGGGGCTGAATTGTATCCCCCTAAAATCCATATGTTGAAGTATTTCAAAAGGTGACGATATTGGGAGAGAGGCCTTCAAAGAAGTAATTAAGGTGAAATGAGGTCACCGGGGGGAAGCCAATCCACTCTGACTGGTGTGCTTATAAGAAGATATACTAGCTTCTAGCTCTACTGTTGATGAGGATTTGGGATACCTGGATAGGGTAGTGTTTGGTCTTTTCTTCACAAATCAAGCCAAGAAAGCAGAAGCCTTACAATAAAATCCAGGGTAACATTATCAATTAAATTTTCTATTATTTGAGTAGTATGTTATTTTTTTAATATTTTAGAGCTATTTTCATAAAATGGCATCTTAAATTTTACAGTGTAAACCAGCGATAGTACCAACCTCACATCCATTTATTGTTACCACAGCAGCAAGATCTTAAAATCTTTTAAACTGTATTTTGAAACATGAAGTATAATATAAATCAATGAAATTTATAAAAGAATCCTATTCATTTATTTATGCTCTTTGTGTTGGCACTTGAAAAAGTTCTGTGCTAACAGTAATCTCCCAGGATCCGCTGTCTTCTCCCCGCTTCCAACCCCCTCCTGTCCCCCGCAACTCTCCTGCCCCATGGCTTCCTCTGTCAGCTCCTAGCACTTAGACTGGGACCTCTCAAAAGGCATACCCAATCCTGTCTCTTCTAATTGCTCCTCTTGAGTCTTGATTTATTTTCTCTCCATATCTAATTCTGCAGCACCAACCCTTTTATCTGTATGTCTGGTGTTCAGACTCATCAAGAACTGTGACTTGATTGGGCTGGTTAAGAACCATTGAACATGGAGTGTGTATGGTGGTGGGCAGAGAGTTTCTTTTGGACAGAGTTTTTGGTCCTTTTCAGAAGCTGGTGGTCTAGACCACTTTTATTTATTTTTTATTTTTTTATTGCTTTATTTAAATTCAATTAATAAACATGTAGCACATCATTAGTTTCAGATGTAGAGTTCAATTGATCTAGACCACTTAAAAAATTTTTTTTATTTATTTGACAGGCAGAGATCACAAGTAGGCAGAAAGGCAGGCAGAAAGAGAGGGGGAAGCAGGCTCACCGCAAGCAGCCTGATGCGGGGCCCGATCCCAGAACCCCAGGACCATGACTGAGCCAAAGGCAGAGGCCCCAACCCACTGAGCCACCCAGGTGCCCCTGATCTAGACCACTTTTAATCAAAGTATGGTTTCGTCTTACCAGGAAGCTTGTTAGAAATGAAGAATTTCAGACCTCACACCAGAACTACTGAGTTAGAATTTGTATGTTAAAAAGATCCTAGGTGATTTATATGTAAACTAATGTTTGAGAAGAACTGATCTAATTATACCTTATTTGGTCATCATGGCAGAGCTGCAGCTGAAACACAAGTTTGGGAAGCACTGATTTCCTTGTCCCTTGTCATATCATCATAGCCAGGGATAAATAGGCATAGCAGTATTAGCATAAGGAACTGTCTGAACCCACCTTTCTCTAAAGGTGACAGTATAACTGGTAGGTATTTGAGGCTTGAGAGCCATCGGATTTAGACATTGTTCAGAATAGAATGGTGTCAAGATGGAATACCATGGACAGCGCTCCAGCCTTGGTGCAGGAGAGATACTGTAGATGGTGGGAAGCTCAAAGAGCTGTTGGTGTAAGACACGGTGGGTTTGAATCCTGCTCTGGGAATTGAACTTGTTAACTTACCTCCCTTAGCTTCACCTTCCTCATTTGTAAATGGGATGGCAATACTTATCTATCACAGGTTGTTTTGAAGCATTATTGAAAAAAATATTACCAGACAGGCAGGTCTCATGTACAATAAATATTAGTCCCTTCCCTTTTATTGTCTGTAACACCTCAATTAGAGTTAATTAATTAATCAATCAATCAATAATAAATCTTGCAAAAGGAAAATAACAAGATCCCTCTAGCTTGGGGCTAATGCCCATGGTTATGACACCAAGGCTATCAGGATTGGAGGCAGTGGTGGAAGAGGTGGACATCTGGCACCCATAGTCTTCTTACCATTTCAATAGCTGAAGGAGAACTGGGAGGGAAGCTGGCAGGCAGACATACTTAGCTCCCTACACCTTCACCCTGCAGGGTAGGGGTCCTGCACAGCCACTGGGAGTTCAATCTGGGATCTGGCTCTACACACGGGATGCTGAGGAGCCATTCTTGGAAGAGTCAGTTGTTGACCCAGTTCTGTTTGGTTCCCCTCTGACTGTTAATTACACCGCCACCATCCTCTGGAGCTGAGCCCCTACCTCTGAGCCTTAGTCTTCCTTCTCTTTGTGGCTGGATTGCATCCCTTTGTGGAGCAGCGTGGCTGTGTAGGGCTCACCCGATCTTGCACAAAGGTTGATTAAGGCGCTGTGCCTTTGTAACTGGAGCTGCTTTTCTTGTTCGCCGTAGCTTCGCTCTGACATTCTCATACCAAACTTTTGGCCACTTCTTATGTCTACTGACTCCTCAGAGATTACTCTGCTTCCTTTCACTTTTATACAAGCTGACTTATAATACTCTTTCTTCCATGCCACAGGTCTAAAGGCTAAATTTTAATCTGCATCAGATTAAGATTATAGTTTAGGTTTTTTCATGAAAATTTCCGTTACATGGGCATCTAAAAGATGTTCGCTTCAGAACATCTCTGGAAATTTAAACCACATCTGAACTAAAGACCAGGTAATGGTCAAAGACGATCTGCCGGGACCAGGAAGCAGCAGTTGGCTGGGCTTCCATGAGTGGGTGGGGCAGGTCCACCTGCCAGAGGAGCTGTGAGGGTAACATGCAGCCGGTGGCTCTCTGGGATCAAAACATTAGATTCATCTGGTTTCTAACTTGTTTCATGGACATCGAGTTTGCCAGTATTGATTCTCCCTTTTGCCTTCCATATTGCTTCACTGCAGGTAATTTATGCTCATCCTCATGACTGAACCTGGACTCTCAGGAAAATTATTCAGTACCAAATAACAAATGGTCACTCTTTAAATACTGGCTCAACATTTAATGAGAGCAAAGGCTTAGTGCTATGTGGGAAGGGTGCAGAAGAAGGAAGAAGAATCGCTGGTGCAGAGCTCCTTGTCCCATTTCTGCACAGAGCATTCTTTTTCTTTCTTCCCTTTTTTTTTTTTAAAGGTTATTTATTTTAAAAATAAGATTTTTAAAATAAAAAAATAAAGTTCATGTAAGCAACCACTACACCCAACGTGGGGATTGAACTCACCAATTGGGGATCTAGCCCCTGAGCCAGCCTGGTATGCCAGCACCAAGCATCTCTGTTCTGATCCCAAACTTGCGCACTCTGCTTCCTGAGACTTCCTGGAAGCCTTCGGGTCCTGCTTCCTGTTAGAATCTGGTGACTGCCTGTCACTCCAACAGGCCTTCTGGTTCCATTTTTCGCAACCGGCTCAGGCGAATGTCTTTTCCAAGCGCACACAGGACTGCTCCCAGACAGGTCACGTGTGCGGACACAGTGGTGAATGGGACCCCGCAAGTGCGGGTGCGTGGCTAGCTCCTTCTGCATCTCCCTCATGATGGCAAAAAGCCCACAGTTTAGGGCCTTGACAGCATTCACTGGGGTTCTAAGGCGCTGGTGTGGGAGCGGAAGTAGAAAAGAAGTTCTCCTTTAACCCAGTGTCGCCTTCCTCACGCAAAAGCCTAGAGGGTTCCTATACCCATCTTTTCACCTTTCAAGTGATAGATAAATCCCCTACTTGATTTTTTTTTTTTTTTTTAGTTCTTTCTAACAACCTTAAGGTATTCATGCTCTTGCTAAAATTTGTGTGTGTATCCTAAAACTATAAAACATGGCCCTATTGTTTGGACTAACCAACTTTTCAAAATGAAATTAACAAAATGAAGTTAAAGGGGAAAAAACTGAACACACAGGCGCGCGCGCACACACACACACGTTTGCCAGATTTTTTGCATCGAAAAGAAAAGGAAAACAAACCCAAACAGCCCACATCTACGAGTTCCCCGATAATGATTTCAAACGGGAAAGACTCGAGCTGGTCTGTCAGAGGGGAGCTCTCTCTAGAGCACATTTTTGTTGTTATCTGTCAAACCAGACATCTCTCCGTGAGCACACGGCCAAGACCCAGGTAACTGGGTACTGTAACAAGAGTGTTTTTATAAATTATGCAAATCCACAGCGCTTTCCCGCTGGCCAGAACTATTTAATTGCCGACCTTGGTCCGGGCCCTCGTTCCCAGCCGCCCCCCCGCCCCCCGGGCGGCGTTTCCAGCCTGCCACTCGCCGCGGCCTCAGGTGAGCTCCGCGCGCTCCGCGCTCCCGGGCCTGCGGGAGGGGCTGGAGCGACAGCAGAGGGCGGGCCGGGGCTCGGGGCGGGGTGGCGGGGGAGACGGAGATCCGGGCCCTGACTGCGGCTTCCTCCCGGTGGTGCCGCATTTCCAGGCACCTCCGCAGCCCTAGCCCTAGCGCGCCGAGCCGTTCCCGGCCGTGCCGCCTGGAGGCGCGGAGCCCGCGGGGCGCCTCCAGCCCCGCAGCTCCCGCCCGGGCGGAGGCCGCCGGACCGCGGAGATGCGGGGCGGGGGCAGGGCGCGGGGTAGGTGACTTTATCCCGCCTCTGTTTCCCTGCCCCGGGGAGCAATGACATCACGCGGCCTTCTCCAGGCGCCGACACAAAGAGCGGCGCGGAGAGGCCGCTGCGGGGGGAGCCGGCGGCCGCCGCTGCCGCCGCCCCGGGCCCTGGGGCCCCGCCGGCCAGGCCCGCCGCCCGCGGCCCGCGCCCTTCCTGCTCCTCCTCCGCTGCCGCCGCCGCCACCGCCGCCTCCTCGGTCGCTGCCGCCCGCGCCGCCCGCGCCGCCCCCGTCCGCGGCGCGCCGTTGAGCCCGCGCCGGGCCCCTCCGGCCCCCTTCCCATGCGGGCGGCGCGGGCCCTGGGAGGGGCGCCCGCAGCCAGCCGCGCAGCATGCACTGGGGGGTTGGCTTTGCCTCGTCCAGGCCGTGCGTGGTGGATCTGAGCTGGAACCAGAGCGTCTCCTTCTTCGGCTGGTGGGCCGGGTCCGAGGAGCCCTTCTCCTTTTATGGGGACATCATCGCTTTCCCTTTGCAGGATTACGGTGGGATCATGGCAGGGCTGGGCTCCGATCCCTGGTGGAAGAAAACACTTTACTTGACCGGGGGAGCTTTGCTGGCCGCAGCTGCGTATCTGCTCCACGAACTCCTGGTCATTAGGTGAGCCGGAGAGAGGGCCCCGCGCAGGGGCGCCGAGTGGGGCACCTGGCCAGGGCAGGGCTGGCGCGAGGGGGGACCATGCCAGCCTCTCGGCCACGCCGCGCAAATGCCCAAGAATCCTATCCTTACCTTTCCCTAGAGGCAGTCCGTGGTCACCCGGCCTGAGGGGCAGTTTCGAGTTGACAGGAGAATTAAACTGATTGTGGGAGGGGAAAACATTTATCTCTCAGTCCTTTGGTGCTAAAAAGCAAAAATTCTCCGGGATCTTGTGGAGCAAAATGGTCTATTAGGAAATGCCCTTAGCAAGATCCAAGTGCAATGTTTGCAACAATAGAATGAGGCCTGGTGGAGATACTAAGTTACACTTTTAGGGAATGCCTTATTTGTTTATAGGTAATAATTATGCTAGAATATTAACCACTAACCTTACCTTTTACTTAAAGGTTAGTTCTTCACTATTCCTCCCCAAATTTTAATATCATTAAAAAACTGAAATTGCAAAAGCTCCAGGGCCCTCTAGGTCCCTGTTAAGGGGCATGGCCAAGTAGAGGGGTGTGCGTTTTGGTGCAGCCCTTAACCTGGTTATGGGTTGCTCAGGTATTTCGAGCTAAGCCCCATCGCGGGGGATTTCGATGTCATTGTTGTGTGAGCAGTAGGAGATCCGAGGACAGGACTAGCACATGGGCGTGTTTGACAAGACATGGGAGTCACCCAGTTCCGTAAACAGTTGCATAGCCGGCCTGCCGCAGAATGTTTACAGGACTGATTTGGAAATGCCAGAAAATGGAGGCCCCTACTGTTGGTACATCCAGAAGGACAGGAGATCTTTGTCTGAGTAGGACAATACCAAAGGCTCCTGGGGTGGTCCTTTGGCTCATTGACAACATCAATTTATGGTTAAAATCTCCATGCGTTGGAGTCCTCTGTCCCTGGGAGATGACCAGAAGCGGGCAGTTTTCAATAGCTCAGAATATCCCCGTTGACCAGTATTTTTAAAGTAGTGACAAATGAGTTCACATTGCCTTTTTCCAGGGGGAAATCTTACACAATAGCTTGTAAACAAAGACAGTGATCGGTGACCTTTAACAGGTCTACAGGGATTCCAGGAGATTGTGACAGGCTAACTTGGGCATTTTGAATATTTCTAATCTCGGAGAGGGTGGGAAATCATTTAAGTCTGAGGAAATGTATTGGCTTTCACTATTATTTAGCCATAATTGAGAAGTTTTATTTTAACCTTATTATGTACTGTGAATTCTCTCACTTAGCAGGTGCCTTGAATCATCTAGTTGAACCACGTAAAGATTTTTGAAGTGAATTTAAGGTGCATTTCCCTAGATTACTTCCTGTTTTTGCTAGTTTTAGAACTTGATTTCGAGTTAGATTTCGAGCTGTATGAAAATACCCAAAACATTTGTGCAGTACTTAAATGGTAACCCAGCTGTTTCTCAATTATATTCCAGTCCAGAACCTTTTCAGGATCCAGAACCCTGTGGCTTCTCACCGGTTTAACACTTTGTGGAGGGAGTGAAGGCACGCGGCTTCATAGGACCAACTCTAAACCTTGCTTAAATGACCTTGCAGAAATAGCAAGGAGCCCAGAGCTCATCCTGGGAACAGGCCACACCCTGGCAGGTGTGGTCGCTAGACACAGAAGAGCCTTCTGCCCGCAGATGTGTCCTTCACTGCTTAGCAGATTACTTGGATACTTACGTGGATTGAGATGTTTTTAATCTTCGTTATATTCACTTTTTGTTTCTTGACAGATGTCTAAAGCCTGGGTAGGAAATGTGTTATAATGGAGGAGAAAGTCCTGTTATAATGCAAATAATAAAAATGGCCACCCATTATTGATCCCTTAGAAGGGCCTCTGCCCATCTAGAAGTGCTTTACTTGGATTTATCCCTCTCAGCTGTGGCTGGATGCTTGGTTCCCAATTCATAGATAAGGCAATTACAGCGGAGGGAGAGAGAGAGGTAAAACCACTTGCCCAAGATCACACAGCAGGAGTAGTAGGATCCAAATTTGGGAGTGTGTGTGTGTGTGTGTGTGTGTGTGTTTAGTGCCTGAACTTTTTCCCACCGCCTCCTAGAAAGTACCAAAGACGACATAAGCCCGGCTGTGGGGAGAAGAAGAGAAATGTAAAGAATTGGGGTATGGCCCAAGGAAGACAGGCCTGTAGTAGGGACTGGAGTTTTTGACAGCGTCTAGGGGCACAGAAAGACAGGGGGGAAAGACTGAGCAAGGTCTGGGACTGCCAGACAGAGGTGACATGACAGACTTCCATTTAGGGTGAAATCTCACTGTCAGTTGTCTCCATAGTTTAGGCAAGACAAAAAAGTCCAGAATCTGCAGGATGGAAGACACATCTTGAAATGATCACAGTGTCTGAGGTCACGGGCAACGGTAAAGTTGTTACCACTCGAATTGGATTTTCTGCCGGAGAGACTTAAGCTGAGTGTGTGGCCGTGTGTCTAGCAGTAAAGTTGACCGGTGAGAAGTACTTAGGAATAATTTGCATTAAGGAGTAAAACCCAGGGAAGTGTTTTGGATTTTATGCCTGCTTTTCCCACGGCAGTATTTTTAACCAAATACTGTCTCAGCCCTCTACCTCCCCTGAGTGGTGACAGTGTAGCAGCTATCTTAAAGTTTGAGAATGTGTTGTTTGTAAATTGAATGACTAAATAATGATTGTGTTGTTGGTAGCTCTGTTGCACTTTAGGCGTTAGGGTTCAGCCTGTCCTAGGGAACTTAGGGAATCAGAGCAGCCCCCAGGTCAATCAGTATCTGATCTCTGTAAACTAACAGCTTGTCAGGGGCACACAGAGGCACAGTCCCCCGAGATATCCTTCACGATGGGAGGAGGGGCCAGTCTTGAGGCTCCGTACACGTTCTCTTCTGTAACCCTCATTATAAAGCCACTTTGGGAGGTACAGCAGTCCAAGTATTTTAAAAAATAACCTGCTCCTCTGATCCTAAGTCAGGGAGAAGTTTCTGATGTGTGGAAAGAGGACTCTGGAACCAGAGGGGGTTCACATTCACTTCGCTTTTAACCAAGTAACCTTGGAGATGAGAAGAAACTTTTTGGCTTTTTGGTTTTCTCATCTGTAAAATGGGTTAATAATGGCAGCCTGCCTTACGGAGTTGATTGAGTTAGCGACGTGTGAACTGCTTAGAACAATTTCACATATAAGTGAGCATTTAATAGAAGTTGGCGTCATTGACCATTAAAACTTCTGTAGGAAAGTTCCAGGCTTGAGTGACCCAAGTCAAACCGGCCATTTTGATAGAATTAATTGAGAAATTGCCCATTTCACTGTCGCTGAAGGGCTTAAGAGCTTGGGATCTGGAGCTGCTAATGGCCTGATGTTAGAGTGATGTTCTTTGGACAAATTATTGAGCCTCTCTGAGCTTCAGTTTCCTTATCTGCTGTGTAATATAATATACACTAAATTTAAACTATAACAATATCCACTCTATGGTATTACTTCAGAGTGAAACAAGTTTGTATGCATCATGTATACAAAGTCATTGGCCCATGCTTGTCACATCCGTTCTTACTATGATATGGCGGCCAAGTTAACCATTAGAATTAGATGTTTCTGGCCAGTGGAGCCGAAGATTTTATATTTATCTCCTCCCTTTCCAGTCTTAAATTTTTGCCTAGCAGAAAATACCACTCTGTGACTTGAATTATTTGACTGGACAAAACCAATTAGTTGTCGAATGTAGTTTGTGCTCTCTGGGAAGAGTTTAAGAGGCTTCTTGATTTTAATATCTGACCTCCCCAACATTTCATCTAAATGAAAGTCTTCGTTTTCTATAGTAAATTTTGCCAGAAAACAGCAAATATTTTATTCTTTTGACTTGAGCAGTGTTTTCCAAGTGAGTCATTCTGAGCTCTTTAAGTGGAATGGGCACTCTGGTCATGAACTTCTCTGGAAGAGTTGGTTTTCCTGAAGGCAGGTGCTGCAGGGGGTGAGCTCTATGGGCCGAGGATGCAAAGAACTTGCCCTTGCTTTGGGGGACATAGATAGGTACGGGATTAAACTGGGAGTGATGTGAGGAGCCAGAGGCTCGGGGAAGGCCCCGGGGAAGAGTGACGTCTATGTGACCACGTCTATGTGACCGGGAAGTGGTTGGGCCAAGCGAAAGGTGGGGAGTTGCAGATGGGTCCCGAGGGTGGTGTCGGAGCGAAGCTGTGGGGGATGGTGAGATAGTGTCGTTTAAGGGGATAAGACCCTATCTCTGTGCATGAGAATGGATTCTACCACTCTTACAGGATGCTTGGGAGCTCCACAGATGTTTACAGATTTTTAAGATTTAATTATGCTCCCTGATGCATAATTGCTCCTGCCCTCACTTTCTGTGCGTGGGAAGAAGAGAGGCCTAGGGTAACGTGGCCAGTAGGAAGCAGGGCTTGGATTTGACCTGTGTCCACACTTGGAATCTAGCATTTTCTCTATTATACGGTGTCCATGGCAAAGCCGTACCAGGGAAATCCTCCCACCCAAAAAAGTAGCCAAGGGAAAGCTAGATGTGTGTCTGAGACAGAAGAAAGGGAGAAGGCAGGGATATGAAGTTATGTACTGTGTGCTGGGAAGCTAGAGAAGATGAGAGAGAGCCCAGAAGCTGGCTTTCTTGGTGTCATCCAAGTGAAGGGCCTGGCGAGGGCACATATAGTTTGGAAGGGGGACCAGATTCAGGGTCTCAGATTCCCAGCGGACTTGGTTCCTAGCAGAGTAAACTTATGCTGTGATTCCTGGGTTCTAGGGACAGTTTCATGGTACAGTCCAGGGGTCAAGAACATAGACTCTGCTTGCCTCGATCAGTCCCCAGTCTGCCGTTTACTAGCAAAGGGACCTTGGGCAGGGTAATCCTCTCTGCCTCAGTTTCTTCATCTGTCACGCATGGATAACAGTCGTAGTTCCCTCAAAGTTATTGTGAAGATTCAATGAAATGATACCTGTGAATCCCTTAGAACAACGCCTGACACCCGGGAGGCACACACTGTCATGTTTATCCCTCAGTTTGTGCCGAGTGGCTAAGCATAGCCTGCCGGAGAAGAGGTGGGCCCTCTTCCTGCCCCGTGGGCTATAGTTAGCCGAAGGAGGTTTATACGCGGCTACTCTCTAAGCCCTTGGGGTCACCGTGATCGCTTGTAAGGTTCTCTCATGTTTTGGTCAAGCTTCCACTCTGCTTCTGGGTGAGGCGAACCCCCGTGACAAACAGATCTGCGTGTTCGTGGAGGAGCCACCATCCACCGGGGGCCTCCGGGGAACTCAGGGCATTGAATGTACAACACGTGGTTTGTTCTTTATTTCTGTTTTGGTTTTGGCAGGAAACAGCAAGAGATTGACTCCAAAGATGCTATTATTTTGCATCAGTTTGCAAGACCTAACAATGGTGTCCCCAGTTTGTCTCCTTTCTGTTTGAAAATGGAAACTTACTTAAGGATGGCTGACTTACCCTACCAGGTACTTGGGTACGAACGGGTCTCCCTGTCCCGACAGGAACATCAGAGGGGTGGTTCTCATCTCACACAGTGGGAAGGACTTGCCCTCGGTGCCGGAGGGGTGGGTGTGAAATTAGCACTGCCTGGTTCTTAGCAGCTGCTTCCAAGAGACTGGATTGTAAGGTCTGTTGATGTTCACACCTGGGTTAATGAGGGGATCCAAAGGGTTTGGATTTCTGTAGGTTTCAGGGTCATGGTATTTTTTTTCCTGACATGCAATAGGCCTTGGTTAAGCTTGGGGAGGCCTCTTGGGCAGTGGTTAATTAAGGTAGGTGTACCATTGCTGTACGTGGTTTTTTCCTTGAGATTCCTGTTTGACAGCATTATATTTTGTCTCTCATGAGTCTGGGGGGCAGAGGACCTGGCAGGCCACCAGGGAGATAGTGAGATAGCTGTAGATTTTGGGAGAACATGTCCACAGTGCTCCACCTTCTGTTTGGGTGACTTTCGGGGAAACATTCGCTCATTTCAGCATCAGAGAATGAACATGGGAATGTATTTAATGGTATCTATTTCTCTGTGAGTTGTGTCTCACAAATTTGGCAAGTTGTGTTTTCATTGTTATTCAGTTCTAAGTATTTTTACAAAAAATTTTCCCGTCTCTTTTTTTTTCCATGTAATATCCAGCTATACATATGTTTTTTAAGCTTTGATTTTTGTCATTTTTAAAAAAAGATTTTTAAAATTTATTTGACAGACAGAGATCACAAGCAGGCAGAGAGAGAGGAGAAAGCAGGCTTCCCTTGGAGCAGAGAGCCCAATGTGGGGCTTGATCCCAGGACCCTGGGATCATGACCAGAGCTGAAGGCAGAGGCTTTAACCCACTGAGCCACCCAGGCGCCCTGTCTTTGTTTTTTAATTATGTGATCAGAACAGATAGTCTCTATCTTGATTCCTTGAAATTTACAGAGGCTGTCGCCTAGTGTGGCTAGTTTTTATGAATGTGGAAGATCATCCCATGTTCTCTGTTTAGGTGAAGAGCTCTCTAGATTTACTTACTTGAGCATTTGTTTAGTGGATTATTTAGATCTTGGACATCTCTGCATATTTTCTGTTTGCCTGTTCTAGTATTTCTTCAAGGAGTGGATTAAGATATCCACGGGTATTTGTTGACTTCTCTTTTCTTCCTGCCATCGTCTGGGTTCTTGCTTTATGTCAGAGATCATATGGTTAGGTACATGCAATGTGGAAGATCACGTTTGTACTCTTTTGCTTCTTTTCCCCATATATACAGCACCTGGCTGTGTCTTCTGCTTCTTCTTTTTTTTTTTTTTTACCTCTTGAATTTTATATCATCAAATATTGAGATTGGTTCTCCAGCTCTCTTCTGGTTCGTATTTGCTTGGGATGCCCTTCTCCATCCTCTTTCTCTATTTTTTTTGAATCTTTCATAGTCAGCGTATTACTTGTGGCCAATCTAAGAGTCCTTAATTGGTGCATTTTATTCATTTATACTTGTAATTATTGTTTAACTATGAGATATCTCTAACGTCTTTCTCCCTCGCTCCCTCTTTCCTTTCCCGCCCGCCCGCCCGCTTGCTTGCTTTCTTTCTTTCTTTCTTCTTTCTGACGTCTTACCTAGTGTTTTTTTTCCCATTATACTTGGCTTTTAAAAATTTTTTCTTGTTTTCTGCATTCTAGTGGGTAGATAAGAAGGAACTTTCTTACCACTTAAAACAAACTCTATTTTTGTTCTCGTGGTGGTTGCGCCTAAGATCCAACTTTGAGTTTATTTATCCCTATTATCATTTCTCAAGTGCAGGTTGGTCCTTTGATGATACAAGGATTGTACAGGTTCACGTGAACTTTGCGTCTCTCTTTTCCAAGCCCTGATCCCCAGCGTGTTGTTGTTGTCTAATGTTTTAATTCTGGAATTTTGGAAATCCTTTCCTTTTTTCCTGATTCTTTTTTAGGCAACAGGGCTTACTCAGTCTGACTAGCCTTGTTTCCCATGTATCTTCTCCTCTGGGATTATTTATCCTCTTATTTGAGGACTTTCATGGTGCATATGTTCAGATTGAGCCTTTATGCAGCAAACCTCCAGTAGCTTTGCACACTTGATGATGCCTTTATTTCTCCCTCATGCTTGAAATGTCTGTGTTCCAAGTTCTTTGCCTTCAGGGCTTTAAAAATATTACTCCCTTGTCTTTCTGCATTGGTATTGCTATTGAAAAACCTGATGATTTTCTCTCTTTCTCTCTGGAAGCTTTTACAATTTGAACTTAATCTCAGTAACTTACATTTCACTAATATGCGCCTTCACTAATATATATCTTGTTTGGTCCTTTGTAAACTCTTGTAGTATAAAGTCTTGAATCTTTTTTAAATTCTGGGGAATTACTAATTTTCTTCAAATACTTCCTTTTCTTTTTTATTTGTTTTAGCCTTCTTCTTTCTTGTCCCCTATTCTCCGGATACCGAAATCTCTGCTTTTATTTTCTCTATCTCTGAATATACTCCTTCATCTTTTCTTCTTTCTTCTGGACGGATTTCTCTTCCCGACATCCCATGGCCTCTCTCTGTTCTCTTCTCGTGTCTATCGTACTGCTTATCTGTTGTGTTCAACATCTGTATTTTCCTCCTTCATATTTCCCCTTGGTTTGTATTACAGTTTCTTCTTTTATGCCTTAGAGGATCTCTCTTATGCTAATTAAAATCGGTCTGTCCCCGAGATCCTGCTTCATGGTGCGGAACGTCCGATGCTCTTCTGTGACAGCAGTTGTGTGCGTTCTGTGTCGCCTTTGGTTTGAGATTCCCTTTTTTGCCAGAGATGTCCACTCTCCTGCCAGGGGACTTGTACGGGGCAAAGGCCAGAGCTCAGGCTACAGGTTGTGTGCCTCTGAGGGGATGTAAGAAAAGTAAGGGTGCCCCAGGCTCCCCCAAAGCACTTTGGTCCCGCTGGTTTGCTGCCTTTCCTCCAGGGAAGGTGGCTCCAGCTGGTCAGGGGCTCACCTGTAAGCTCCGACAAAGTGGCAGCACTGGGAGGAGGGGTCTCCATTGCAGGTAACAGAGCAGCTGGACCAAGCTCTTGGCTGCTGGGATGATGTTAGCTCGGCAGCTCCCAATGCCCCCCCCGACCCCCCAAACCTGTGCTTTCTGAACCAGTTTCTCTGCAGAGGAGGGGTTGGGGTGGCAGGGACCCTCCTAAGGTGGTGCTGGGATGAGATGAGTGGCAGCCCCTTTGGCTCAGCAAGTGCCATTACAGAGGCCCCACCGAGGAAGTGATGGAGTGACACCTAACTGGACTGCTGGACTGTGGGGGCAGTGCTCTGGGAGGGCACAGCCTGTCTGGGGACTGGAAAGAGGTTGCTTAAGACTGGGACCTGGAAGGCAAGGGCTGAGTCTAGAGAGAGGAACGGGGAGATCATTCAGGACTTTGTAAACCAGGAGTAGAGCAGAAATCAGCACTGAGGACAGACAAAGCTTGAAGCCGCTAGATGCAGTGGGTCAGATTTGAAAGATTGCTGTTGAGCTTGGCATTGGCAGCCAGCACTGGAAGACACATGTCACAGAGGGGCTCCGGTTGAAGGAAGAGGCCGGCCGTGCTACCCTTTCCCCTCTTGCCTTCAAGCCTGCAAGCGCCGGACCAGGAGCCAGACTGCCTCCATCCCTGTCGCAGAGCTGCTTTTAGTGGGTGTGTCGGGGCAGCAGGACACACGTCTCACTGGGAAGTCTGAAGCTAGTGCCGAGGCCGTCGAGGAGGTGGCCACCTACCCCCTTGCAAAATTATTATTTCTTGTTAAGTATATATGTATGTATTTTAAAAGAAAGGTGTAGGTGTGGTTTTCCTTCAGCAAGGTCTCTGTGGAAAATAAATGGAGGGGCAGAAATTTAGGGCAGAGAGCTCAGGGCAGAGATTTAGGCAAGAGAAAATGGTTCTGTGGTTTAGAAGGCTGCTCTGTGCCTGCCGTGGGTGCCTTGGGACCTGTGTGCCCTCAGTGAGGGGCTGGGTTGATGCAGGCGGTGCCTGGGAAGTGCTTGGCGGGGGTGGGGGGGGGCATCGCCTGTGCTCATCAGTACAGAGGCATTTTGTCAGAGATCCAGGAAGCTCTACACTCTGCCCCTTCTTTGCTCTGTGCCTTGAAAAAGAAAAGATTAAAATGTCATATTCCTAAGAGCTCGACTTTATATTTGAAGCTTTTTTTTTTTTAATGTTTTAACCAGAGAGAGACTGAAATAAATATTTAATGGCCATTAGTAGAAACTCAAAGGCTTTTTTTTTTTTTTTTTTTTTTTTTTAAAAAAAGCTTCATCTATTGGTCACAGTCACTTATCTTTCCATCCTTTAAAAATAAGATTACACATATTGGTAGGTCAATTTCAGAAACTTTTCATTGTGTAATAATTATAGATTTGTAGGAAGATGCAGAAAAGTTATAAGGAAGCCCTGCAGATATGGTTAATTTTTTTTTCAAAACGAAAATAACTTTACCTTTTTTTCCCTGATTACATAGAGATGACATATGGTCCTTATAAGAATTTCAAGCAATACACAGAGTGTGAATGAAAATCGCCTCTCATCTTACTAGCTAGAGATCACCATTACTAAAACTTCGGGCCACCCTTCCATACATTTCTACAGACACACACAAAGATGCCTACATTGTTTGCTGTAACTGATTGTATAAGAAGCCTGTATTTCACACAGTAACTTTTTTTAAATATGAGAAAGACAAAGAAATTGACTGCTTTGGAACTCTCTGCTCTGGCTTTCAGCCCTAACTTTATTATTTTTTTTAAAGATTTTATTTATTTATTTATGAGAGCAAGAGCAAGTATGAATGGGGAGCAGAGGAAGAGGGAGCAGCAGGCTTTCTGCTGAGCAGGGATCCCGATGTGGGGCTCGATCTCAGGACCCCAGGATCATGACTTGGGCTAAAGGCAGACGTCTAACCGACTGAGCCACCCAGGCACCCCCAGCCTTAACTTTTGATTGTTCTCTTTATTTGCTGATATTATCTGTACCCACCCACCTTTTATTTTTTTGTGTTGAAATTTTGTGTCTGTAAAGCTACAGACAAGTTAAAAGCCTAGCACTCTGAATACCCATATGCCTTTCACCTAGATTTACCAATTATTGCCTTTTTTGCTTTGTTTCTCTTGGTATAAACCTTTGTGAACAACTTTTTTTTTTTTAAAGATTTTATTTATTTATTTGACAGAGAGAGATCACAAGTAGGCAGAGAGGCAGGCAGAGAGAGAGAGAGGAGGAAGCAGGCTCCCTGCTGAGCAGAGAGCCCGATGTGGGACTCCATCCCAGGACCCTGAGATCATGACCTGAGCCGAAGGCAGCGGCCTAACCCACTGAGCCACCCAGGCACCCTGTGAACAACTTTTTATGAACCATTTGAAAGTAAGCTGCAGAAATCATGATACTTTACCCCTTACTACTTCAGTATGCATCTCCAAAAAAAAAAAAAGGACTTTTTTTTTACTACAAAACTACCGTACATAGTTGTAAAGGGAAGTACTTCTTTTTTTCCTTTCTATGAGGGAGAAAACCCAGTTTTTCCCTACTGTGTGTTTCTTTCCTCTGAGTTTCCTTTCCTACTAATGTAGAACACTTCACGGCTGATACTTCTGGTCACCAAATGTGTGTTTGTCCCCCCCCCCCCCCCCAACACCAGGCAACCCTCTGTGACATGATCTGGATGTCCTATAATTTATTTCAATTCTGACACTCTCTACCCAGAGACAGTGTCATAACCCACAGGTTAAGGGCGCAGTCCCACAGACTGTATCCTTCCCCCCTACGGAATTCAGGGAAATACCTAGGTTAACTAGTTTATTAAAAACACATGTTAAAAGATACAAATGAGCAGCCAGATGCAGTGGTGTATAGGGTGAGGTCTGGGAGGCTCTGAGTGCAGGAGCTTCTGTTCTGTGGGGTTGGGGCATCTCCCCCTCCCCATATGGATGTATCTGCCCATCTGGAAGCTCTCTGAACCCCATATTTTGGGATTTTATGGAGACTTCCTCACATTGGCATGATCAAGTATTCAGTCCATTTCCAGTCCCTCCTCTTGCTCTGGAGGATGGGGAGGGGCTGAACGTTCCTGGCTGCTAATCCAGGTTTGATCTTTCTGGTGACCAGCCATCCAAGGAGCCCACCCAGAGTCACCTTATTAAGACATAAGATGCTCCTAGTGCTCTTATCACTTAGGAATTATTATAAGGCTTTGAGGGGCTCTGTGTGAGGAACTGGAGGCAGAGACCAACATATGAATTTCTTATTTTCTTTTTAAGATTTTATTTATTTATTTGACAGGCAGAGATCACAAGTAGGCAGAGAGGCAGGCGGAGAGAGAGAGGGAAGCAGGCCCCCAGCTGAGCAGAGAGCCCAATGCGGGACTTGATCCCAGGACCCTGAGATCATGACCTGAGCTGAAGGCAGAGGTTTAACCACTGAGCCACCCAGGTGCCCCTGAATTTCTTATTATTTCATAACAGGGGATGCCTGGATTTTTTGGCCAATGTGTTATAATCCACAAAAATTGCTCAAATTATCTCAAATGTAGCCAGTGGGAGACCTTTCAAGATGGCTCCAGGGCCACAGTGAACGTAATGGATATATATTTAGTTGAAAAGTGAGGGACCATGATGAGTGTAGCAAGTCAGTGTCCCAAGACTTTGGGATTTCTTTTAAGGTCCCCATTTCAGAGTGGTGAAGACGATGTTAATACTCATGATGAAGGCACTTGTCAGACATTTCATGTGCATTTTCTTAATCCTACAACTATTGTTATCCCCATTCTGTAGATGAGGAAATTGAAGCCCAGGAAAGAGTAAGGGAGACCCAGGGAGGACCAGGGTCACACTGAATAAATGATGGAATGAGATTTTAAAACTCAAAAGCTGTGGCTTTCATGGCTATTCTGATAATACAGTGTAAGTGTAAATTAATCTCTGCTAGGGCAGACTTGCAGGGGGAAACTTCGGCTCAGAAAAAATAAAGAGGATTTATCTCGTCACGCTTCTTCTCAGAATTACTTTCAGAAAACTACCCTCAGTGGGCTAGTCAGACTCCAACTGCTTAAATAAAACAGGCCAGGAGTTCTTGAACATATGTAAGGAAGTTAAGGAAAATTAAGTATTATTTTTAAAAGATATGTTTTTATTTTAACAGTCATATAACCAGTTCTGGAAAATTGAAGTTCATGGAAAGCTCATCTGCCTCTCATAGTCTTGCCATTTACTTTCAACATTTTTGTGCTTCTCTTTTTAAATATTTCTTGAATTCATGTAATTTTTAATTATATATAATCGTAGTTTCTCTAAAATGTTGTCTTCTACTTTTTTGTCCAGGAAGCAAAATACATTTTTTTCAGTTGATCTTTTTTTATGTTTATTTTTATTAGAGTATAGTTGACAGACAATGTTATATTAGTTTCAGGTACACAACAATGATTTGACAATTATATGCATTACAAAGTATTCACTGCAATAAGTGTAGCTATCATCTGTCCCCATACAAAATTATTATAATATTATTGACTGTATTCCCCATGCTGTACTTTTCATCCCTGTGATTCATTTATAACTGGAAGTTTGTACCTCTGAATCCCCATTCACCTATTTTGCCTAACCCCTACATCCCTTCCCTCTGGCAGCCACCACTTTATTTTCTGTATTAATGAGTCTGTTTCTGTTTCTTTGGTTGGCTTTTTAGATTCCACATATAAATTACAAGGTATTTGTCTTTTCTGTCTATTTCACTTAGCATAATATACTCTAGCTCTCTCCATATTGTTGCAAATGGCAAAATTTCATGCTTTTTTATGGCTGAGTAATATTCCATTCTGTCTATCTATCTATCTATCCATCCCATATCTTATTTATGCATTTGCCTATTGATGGACACTTGGGTTGCTTGCATAGCTTGGCTATTGTAAAGAATGCTTCAGTAAACATAGGGGTGTGTATATCTTTTCAAATTAGTGTTTTATTTTCTTTGGGTAAACACATAGTAGTGGAATCACTGGATTGCATGGTGTTTCTGCTTTTAATTTTTTAAAAAAGATTTATTTATTATTTATTTGAGAGAGAGGGTGCATGCACACATGGTGGGAGGACAGAGTGAGAGAAAAACTCAAGAAGACTCTGTAGAGTGTGGAGCTCGATGTGGGGCTTGATCTCACAACCCTGAGATCGCTCCTGAGCTGAAACCAAGAGTCAGACACATAACTGACCGTGCTGTCAGGTGCCCCTGTTTCTAATTTTTACTGTTTTAATTCATACTGTTTTCCATAGCGATTGCACCAATTAACATTCCCACCAACAGAGCATGAGGGTTTCCTTTTTCCTACATTCTTGCCAACACTTGTTTCTTGACTTTTTGATACTATTCTGGCTGGTGTAAAGTGATATCTCATTGTGGTTTTGATTTGCATTTCCCTGATGATTAGTGATGTTGCACATCTTTTCATGCATCTTTTGGCTATCTATATGTCTTTTTTGGAAAAATGCCTGTGCTCATCCTCTGATCTTGTAAAAATCGGATGATGATGGTGATGATGATTATTTTAGTGTTGAGTTGTAGGAGTTCTTTATAAATTTTGGACATTAACTCCTTATTGGATATATCACTTGCAAATATTTTTTTCCATTTGGCAGGGAGCCCTTTTGTTTTATTGATGGTTTCCTTTGTTGTGCAAAAGCCTTTTAGTTTGATAAAGTCCCAGTTGTTTTTTGTTTTATTTATTTATTTATTTATTTATTTATTTGCTTTTGTTTCCTTTGCCTGAGGAAACAGATCCAGAAAAATATTGTTAATGCTGATGTCTAAGAGACTACTCTGTATGTTTTCTTTTAGAAATTTTATGGTCTCAGGTCTTACATTTAGGTACATAATCTATTTTGAGTTTATTTTCGTGTGTAGTATAAGAAAGTTGTTCAGTTTCATTCTTTTGCATATAGCTCTCTAGGTTTCCCAACACCATTTACTGAAGAGACTGTTTTTTTCCATTGTATATTCTTGCCTCCTTTTTCATAGATTAATTGACCGTATAAGCATGGGTTTATTTCTGGTCTCTATTCTGTTCCCTTGATCAATATGTCTGTTTTTATGCCGGTATCCATACTGTTTTGATTACTGTAACCAGGGAGAATGATACATCTAGCTTCCTTCTTCTTTCTCAATGGCTTTGACTATTCGGGTCTTTTATAATTCTATACAAATTAGGATTATTCATTCTAGTTCTTTGAAAAATATTAATAGGATTTTGGTAGGGATTGAATTGAATCTGTAGATTTCTATGGGTAGTACTGACATTTAAATAATTTTAATTCTTCCAATCCATGAGCATGGTATATTTTTCTATTGTGTTGTCTTCAGTTTCTTTCATCAGTGTGTTATAGTTTTCAGAGTTTTGGTCTTTAATCTCCTTGGTTAAATTTATTCCTAGGTATTTTTTTCTCTTTCGATGCAATCGTAAATGGGATTATTTTCTTAGGATCTCTTTCTGCTAGTTCATTATTAATGTATAGAAATGCAACATATTTCCATATATTAATGTTGTATTCTGCAACTTTACTGAGTTAATTTGTTCTAATAAACTTTTGGTGGAGACTTTAGGGTTTTCTATATATAGTAACATGTCATCTACTAATAATGACAGTTTTACTTCTTCTTGCCAATTTGGAAGCCTTTTATTTCTTTTCCTTGTTTGATTGCTGTGGCTAGGACTTCTAGTACTATGTTAAATAAAAGTGGCAAGAGTGGACATCCTTATCTTGTTCCTGATCTTGGAAAAGCTTTCAGCTTTTCACCATTGAGTATGACATTAGCTGTGGGTTTTTTACTTATGACCTTTAATCTCTTGAGGTATGTTCCCTCTCTACTCACTTTGTTGAGAGTTTTCATCGTGAATGGATGTTGAATTTTGTCAAATACTTTTTCTGAATCTAAAAAATAAAATTTTTGATAACAAAAACCTACTAGGACTTTCATTTCCATAAGAATCAATCATTAATTTTTGTTACTCCAGTTTTTAAAAGGGGTCTAGATAAAAATGTACCAAATATTCAGGGAGGGGGTGTTCTAGAGGAAAAAGCAAAGGTACCAACAGTAATAAGAAAAGGGGAATATACACTGTACAGTAGAAACACGGAGGAATAGAGGTGATGGTTGTACTTTGGGGAAATAGTTCACTGACCAGGTGAACTAAATATTTAAATTTTGATTAATTTGAACTAAATATTTTAGGATGGATATGACTTGGCAGAATTTGGGGAAAAGGATTCTTATAAAAGGTAAAGTGTGTAAAAAGTCAGAGAGATGGCAAAGACTTTGATGTGTTTGGGTGTGGGCAGTTGGAATTCAGAAGCCTGGAGGACTTGATAGCAAGGCTGGGCAGATGGGCAGCGGCTAGATGGTACAGGCCTAGACTGCTATGTGGAAGGGATTAGAATAGGCCCGTTAAAAACCACTGGATAATTTTGAGCAGCAGAGATCTTGGATCTCATTGGCATTGCAAACAGTTTTTTCTGATGTCAGTGTGCAGGGTAGAATCTGTCTGCAAATGACAGGAGTCCTGAAGGGGATGTGTTAGGATGATATGGGCCGTATCAAGAATTCACCTGAAGCAGGTGCTAGGGTCTATGGTAAATTTACATCCTTAGTGTACAAATTATAAGAATGTCTGATGTCCTAGAAGCTTTAAGAGGTATGTGACATTTCTCGTGGTCAACATCAGGGGGAACATCTAGTGCCTGGCCAAGGAGTGGGGGCGGCAAATGCCACTCTAACTCCCAGTGTTCATAAAGTGTGTGACTCCCTCACCCCTACTCCGCTCCATCTGGGACTATGTCTTCTGAGACGCTGTAAGATTCTAGTATGGTTGTGAGTCAAAGGGAAACTTATCAGAGATACAGAGCTCTAGGCACCATTCCCAGGATTCTGATGCAGAGGTCTGGGCTGGGGCCCAGGAATCTACATTTTAACTGGCCCTGGATTGGAGTCTGTTGGATGCACTTTCTTACTCTTAAGTGTTATAATTTCTGGGGCCACTTGTGTGCAGTGTAGTGGTATTAAGCATTATTCAGGCGTAAGTTGCTGGGATTCAGATGAGGTCTTTGGTTAGTAGCCTGGCCAGTGCAAGCCTTATTATGGCTTATTTTCACTGTTCTGCGTCTGTGGCTTGTTCTTACGTTGTAACTAGACCAGCTGTTGCCTGGATCATTTCAACACTACCTCTCCTCTCTTGTCTTTTTTTGTAACAATATACCAGAGCTCAAGATGAAATCTATGGGAATAAAGTAATGTCTTCATTTGAGGTAAATCCTTTTTTTTTTCTCCAAGAGTAGCTATTTGTTGTCTTAAAGAGTTTATGTGCTGAGTTCATTCACTTGCACAGTACAGTCGCTATCAAATATAGGGTTGGAATGTTTGTTTCTTGTACCCATCCAGTGAAATTTAAATAAAACATTGCTTTTCTCTTTTCAAAATTTACTCTGCTTAGAATTATTTTGGTGGAAAACTTTCTGCTCAAGGGAAAATGCCTTGGATCGAATATAATCATGAAAAAGTTTCTGGCACCGAATTCATTATTGACTTTCTGGAAGAGAAACTTGGAGTGAATTTAAACAAAAACCTTGGCCCGCATGAAAGAGCCATTTCCAGAGCAGTGACCAAGATGGTGGAGGAGCACTTCTACTGGTGAGTCCCGCGGGCGCGCTGGGCGAGTGCCCAGGGCCTTTCTGGGCCTTTGGAATAAGCCCAAGTCCAGTTTCACTTTTCAGACTCTCCCCAACCTTTTTAAAGTTTTCTACATTCTGACTGACCTCGGGGTTGAAGTTATGACCATGAATTTCCAGGTGTCTAGCTAGACCAAGGGTAGACAGGCATTTTCTGTAGAGGTCCGGCTAGCACCTATTTTAGATTTTATGGGCCATGGCTCTGCTGCCACTCCTTAAACTTGGCCATGGTCATGCCAAAGCAGCCATGGATGACCTGGGAATGATGAGCAGGACTCTGTTTCAGTGAATCGATAAAAACACTGACATTTGAATTGCATTTAATACTAAATATTATTCTTCTGAGTTTTTCCCCCAACCACTTAAAAATGTATTCTTTTGTTAAAAATGTATTTTTAGAAGCTTTTTTGCCTTTTAAAATTTTGATTCATTATTTATTTATTTTAGAGAGAGAGAGAGAGAGCGAGCATGAGAGCAAGGGGAGAGGCAGAGGGAGAGGGAGAGAGAGAGAGAATCCTGAGCAGACTCCACTCCAAGCTCAGAGCCCAACCTGAGGCTCTAACTCATGACCTTGAGATTATGACCTGAGCTGAAATCAAGAGTTGGACACTTAACTGACTGAGCTACCCGGTGTCCCCTCCCCCAACCATTTAGCAATGTGGAACCTTCTTAGCCTTCGAGCTGTGTTTGCTGACCCCTGATCTAGACTGTAGCTCACTGAGGTGAGGAAGGTGTTTCAACTGACTCTGCTCTTTACCAGTAGAAACTGCTGAATAAAATAAAATACATCAGATACCCAGAGGAGGGAATGGAGACCAAGTCAGGATAGAAGTCTCACATAAAGGAATTATTCAAGCTTTGTAAAATTATCGTCAGTTTTCCTTAGACGACAAGAGCTTCTCTGTGTTCCAGAAGTCAGGTGTCCTAATGCTCTCTGAGCATCTTTGCCCCGCCTGGCTGACTCCTGGGTATGTACCTTGTCTGAACCATCATGCGTTGTGTGGGGAGTTGCCCAAGTTCTGCGAGGGGCCTGGTGCTGGCTAGGACCTCTGACTTCAACAGGCACAGGTCTTCTTGGTTTACAAACTCATCGTCATGTGGGTTTTTTTCTTTGCCTTTCATCCGTTTTCTGTAGTTTTAGTGCCTTTCTGGACACCCCAGTAGATAAGAGAAATTTTCTCCCTGATGTCTCTAAATTTATTTTGTTCCAAAGACTTAATTAAGAGTCATGAAACCACTGTTCTGGCATTCGGTGTCACTCCTGGGCAAGGTGCTCGCCGGTAGCTTTCACCTCCCCCACCGAGAGATGCCCACTTAGTGTAGACAGTTCTTCCCTGCCACCTTCCGATCTCATCAGTTGGGCCCTCTTTCTCCATGGAAACTTGCTTGTTCTTTCTAAGGAAAACTTACTGTTCCCTCTCTTGGATCTTAAGGGACTCTCTATTTCTCTTTTCCTCTTTCTGCCTGCGCTTCTTGCCCAGTTCATTCCAGGGAAGACCTGAAGTGCCGCTTCCACTTCCCCCTCCCACGGTAGGGGTGAGGAGGTGGGAGCAAGGAGGGAACCCGGCAGAGAGTGGCGGCAAGGGTGCAGATTAGCCTGGAAGTCATCATAGACTCCGTGTTCCTGGGATGAACCCAGGTCTCTTCGGGACGACACCCGCGGAGAACTGTCGTGACCCTCATCTTCTGGAGTGCAGGGCTTCACTGTGGATGACTGCACGTGTTGTGCTGAGCCTCAGGGAAAAGCCCGCGGGACAGAGCCCATCTCACCTCTTGCCACGTTCGGGTCCCTACTTTGCAGCAATTGAGTGAAATGCAGAACCAGCACAGGGCCACCCTGACCCTCTGTGCCTTCTTTGGATGCAGCCCTCCAAAGAGCTACCTTGTTTGATGGGCCCATTAATGCTGAGAGCTCTTGCTTTGTGAGCTGCCTGAAAAGAAGCCAAAAGTCACCATACATTTCCCTTAGTACTTGTGCTCCAGCTCCTTGATTTTTGTATTGGTTCTTAAAATGTATATTCCAGTCAGAAAGACTTTGATCGAGCAAGACTCCCAAGTACCACCTGTCCCTGCTTTTGGCTCTGGGTGTGCAGGCGTTCTGTATGTTTACTTCCTGGTGGAAGTTCACGTGCTCTTTCCCTCCCCTTCTCTCCTGGCACCAGCCCCAGCTGCTACTTGAAGGGAGGCAGCTCTTGGTGGGGGTGGGCGGGTGGAGGGTGAGTGGGAGAGTTGGGAGCTGGTACTCTGGTGGGGAAGAATCTCAGTTCCATGGACCATAAACACCCACGTGCTTGGGGGAGTTGCTTAGGTCACACATAGACTCTTCTAAGGATAATTTTGTTTCTCTAATCTGCTTTTGAATTACAAAATACATTTTCGGGGGGAGGGTGGATTAGCTACTATTTCTCATGTGTGTCTCCTCAAAGGTTAATTTGAGAAAGAAATAGTGAAGGTGGGAGGTCAGGTCTTGATAGAGATACAAATATCCAGTGAACTTTCAAAGAAAAATTCCCCAATTCCTTCAGTTCGCTTTGGTCCCTAGCAGCAGAAGGAAAAACAAGCCTTCCTCTATTTCATAAAGCTCCCTAACCTTTAGTCATGTTGTTGCTTTGCGGAGATCTTGAACAGGCTTTCCCCAGAGCTCTAAATCTCAAAGGAGTAAAGAGCCCTGTCCCTCCGGTAAGAAAACGCCCGAGACAAAGAGTCTGTGGACGATTTTCCATCAGGTTCCTCTCCTGCTCCCCTTTTCCGTGTCTCAGAGGCCACACACAAAATGTGCAAGCATGGAAACGGTGGCCAGCATGAGGAATGGACCACTGTCTGCAGGAAAATATTACAAGGATGAGCTTTTCATGAGAGCTTGTTAAATTCTGAACAACGTGTGAGCTCCAAGGTTGGGTCTGTGTTCGCAGCGGTGGAGGAGATGAAATCAGTTGTTTGACTCAATGGAGTCGAATCATCTGGAGTTTTCAGATATGTTTATTTGATCTGAAACTGTAAAAACACTCCAGGTAGGATTTTCTAAAGAGCGAAGACAATAGAAAGCTGGCATTGTTACGTAAATACCACCCCGTCATCCCAAGGCTCTGATTCTGGTTTGTTCAAATAAGCACACTAAGTAAAAGAGGTTTTTCTTGAACTTAAAATCCATACCAGCATGTCCCACTTGCATAACTATTATTGAACATGAAGAAGACAAGTTTTTATCCTCTTTGTTCTACTGAGTGCTGAAGTTAGATCCAGTGCAGGCAAGTTGGTATGAAGGGTAGTACGAGAGACATGGGGTTAAATTAGTGGAACGAAATTGCTTTGGGAACAGATACTATGATTTCTGTATGACAGGCTAGTGTAGTAAGAGTCTTGTAGCCCTTGGGGCACCTGGGTGGCTCAGTGGGTTAAAGCCTCTGCCTTCGGCTCAGATCATGATCCCAGGACCGTGGGATCGAGCCCCATATCGCATATCGCACATCGAGGTCTCTGCTCAGCAGGGAGCCTGCTTCCTGCCTCCCTCTCCCCCCCACCTGTCTCTTTGCCTGCTTGTGATCTCTCCCTCTCTGTCAAATAAATAAATAAAATCTTAAAAAAAAAAAAAAGAGAGAGAGAGTCTTGTAGCCCTGCAGGGAGGCGTGAGGGCACCATGGGCAAGCCGTTTGGTCATACCACTTTGACCCATTAAAATATAGGCGTTAGAACTGGGGATTCAAATTTGCTTTTAGGTTGGCCGTGATTTTTAAATTTTGAGTTGGGCTTTTGGTGTAGTTTCACTGAAAGGGGAGGTAGGATCCTGACTAAAATCACTTACCCAAGATCTTGTCTAAAAGCCAGCAGTCTCTCTCTCTCCTTGATTGCAACTGGGTTAATGTGTGCCCCTCTTCCCTGCTGTCCCTGCCCCCAATTTCAGATATAGTGAGAGGTCCTCTTTGGAGGGGCTCTTCTGGGGCCTGTGCCATTCAGGGAAATCACAGAAGCTTATCATACACTCTTGCATTGTTAGAAGACAAGCATACGATGACAGGGATGGAGCAGGACATGGAGAAAGGCGTCCATGGTCAGGAAGGCCTCATGCTAAGGCTCACTCATCAAACAGTAGATTGCCATGGTCCGCACTTTCCCAATGTTACTGTCATCTCTGCTGTGCGCCAGGCCTCCTGTTAGGTTATAACGAGGGAGATCTTCATTGAAACATCAGGGGTCGGCTCTTTTTTCCTGTCCTTTTGATCTTCTTTAAAAATGTTGAACAGTATTTATTCTTCTGTTCTAAGGTAATCAGTCTTGAAGAGAGGCCTTGACCCCATTTTGCAGAACAGATCAGGAACATCAGTTGTTTAAAGGAAATGAGTATCAACTTTCTGAAAGAGGTTCTCAGAATGATGACTGAATTGTTCAGCCTCGTCTAGCTTCCAGACTGGCCCTCCCTGCCCTCGCCAGGTCATGATTCACAAGTCCTTGCACAGTGGGTCTGTTCCCGGTAGAGAGTGACATGGATCTCAGAAGCGAATGGGCAGCCCCTTCTTCATTCTTCAGAGGCATTTCTCTTTCTCCTTCATTCCATTTAAATACTGTCAGCCTTTAGAAACACTACGTAGCCATAGCTGGCTCCGAAGTGAAGCTTTTCTACATTTCAGTCAATAATTCATTCTTTCAGTGAACTTAATGCGTGACTGACGCCTAGTGGCCAGGTTCCAAGCTGGAAGGGGGGAAGCCAGGTGATAAGATGCTGTCTCCGTCCTCTGGTGACTCACAGATGGAGGGAGACGTCGAGCCATCATAATGGTGGGTGCTGGGGGAGAATTGAAGAACTGAGGAAAGGCAGCCAGCACCTGCTGGAGTGATGAGGGAAAGGTGTTCCCAGAGGAGGAGATGGTATCACAACCAAAGTGAGGGACCGTCAGTTGTGGGTGAAGGGGCTGGGCACCTGGGGAAGATTAGGGTGTCTAGGCAGAGGGGGCAGCATCTGCAAGAGTTCTGAGGCAAGACTGAGGAGCCTGGGCAGGCACATGGAATTCTGTGTGGCAGGTGCACAGGAGGCAGTGTGGGGGATGGGGCTGGAGAATGGCCAGCCCTTCGTGGGTCAGATAGTAGGGAGCGGGGCGGTGCACAGAGCTCAGCAGCTGGTGGCGGGGGTAGGGGGTGGGGGGGTGGGTGGGTGTTGGTTCGTGAATGACTCTGAGAAATAGGCTGATGGGACTAGATTTGCATTTTAGGAGCTCTTTGTAGCTGCCTACAACAGGATTTGAAATCCAGACAACTGGATTTCTGAAGGACCTTGAGGGGATGTCAGGAGACCTGCTAGGAGACTACTGTGCTCAGGGTTGAGAAATGATAGAAGGGCTGAGCTACCTGCTGATTGAATTGGAGAAAAGGGCAAATTCACAGGGTGACTGACTGTCAGGAGCGAGGGATAGAGAGCAGTGAAGAATGGGTCCCGAGATTCTTTCTGACTTGGGTGGGGAGAAGCAGATTTGAAGGGAAGGAAGATCATGAGTGCGAGTTTGGAAATATGGGTTTGTAGAGGACCCCTCAGGTTCTCTACAAAGGTGTCAGGACAAAGGTCTGGGCTGGGTATGGGTTTAGGAGTCATCAGTTTGAAGTTGTGGGTGTGAATTAGATCACACCACAAGTGCGGAGTGAGAGGTAGAAAGAATAGCAATGAAAATCTTGGGAACCTGCATGAGGTGGTGGGAAAAGCAGTAGAGATGTAAGCTAAGGGAGAGCTCTTCTATGAAAGACACAGCCAGTGTCACATGTTGCAGACTGTTCAAGAAAGAGAAAAATATGCAAAAATGTTTAGGGGTGCCTGGGTGGTTCAGTCAGTTAAGCATCTGACTCTTGATCTCAGCTCAGGTCTTGATCTCAGGGTCATGAGTTCAAGCCCCATGTTGGGCTCCATGCCCAGCATAAAGCCTACTTTATTTATTTATTTTTTAAAAAGATTTTATTTATTTATTTGACAGACAGAGATTACAAGTAGTCAGAGAGGCAGGCAAAAAGAGGAGGAAGCAGGCTCCCTGCTGAGCAGAGAGCCTGATGTGGGGCTCCATCCGGAGACCTTAGGATCATGACCTGAGCTGAAGGCAGAGGCTTTAACCCTCTGAACCACCCAGGCGCCCCCAAAGCCTACTTAAAAAAAAAAAAAAAAAAGAAGAAGGAATGTTTATTGGATTTTGCAACAAGGAGGTATTTTGATTTGGATGAGAGTAGTTTCCATCAAGTGTTAATAGTTTGTTACTAGTTATAGAAGGAGATGGATTCTTGGTTGTAAGGATTGGGAAGCATGTGTAAATGAGGTTTGCTGCCTGTAACAATTGCATTAAGAGCCCACGAATTACCCATTTCCTTTGGTATTTGAAGTTTGTACCCACTTTATAGGAGTTGACCCTTACAGAGCCTAGCTGGCCCTCATTTGCTTCTCTTCATTGACACTGGGCGGCAGTATTAGGCTCAGGGAGGGAAGGAGGAAAGAAATCAAGAGAAGTGTGGGAAAGAGAAGAGAGGAAGACCAGTTTCTCAGGTTACCTCTAGATCAACCCAGTATCCCTCCTTCTGTGCCCTCCATTCAACCTGTTAACGAAGATGGAGAACCTGATGCCATTGCCTTGGTGGGGTTTCCTCCAGCTTAGCTGTATGACCCAGAACAGCCGCCTCTTCCTTTCCCATCTGCTACTTGAACCCATTAGCGCTCTGTCCGTCACTGCAAGCTCATCCTGGGCCCATGTCCCCACTTCCTGCTCTACGGAGGAAACGGAAGTCACTAGGCAGGAGCTCTGAACCCCTCACCTCTTGTGACACTCTCCTCCTCTCTGTCTCAGAGAAAGTGGTGTCTTTGCTTCTCTCTAAGCTGGCCCTTCCAGCCTGGCCTTCTCACCTTCTAACTTGCCCTTGACCTGTGGACTTCCTAATACCACTCCTTACTCTAGAAACTTCTCCTCTGACAGCTTTAGCACTCTTGCTGACATGCCATCAGCTACAAGTCCTCTATCTTGAGTTTAAACGTATCTCCGGAGTTCTCAGCCTTCTGCACGTTCTCACTTGGGGGTTCCATGGGACCTTCAAACGCAACAGCTTGATGTGTCTTTAATCATCTAAACCTGTGGTACCTGGTGTGTGCCCACCCGTATTTGTTAATGGCACTATCATCCACTCAAGTCATTGGCCTGAGAGAGAAGACTTAATCTCTCCTCATACCTAATCCATCAGTCAATAGACTCTTTTTCTCATACCCCAGAGTTTCTCCTCTGTATTCTCTGTACACCCTCCCTCCCATTGCCCTAGCCCTTAGGTCTTGCCAGAGTCTTCTAGCCAGCCTCCCTACTGGTGGTTTCTCCCTTTCCAACCCTTCCTTCACATCACCACAAACCTGATTATGTCTCTGATCTGCTTAAAACCTTTCAGTGGTTCAACTTTGCTTCCAAAATAGAGTTCAGCACCCTTTGTCTCAGGCCTAGCCAGATCTGGTCCTGGCCCACTCTTCGGGTCTCTGCACAAGTGTCCCATGTCACCCACTGGTGTTCTTCACGCACACCCTTCCCCCCTGCTCTGACTGGTGAGCTTCTGCCCATCCCTCGGGATCACTTATGTTTATGGTGAAACCTGTGTCATTTGTCTACAAAGAATGTCTCTTTTTTCACATCAACCTGTCAGTTTAGAGCCACCACATTCCTCATTTTTACTCTTTAGACACTTCCTGGATGCTCTTATGACCTGGTCATGCTTATTTTGGGAGAATTTAGTTTTATTCTCGGTTCATGGACTTGTGAAATAATCAAGGATGGCCTAGGTCTTCTACTGTGACTTTTAATCCAGTATAATTCAAATCAAAGTACTAAATTGTTCTAATGGGATGTGAAAACTGATACCTTAATTACTGCAGGTTTAAAAAGAAGAGCAAATAGGAAAGTATTTAGTTTGCATGTTTATAAAGAATTTACTAGAGTAAATCTGAGATCTTTTATGTCAAAGGATTCACTGACTTCTCTTCTCTTCCATAGTGCAGAGAATTGTGTTGAAATTGGTTGTAGGACTTTTCAGTAAAAGTCAGGAATGTCTAAAAACTTTCAGAGAAATCTTTTTTTCTTCTTTTCTTTTCTTTTTTTTAATAGAAGAAAGAACAGAGGAGAGAGTAGAACCATATAAAATGATCAACATTTCAGGGACTTTTTTTTCTTTAAAGAATTGAGGTAGAAAATAGCTATAATTTATTATAATTCCTTGTGTTTTCTCTGTAAAAATATTTTTCACTCTTCTAATTTTTTTGAGTGGCCATTTTGCTCAATGAACTAACACTAGGAGGTGAGACGACTGTCAGTACATCTTTTATTGCTCGTTATGGGGTGTGCTCGCTTCGGCAGCACATATATTGCTCGTTATGGGGAAAAACTAAAATATCTTCTGTAGACACTCCCACAGCTACATTTTTCTCAGCCTTCAGTAGGACACCCTTTTAATTTCTGTCCACCAGCACTATCAGCACTATCAGGAAACATAGGAACATTCCTGCAATTACATATGTTCCGAGCCCCAAATCGGCCAAGGCTCGAGGTTGGTGGCCAGCAGCCCACGGGTCGCTGCTCAGCTTCTCTGCGAGTCCCATGGCAACATCTGGACCAGAGAGGTGGCCACAAGCATCGCCCAGATGGGAAGAATGACTCAACGGAGTTCCTTCCGTCTTTGTATTCACTTTAGAGTCCTGGAGCACAAACTGAAACCATTCTCCAGGCTTTCTGGAGAGCAAATCAAATATATAATATTTGTAATTTATATAATTTATGCTAACCTTGGACAGGTATATCTACTCCCTAATCCTCTGCCAAACAGGCAAGAGTTTTCTTTGTTAAACAGCTCTTTGATATGGTAAAATATAAATTGCATACACAAATTGTGCAAAAAAACCCCCAAAAGATGCAGCTTAATTAATGAACACAGAGCATATCCCTGCATAACCATTCCTCAAGAGAATGAAGCCAGCCCTGCAGTCACTGTGCCTCCTTCCTGGTGTCTCCATAGACCTGCACAGTCCTGCCTCAGAACCTCTGGAAGGTTTTCTGTGGCGTTGTTTTCTGTGGGATTGCCCAAGAGGATCCAGAAGCCAGCCTTGGGAGGTGGGGAGTGGTGTGGATCTGAGGGTGGGGGCCAGGAGAGGTTTGGTTTGGTGGAATTGTGGCATGGCATCGGTATCTGGATTTGTTCTAGTTTCTCTTACAGACCCGGAGTCTAGGCACTGGCCGGAAGCTGTTGTGACATCTGCCATGCACAGACTGCTCTTTGTAAAAGCTGCTCTTGCTCATTTCCTCCCGTGTGCCCGCTTCGGTCGCACTCTCTGGAAATGGACTCAGGAGCTGATGTGTACCTAATGCCCAGTAGTAACCTGTTTCCACACAATTCCAGGACGTTAGCTTATTGCCAGTGGGTGGACAATCTCAATGAGACCCGGAAGATGCTCTCTCTTAGTGGTGGCGGTCCCTTCAGTAACCTGCTGAGGTGGGTCGTGTGCCACATAACGAAAGGAATTGTGAAGCGCGAGATGCACGGCCACGGCATTGGCCGCTTCTCAGAGGAGGAGATTTACATGCTGATGGAGAAGGACATGCGGTCCTTGGCAGGGCTTTTGGGTAACGTACCACACCTTCTATTCTCTATTTTCTGTCCGCACCTTTTTTGCATGATCCTTAAAGCGCTCTTCGTTGGCTGATTTGAAGTCTTATTTTGGTTGGTTTCTTTGTTTCCTCGTGTAGGTGGCAGCCCCACCATTTAACCCGACCCCCTAACTTTCAGGAGCAAGTGTCTGTGTCCTCCGTCACTAGCGCCAGCCCAGCCCGTGTGGCGAGGCGGCGCAGAGAGGACACGGGCGGGCTGCGGGCTCACCGCCTGCGGGCAGCGCCGCCGGCCGCTGGGGAGGCCGTGGGAGCCGCGGGTGGTTCTTAGCCGGGAAGCTCTTCGGATTATGACAGGCCTGGGTGGAAGGGCTGCTTGTGAACGCCTCTGCTGGAGGAGTCCCAGGGTCTCCATGGCCATCTGGCTGCTGCGAGCGCGGGCAGCGCCGCTTCTGACCCGCTCCGCGGACACCTGCCGCGTGTCATTTCTCACGCCTGTTTCCGTTGGTGATCTCCGTGCTCTCCTTCCCAGCGCGTTGTAATGCTTCTGATTTTGCATTTATGGCACACAGCGGGTTTCGCTGTGCCTGGAAGCCCCTCGAGGTGGAGGAGGGGGGCCCCCGGAGTGGCGTATGTGTGGGCGGGTGAGCAGAGGTCCGTGTCCTTGCTCCCCTTACTGGCTGGGCTGATGGGACTCTGTGCTGATGGGACTCTGTTCTGGGCAGAGCGCGAGTCTCAACTATGTCAGTTCAAGAACACATTGTTTGAATTCAGAAGCTTCGGTGTGGGAAATGATGGTTTCTCCTGGGGACATCTAAGTCTAGGGAGCCAAGCCCTCTGTGTGACCAGCTGTGTGACCTGGTCCCTTGGGATGGCGTATTTTGGGGGTTCACTAACTTTCTTTTGGTGTTCTCATCTCCATTCTAGGGCACATCACGTTCCTTACCTTCTGGGGAGGGGGTGGTTGGGGGTCTGTTTTGTTGAAGCCCATGGAGCCTCCAGGAACTGTGGGCTGTGCCAGGTAGACCCTGCCCCCTCTCCTCCAGGGTGACTTGCTCTGACTGGCTCCTTCCCTTTTCTGCACTCCAGGTGCTTCCTGGACCTGGAGTTACCCCCCCCCCCAACCCCCCTCCCCTGGCCTGCAGGAAGAGAGCCCAACAGCGTATCCAGCTCTCTGCCAGCTTTGTTTGGGGGAGGGGGTTGATGCTGTCCAGACCATCTGGTGCTTTCTAGGCCCTGCCTGACATAGATATGGAATTGGCCTTAAGTTCACCTCGTTCCGGTGGAAACGGCCCTGGACTTGCAGCCTGGACTTGCAGCCTCTTGGAGCAGGCCTGCCATGGGCCCTTTTCTCCTTCGGAACTGCTCTACCTTCTCGCAGCTTCCTTTCCAGCTCACGCTGTGGGGAGCCCCAGCAAGCCAGGCACTGAGCCCTCAAAGTTAAGCCAGAGGTTATGCAGTAAAGTGCTGCCCTTCTCCAAAAAGTTCACAATGTTGTTTCCTTAACCAGGAGGGGGTGAGCATCACTTTTCTGGAGCACTTCCGGTTGGGAGAACCAGGGAGCATGGGGTAGCGATTCTCTGATACTTAATGACTTAGCAAAGTGCTTTTTTCCCAGTTACCTCCCATGTCCCAGATGGGAGGTAGAGCGATTGTTGGCAGCTGGCTTGGAGACCTGGCAAGTATTCCAAATACCATCAAGTCTAAATTATTTCCTGAGATGAGAAATTGATTGGGCTATTTGAAAAGTAGGAGTCCACTGGAGTTCTCTTCCATGCGGGAGCTCAGGGAACAGTCTAGGCTCTCATGAGAAGCACTTTTGCTGCTTTTGGGGAGGGATAGGCTCTTTAGGTGAACATCAGAGGTTTTCTTACTAAATGAGACAAAGTGTTACCTCCCCCCTCACCTGGAAATGTAGCTTAACTTTTAAGGCCCAGATGCCTGAGAGACTCAAAATGCATAATGACTTTTTGTTAAGTATTTCAAGATTTGGGGAAATTGTCTAGGGAGGTATTTGAGTCATCAGAGTAAATTAATTATTGCTGTTTCAGTTCAACTGACTTCAAGGATTGAAGCCCCTTCTTTGGGGCCAGTGCTGGGGAATACAAAAGTGAATAAGAGATGGTACCCACTCTCAGGCAGCTTCCTCTCCAGCGGGAGAGACAAACTTATAAACCAGGAATAGGCGAATTGTGGCCCATAGCTGGTGGCCTGTTTTTTTGTTGTTGTTGTTTTGTTTTTTCAATGGCCTATGAGCTAAGAATTATTTTTACATTATTAAACTGTAGGGAAAAAATGCAACAGAGGTGAAATATGGCCCAGAAAGCCTAAAATATTTACCATCTGAAGCTCCATAGAACTTTGTGGATCTCTGCTCTAAACGAATACCCATGTTCAAGTTGGGCTGTGACGGGTGTCATGACAGAGGTCTATGCTTGGTGCCCTGGAGACAGCAGGGTAGGGGTGAAATGGCAGGGAGAGCTTGGGAGGGCCAGAGAAGAGGCGGCAGGCATTTTGGCCCCAGGAAATAAACAGTTGTCCCAAGGAAGAAAATAGGGAAGAACCATCTGGGCAAGTCATGAGAAAAATGGTCACAAGTGAGGAACATTTTGGAATCACAGTTGAAAAGAAGGTTAAAAGGTAGCTTGGGACCGTATTATAAAAGGTAATAATAACACTGAGATTCTTCATCATACAGAAAATATGGAGAGGGTGCCTATTTTTGAGTATTAGAGAGAAAGAGGCATGTTTGTGATTTAGAAAAGTGGCTCTGTTGGTGTCATAGCAGATGACTTGGGCCTGAAGGGGTGGGTGTTAAGAGAGACTGAAGATAGGCAGCCCATTTCTTTGGATGTAGTTTAAAAAAGTTGTGATGAAATTCAAATAAAAAAAATAAATTTAAACAAAATAAAAATTAGTTGAGAAAGATGATACCTTCATGTTGGAAAGGAGGAGACAAAATTATTATTTATAGAAATTAAGAGCTTATGTAGCTAAAATAGGGACACCTTGGTGGCTCAGTCAGTTAAGCGTCTGCCTTTGGCACAGGTCATGATCCCAGGGTCCTAGGATCGAGCCCCCACGATGGGCTCAGCAGGGAGCCTGCTTCTCCCTCTCCCTCTGCCTGCTTCTTCCTATGCTTGTGCAATCTCTCTCTGTCAAATAAACAAAATCTCAAAAAAAAGAGATTATGTAGCTAAAATAATAGAGAATCAAAATTATGGTTAATGAGGGAGTTCAGTAATTTTACAAAGTTACAGACATCCAGATGGTCAACAAGCACATGAAAAGATGCTGAACATCACTCGTCATCAGGGAATGCAAATCAAAACTACAGTGAGATATCACCTCACACCTGTCAGAATCGCTAAAATTAACAACACAGGAAATGGCAGATGTTGGTGAGGATGTGGCGAAAGAGAAACCTTCTTGTACTGTTGTTGGGAATACAAATGGTGTGGCAATTGTGGAAATCTGTATGGAGGCTCCTCAAAAAGTTAATAATAGAACTACCCTTTAAAAAAAAAGATTATTTATTTGAGAGAGAGAGAGAGAATGAACGGTGGAGAGGGGCAGAGAAAGAGAGAGAGAGAGAGAGAGAGAAGCAGACTTCCTGCTAAGCTGGAAGACCGATGCGGGGCTTGATCCTAGCACCCCAGGATCATGACCTGAGCCAAAGACAGACACTTAACCAACTGAGCCACCCCACACCCCCAAATAGAACTACTCTATGATCTAGAAATTGCACTACTGGGTATTTGCCCCCAAAATACAATAAACACTTATGTTTATTGTAGCCTTATTATAACAGCCAAACTATGGAAGCAGCCCCAGGATGAATGGATAAAGAAGATAAATATATTATAAATAGTGGAATATTATTCAGCCCTAAAAAAGAGAATGAAATCTTGCCATTTGCAACCCATCAATAAGAGCTAGAGAGTTTTAGGGTAAGTGAAATAAGTTAGTCAGAGAAAGACAAATACCATAGGATCTAACTCACATGTGGAATTTAAGAAACAAAACAAACAAGGAAAGGAAACAAAAGAGAGAGAAAGACAAACCAAGAAACAGACTCTTAACTATAGGGAACAAACTCATGTTACCAGAGGGAAGGTGGGTAGGGGATGGAGAACACAGAGGATGGGGATTAAAGATAAATTCATCCTGATGAAATAAACCAAAAAAAAAATGGCAAGAAGTTTACAAAGTTACAAACATGTAAATCTTGATATCTCAAATAACTGATTAGGAAATATTAAAAGTTTCCATTTATAATGATAAAAAATCAAAATATTAGAAATATGTATGAGAAATATTCAGGCCCTACAGAAATAAAATTGGATAGTTATAATAAGAGATAGAAGGTTTTTTAGAAAATGGGGAGTATACCCTCGTTTATCCATTGGAGAGTGATTCGAAAGTATACCCTTGTTTATTCATTCAAGAGCCAGAGGTCGAACCTAGCTCCGTCACTTCCTAGCTCTGCGACCTTCGGCAAGTTTCTGAACTTCTCTAGGCCTTAGTTTCCTTATGTGTAAAATGGAGACAGTAATGGTGAAAAGAAAAGTAGCACATATAAAGTGCTCAGAATAGTGCCCGGCAGGTAGTAAGCAATCAAGTAACAGGCAAGTGTAAAACACAACTGTCATGAGGGAGGAAGCAGAGGATCATGGTGCTGTGGGTGCTGAGAATGCGGGGAGGGTTGCCCAGTGGTCAGTGGTAGCCTCTCTTCGCTTCAGCATGTTTCCATGGCCCCTTGGGGTAGGTGTATACGTTGGAAGCCGAAGTAATGACCAGTAGTGGATGCCTGACTTTCACCTTGTGCAAGAAGTGTGTAGACTATTTCTACCCCCTCCCAACAAGGTGAGAGTCAGAAAAGCATGGGGGAAAAAAAAAAAAGAAAAAGAAAAGAAGAAAAGCATGACGTAAAAATTCAGTACAGAAAGGCCAGGTTTTGGAGAGGCGGTGTGGCTGGAGTGGCCATGTGAGGGAGGGATTTCGCATCTTGGGCTCCACTGTTTAAGTTATCCCAACTTATGTTGTTAGGATAACCACAGTTGCCCTCTTGGTACACATCTTTCTAATATTTTTATGTGTAATTTTAAATCATATAGATATATTTGTATAAATATACACATACACATAATTTTCCAACCTGTCTTTTCTTTAATATATTGCAAGTGTTTTTTTCTAAACCATATGTTGCCCTGTGCCTGGTCTCACACATGAGGCCATAAAAACTGACATAAAACTCATCAGCCTTCTGCCTCTTTTGTATTTCTGTGCTATCATTAATCCTGAGTCTATAGGTCTGAACTTGAAGTGGAAGGGAAATAAGACAGAATGAATATAAGAAGATAAGAATGCAGCTGGGTCCCGCCTTAGCCCTGAGATCCCCAGCTGTGATCGTGTGATAGGAGATTAAAGTAAGAAAAAAGATGGAATCTGGTACCCAGTCAGAGTAACGCCACCCATTTGGCAGATGAGGAAACTGAGGCACAGAAAGGTTGAGTGACTTGCCCACAGTTACACAAACAGCAGAAAGAGATGTTGGTGAACAAGTAGGGCATAGGCCTGAGCTGCTGCCTGATGGACATATTGTTGCAAACGTTTATAAAATGGCAAGACTTGTGAGAATTACCCCCAGGAGAAGTACTAATTGAAGCGAGGGCCCTTTTGTGGGGGAGACTAATGTGGTCACAGGGGTTATGCAGGACTTCTTTGAGGACATGGCAATTCCAGACTCTGAAAGATAAGTGGAGTTAGGCAGACGTGTGTGTGAGGAGGAAAGGGGTGGGAAGTGAGACCAGCATGGAACATAGAAGGGACGTCACCTGTGAAGGTCTGACATGAAAGGCAGCTGGAAACCGTCAAGGAATGAAATGATGGCTCGTGTGTGAGTAACTTTGTGCGAACCAAAGTGTGGCATGAGGTAGAGGTCGGCAGGGGCTAGATCACACAAGTCTTCTGTATCACTTAAATAATCTTGGCCTTTCTTCTAACAACAACAGAATCTGTCAGAAGTTGAAATTAGGGAAGCGACATGACTTTATTTATATATAATGCGCTAGAGGGGCCACGGGTGGGTTTGGGGGCCCAGTGAGGAGGCTGTTGAAAGCTAAGATGGTGTTGTGGATTACAGTCCTGGTGCTAGAGTTGATGGTTTAGACCTATATTCTAGAGACAGAGTTGACTGCAGTTTGGTGACTTGATATATGTGTGGGGTGGGGTGGGGGGAGAGGCAGTGATGGAGAGGACAGGGGTAAGGAATAACCAAGTTCTTGACATGAGCAGTTAGTACACAAAGTAGCCATTCATAGTTGGAGAATGCTGCAGTAGAGGGGAACATCATGAATTTCAGGTGTGGGGTCTGCTGAGTCTCAGATCCCTGTGAGGCAGACACGAGTGGAGACAAAGTGTGTGATAAGGGCACCCTTTTTTTTTTTCTTAACTCATTAAATTTTTCAAAAAAAGATTTTATTTGAGAGAGAAGCACAAGAGCATGTGCGGGGGGTTGGGGGGGAGAAGGAGGAGGAAAAGCAGGCTTTCTGCTTAGCAGGGAGCTCAGGTGCAGGGCTCAGTCCTAGGACCTGGACATCAGGACCTGAGCCAAAGGCAGATGCTTAATTGACTGAGCCACTCAGGTGCTCCATTAAAAAAATTTTTTTTGGAAGATTTTATTTATTTATTTGAGAGAAAGAGAGAGAGCGAGCATGAGTGAGGGGAGGAAAGGTGTTTTTTGAACTGGTATAGAAAAGGCAAATTAATTTAGTAAATGGTGTTGAGACACGTGACTAACCATTTGGAACAAAATATGTACAGCCCTCCTGACTTTATGTCATACATCTGAATAAATTCCAAATGGATTAAGCACTTAAATGTAAAATATAAAACCATAAGGGTGTCAGGATAAAATATGGGAAAACTTTTATATAATCTTGAACTTGGTAAAGTTTTTTTAAATATGGTACCAAAGGGAGAAGTGACAAAAGAAAAGTTGAATTGTTAGATTTCTTGAGACAAAACCACTTGAATGTCAATAACCACCATAAATAAGGTTAAAATTGAAATGGAAAGCTGGAAAAATGTTTGCAATCTGTGACAAAAGAATTAATGTTACTATATGAAGAACTATAAAAATCTAACAAAGTGAATACTTGGAGAAAACTGGACAAAAGACATAAAAAGAGAATTTGCAAAAATGACACACATGATGAGTAAATATATGAAAAATGTTCAACCTCTTTAGTAATCAGAGCAGTGCAAATTAACAAATGAGGCACTACTCTGTCAATCAGATGGGCAGTTTTTTTTTTTTTTTTTTAATGTGGTGTATTGGTGGGGTTATGAAGGAGGCATTGGCATTCTCTACTGATGGGAATAAAAACTAGGACATACTTTCTGGAGTTGAGTTTCACAGTTCTAAAAGTCATAACATTTTACATATTTACTTATTAAATAATTAAAAAAATCCGGAGTCAAAGCTTTGAACCTTAACAAGAACAAATAGGGAGAAATGTCACGTTCCGTACTTAGGTCCCCCAATTGAATTGCACAAATACAGGGTTGGGGAGGGACATGTGAAAAAGAGACTTCAGGATTTTAGTGGTTTTCAGACTCTGAATATTACCAAGTGTGATAAACTGTCAAAGAAACTAATCAAAACCTAACCTGTTTAATGCAGCATCCTGTCTATAGATTTATCTATGAGAAGGATTATAATACTGAAACTTTGCGATCTTAGCAGTTATGAATAATATGGGTTTTCTAACTGGAGTCTCTGGTTTTTGTTTACGATGATAATGGAAAACCGAAGTTATTTTAGGCACTTGCTGCTCTCTTTCCCACCCTTGTCTCCCCACTTCTGTTGTTAACTTTCACTTCTTTCCTCTGGTGGGGGCGGTCTGAAGGTTTAACCAAGGCAGAATACATATTAATTAGTATATTTTTAGGTGCCCACTTGTGGATTGTTTGTGAGTAATTTGCATTCTCTAGAATGGATTTCATCAGTTCTCTGGTACAGACATACCTAAAGAAATTATTATTACTTCAAAGGATGTTCTAAAGGGCTAAGCCTTGAGCTCTGGTATCAAGAGTTGGTAGTCCAGTGGACTCGATTCCTAGTTTGTACAAAGCTTGAGACAAAGAAAGGGCTTTTTAAAGGGCACAAAGTTAAATGACAGCAAGGAGAAGGTCAAAACACTCGACTCATAGTTTGCTTCTAAATAGGTAAGAATTGAAATCTAAACTAGATGAGAAGGTCTCAAGAGAGCACTACAGTATTTCACGCAACTAAAAGACTAACAAGCAAAATAATTATTTGAACGTGATTTTTGTATTAGTTACACACAAAGAGTAATCTTAGGGTCTTGGGAGCCAAAGATGAGTAAGAATGGTGTCTGCCTTGAAGAACCTTATAAACCAGTAGCACTCAGGTCTCTGGGTCCAAACAGTATCCTAGGACATGAAAAATTTTCCATGTGATCCTGGAATTTTGAGTGTAATCCTTCAGAAATGGGAAGAATCGGAACGTGTCAGAAGATAGAGATAGGAAATTGTCCCTATTTCCAAAAGGGGAGGGAGTGGTAGTTTCCAGTAGTGAAATAAAATACTAGAGTGAATTATTAAATAGATGGTTACTTTTCACCAAGAATGATCTTCGTTCATTGTGAATAAATCATACCAGAAAGTGACTACTTTGTCTTCTTGAGTTGTTGGACTTACCAATTGGATAGACCGTGTCTTGATTTATTCAAACCATTGGATACCATCTCTCAGGATATTTTTGTGGACAAGATGGCTGGTTTCCAGAGGGGGTTCCATGGGTGCATACGGTGACACCAGGGTTTGGTGAGTGCTCTGGTGAGGAGGAGAGGAAGCCTTAGCAGGTTGGACTCTCTTCACCCCTGTTTTACCTAGAACAGCTCCCTTGTTATCTGTTTATATATTGGAATCCTGTTGCATTTTGGTTCGATAGAGAACTTTCCCTACCGAAGAAAAAGAATTAAAAGCCCCCAGATTAGCTAGTGGATTTGTAGCTGATGGAGTGACTCTATCTTTACAGTGAGGATCGAGGGCTTGATGTCACTTAAAGAGAGCTCTCCAGGAACCCTGCTCTTGACTTTTCTCAATGACCAGTTGACAACTTCAAAGACATGCTTAGTGGTTTTTTCAATGACTCTAGGTGGAAGGATAACTAAAAACCTGGTTGGGAAAATCAGGAATCTAAGCTTTGAACCTTAGCAGGAAGAAACCTAATAGGGAGAAATGTCAGATTCTGCACCTAGCCTGTTTAATGCAGCGTAGAGTTTCAATTGAAAGTTGGTTCCTTAAGGAAACCTTTCTGGACCTTTCTCCGGTGTGTCAGTCAACCCTGTTCCTTGCCCCAGGCACCTGGTGCTTTCTTCCTCCAAACCACTCCTTGCACCTTCTTTTAATGGTTTGGTTTAACTGTCTCCTCAGCGGGACTGTGCCAGGTCTGGTGCATTCGTTTCTATCTCTAGGGTGTGACGCAGTGCCTGGCACACATTAGGCACCCAGCAAGTGTTTGTGGAACAAGGGAGTTCAATGTTAAGTTCTGGGATCCATTTTTTAAAGGAACTTGATCAAACTAGGGTGAATCCAGAGAACAGTGGTTAGGAAGGTGGTTCGTCTCAAAATAGTTTCATGCAAGGAAGCTGAAGATCCCGGGGGAGGGTGGTCTGCAGAAGGGTATCTGTATGGGTCATATACCCGCGTTTTTCAAATACTGGGAGTGGGTACTGACTTAGGTGTGGAGGCAGCTGATGGACATATTTGGGGAAGGGGGAGGGGGACAGGAGAGGGTGGGGTGTATATGTGGGGGAATGACAATGGATTACAACTCAGGGTAAGGCAGCACTTTAAAACAGACCAGTCCTAAATGGGAAGGGCTTGTCTTGTGATGTAGTAGGAGTGGTTGTTCTTTGGAATTACTCCAAGGTGAGGTTCATGACCACTGCCAGCCATCATCAACCATCATCACAGGTGGTGAGATCTTTAGTTAGAGGTGGTCGGTCTCTGGGGAGGGGAGGTTCTTCCAGTTCTGATGGTTTCATGATTTTATATTCATTCTCTAGAGAGGAGACCAGAGATGTTTCCAAGTTATGAAGCAAGGCAGAGGCCAAAGTAGAGATCATTCGAGTCCTGGTTGGTGTCTTGGATTGTGATTTGTGTTTGGCTGCCGCTCCTGCCTTCTGCAGCCCCCGTGCTTTAAATGATCTGTGTTTACATCTCCTGTTATTGAATCTACTTTCTGAACAATGGTTGGTTCCCAATAAACCTCTCTTTGAATTTCCACTTTATTTTTGAAGTTGTTTTGATTTGAAGGCTCTTGGACAGGGGATTTGTTTTGTTTTGTTTTGAAGCAAGCTTGGGAATAGGCTATTTTAATAGCTGTTCTTCCTACCCTGTTTAATTTATGTTCTGCAAACAGCTCTGCAGCACAGTAGGTGCTGAGGCTTAGGCTGGGAGCCCACTGGGCCAGACACAGTAACCACACACCTCGCCTCCCAGTGAAAGGGACAGGGTGGGGCAGGCAAGTCTTCAGGACTAGGTGCTGGAAAACGGTGGGAAGCGTCAGTTTTTATCTACCACGTAAGAGCACGTTCAGCATATGTTGAGTAACTGAGCAGAGGGCAGAGGAATAAAGACAGAGAAGTAATTTTGCCTGTCAATCTAGCTAGAAAGATAAACACGCAGATAAAAGAGGAAAATAACAGATACTAAAAAGGGAATGTTTTGGAACCTCAAAGCAGTGTTTCCTAATGGGGGTTCTACGCCCTTTCCACATGACTGGCACTGCCTAGATGATGGTGGTTCTCAGCCCTAATGGCTCATTAGAGCACCTCAGGGGCTGATAAAACACAGCTGCACAGGCCCTATGCCAGGCCAAGTAATTCACATCGCTGGGAGTGGGGTCTAGGGAAAGGTGTTTTTAAAACTGAACAGGTGATTCATCTGTGTCTGTAATCTGATATATAGGGCAGCGGGGGAGGTGAGAAGGGCTGGCCTGGGTGCTGGGGGGCGCTGGGAGGAGGACTGGGGGGAGGGGTAAGGAAGGGCCTCAAGAGGGCACTGGGCCTTGGTCTGGGCAAGTATCAAAAGGGAAAAATCCAGAACAAGCCAAGCCTGCTGGATTTTTGTCTCAAGGGTAACCCTGATTGGGTCTGTGCGCACAGGCTTTCCTTCTTTCCATGTCAAAAACCTAGTAGGTTGATTTTTCTTAGGGATACATTTCAGACATTTAGATACATTTAAAATTTTTTAACAGCATCCTTGAGACATTGTATTTCGCAACACCCCCTAGGGCTAGTTATTTCACAGATGAGAAAGCCGGGCCAGGGTCAGAGAGGTGAGGGGGTGGGTCTCGGTTCTCTCAGCTAACGGGACACTCTTCTTTGGCTCTAGTACAACTTCTGTGTGTTTGCATTGGTGGCTTGTTAAGATCACATGCAGGGAGAGTAATAATTTGACTTGGAAACCATAAATTCGATTTTTACCTGTACTGATTAGATTCCAAGGAGTGTTTAAGCTTTTTACACATTCCTCCTGGAGTCCTATACTGCCCTCCTGAAGGGGAAGTGATTTCCTCTATACGTATTATCCAATAACTCTCAGCTGCTTGCAGCCCACTATTGCGCATCAACTCTTCTTTTCAGGCATCTCTCTAGTCTGGATTTCCAGGATGAGGGCGGAGGAGTGCCTGGCCAGGGGCTGGTGGGGCTAGACCCTGCTCATGGGGGTTGCGCCCTCACAGGATCTAGGCAGTTGGGACCCAGACTGTGGCTTGTTCCTTTTCCATTTTCATTGTGGCTATCTCAGTGGGTATAAATATGTTGGTTATTCATGAAAACAACAACAAAAAAAGGACTTATAGCACAACACAATTAAATGCTAATGAGTACCAAGTGTTGAGAAATCTTTGTGGCTTATTTCGCAGCACAGATTGGTTGGTATAAATCTGACGGAAGCAACCTGATCTCTATCCTGGGGGCATTCTGTCTGTTTCTTCCTCTGAGAGAGGTCTTTGACTTTGTGTTTAAAATGCCAGGGTTCCAGTTCCTGAATGATTAGAAGAATGAAAAATTCGCAAGATAGCACCCTATGGATAACAGGCTTTTAAAATCTTCACCAGCACACGTCCTTTCCTCTTGTTGCCAGATACGGAAGCCTTTCCGCATTGTGTTCTGTTTGGGCTGATTTTTGCCTGGATAAAATTCACTGAGTAGACTGCCTAACTCAGGGAGGAATTACAGAACAATGATGGCCTGATGTATCATAAAAATTAAGTCCTTGGTGAATCCAATCACATTTTTATTTAAAAATTTCAATTTGTATGAAAAAGACTAATCAGCATTTAAAACATTAGGGAGAAATGTAGGTATTTTTCATCATTCTGTCATCTAACTCAGTAACGATTTTCTATTACTCTGTATCTTCTATATGCATATTTTTAGAAAATATCATTTCTGATGGATACATATCTTTGTATTTTGCTCATTCTTTTAAAGCAAATGCTGAAATGTGCTTTACTTTTGAGGAACTGTTTACTTTAAATAGAGTCACAGGAGTGAAATTACTGGGTGAAAGATTATGAACATCGTTAGGTTTGTTTCTAGGCATTGCCATGGTGTTTTCCAAAAGAGAAGCACAGGTTTACAAAGTGACCAGTAGAAGTCTGAGCTACCAGTTTCACTGAAGGCTTACCAGTAATCGTTCTGATTCCTAAAGAAAAAAAAAATCATTTACCACTTTACTCATTATAAACTGTTATCTTCAGTTTAGTCTGTATTCTGATTCTTTAATCACCTGTAAGAAATATTTTTTCTTTTTCTTTTTCCTAATTGTTTCTTATGTGAATCAGCTGTTCCAATTTTTTGTCCATTTTTCTACTGAATTTGAGGTTTCCTTTAAAATGTAATTGATCTATTTATATCTCACTGAGTTCTACTCTCAGTGATGTCTGAGGCAAATATTTTCTCCATCTCACTTGGAATCTTAAAGATGTATGCATGTGGACAGTCTGACTCATGGTTATCCTCGGCCATCCTGACCCCACTGTAGGCATCTGCGGTGCTTGTGTGGGTGCTTGTCCAACTCCTCCTAGTCCCAAACCCAACCCTGCAGGAACCTCTGCTCCTTCCACTGAGCTGCCAGCCTTTTCCTCGAGGCCGGCTTCAGACCTGGGGCTGTTGACTTCTGACCAGGACCCCAGAGTCTGCCGGAGCACCCTGTGTAGCCCACCTCCCTCCCACACTTGATTACTGCCTGCCTCTCAAGCTCAGGCTCCTTTCTCCTTCAGGTTCTCCTCACCCCGCCATTTTGTTAGCCCCCACTTCCCCGTTAACTTCGCTTTCACTCAGCCTAGCCTGTGATCCGTCATGGAAGCTACTCTCATCCCTAGTGGCCCCCCTTGGCTCACCTTCCCCAGCTAGCAGTGCTCCAGGTGGCCTGGTCAGCCTCGCTCTGTGGAGTCCTGCCCCCTCCCTTCCTTCTTCAGAAGGTTGAGTTCAAATTCTTTCTTTCCTGTCTTCAACCTTTATTTCTTTACAGATTGCTCCTACTTACCATATAAGTCTCTCCCTCCCTTAAAAACACCACACCAGGTCTGTCCTGTCTCTTGCCTTCCCTTCACACAGTTTATCTGAAAAGCCACAAGTCACACTCACTTCCCATTTGCTCCTAGCCCCTGCCCCACAGTTGCTCTTGAAAGGGTAAAGAACAACCTGCCTGTTCACCGGATCTGCTTAAGAGCCTTATTTTTGTGTCCGTTTTTATTTTGACCTTTTGGAAGTGGGAAATGTCAGCCTGAAGGAGAGGCTGAGAAGGCTCTCTCCTGCTACAGGCTAAGGGAAATAAGTTTTTTAGGTGTGTTGAAGAACAGAGGATTGGGACGTCTGGGTGCTGCAGTTGGTTAGGCAACCGACTCCTGGTCTTGGCTTAGGTCATGATCTCAGGGTCCTGGGATCCAGCCCCTGCCTTGGGCTCCGCTCAGCCTTCTGGAGTTTCTCTCTTCCTCATCCTCTCCCTCCCCCTTTACTCTTCTCCTGTGAGTACATTTGTGCACACCTGCACTCCCGTTCTGGCTCAAGTAAGTAAGTAAATAAATAAATTTAAAAAATCTTTTAAAAAAAGAACAAAGGATTCAGGCTTTTTCTTTCTCTGGAGGCTTCATCCTCCATTTTCAACTCCTCAGATTCCCAGGCGCCCCCTGAGGAGGCATTAGTGTCCTGCTGTTTCAGCTGGGGTTCCCGTTCTTGGCTGTAACCTGCCAACACTTGCAGGCACTTCGTTTTTATTAACTCATTAGTGCTCATGAAGATCTTTTTTCCATGAAGAAATTTAGGCACAAGGAGGCAGCTTCCCAAGGAACAGCGAGCTAGCAACTGGTGGAGCTTAGATTGGACCTGACTGGTCTGGGAGAAGCCAGAAGTCCTTGCTGAACACTTTTTTAGCCTTTATCTTACTTACTGGATCTGTCGGACCCTTTTTTCCTGATTTTCCTTTGCAGGTTCCTAAAATACCGATGGTGGAGGGAATGAGAAATTCTTTTCTATCCTTTAAGGGTCCTCTAGCTGGACTAAAAATTAAATTTACTAAGATAGATTAACAGGAGGGAAAAAAATGTTTTATTACTTGTGCAGAGAGGCCCAAAAATGAAATTGAGAGTGAAAGAAATGACCAAGGCAGGCAGTTTTTATATTTTTTAAACAAAGAGACAATAAATCTGAGGAACTGAGAGGAAAAAAACCCCTTGGGAGCTTTGGTTAGTAAGGAATTCTGAACAGAATTTGGGCTGGGGTAGTAAATTAGTAAAAAGTAACACGGGTTGTTTATATAGCCTTCTTGGCTCTAAATTTCCCATCTTCAGTGGTAAGATTGTCTCTTTAGCTCCTGGAAGACAGGGACGACATCTTTCATGTGGGAGATTTATTTCCTGTTTTCAGGGGGATGGGAGGGGCTGAGTGTGCTGGCACCTTCTGTCTCTGGGTCACTTTTTTTTTTTTTTTTTTTTTTGGAGAGGCAGAGAGAGAGAGAGAGAGAGAGAGAGAAAAGCAGGCTCCCTGCTGAGCAGTGAGCCCCATGCGGGACTCGATCCCAGGACCCTGAGATCATGACCTGAGCTGAAGGCAGTGGCTTAACCCACTGAGCCACCCAGGCGCCCTCTCTGGGTCACTTTTATACAAAATAATCAATATGTCAAAGTGGCATGTTTTGGGGCAGCCTGCCCTTAGCCCCTGCAAGCGTTCCTAGGATTCCATCCCCTGCCCGCCTGTGTCCAGCTCTTTTCTTATCTTCACTCAGATGTCCCATAGCCACCTAAATTCAGCACATCCTGAAAGAACTCACCCTCCCACCAGACCAGCACGTCTTCCTGTGACCTCTCTGTGAATGGCATTGTCATCCATTCAGTTATTCAGGTTGGATGCTAAAAAGCCATTCTAGATTTCTCCTTTTCTAGGAGATCCTCCACCTGGCTTCCAAAGTCCTATACTGCTGGAGCCCTGCCTTCTTTCCAATGTCATTTCTTTCTTTCTTTCTTTCCTTTTTTTTTTTTTTTTTAAAGAGGGAGAGAGAGAAAGGGTGGGGAGGGGCAGAGGGAAAGAGAGAATCTTTTTTATTTTATTTTATTATTTTTTAGAGAGGGGGAGAGAGGGAGAGAATCTTAAGTAGGCTCCATGCCCAACACAGAGCCAGAGCCCTATGTAGGGCTCGATCTCACGACTCTGAGATTGACCTGAGTCGAAATCCAGAGTCAGACACTTAACAGACTGAGCCACCCAGGTGCCCATCCAGTCTCATTTCTTAAGCTTCACCCCTTGCCCATTATATGCTAGCCACACTTGTGTTCTTTCCGCTTCGCAAACCCACTGAACTTATTCTGACTTTAGGCCATTTGTCTTGGCCATTCCTTGTGCCTAACGTTCTCATCCTCAAGATCTTGGCATTGCTAAATCCTCCTTGACATTTGTATCTCTGGGTAAATAATCACCTCCACAGAGAGGCCTTCCCTGACTGACCTAGCTATTTAACGTAGCTGCTAGTCACCGGCTAGCACGGCACTTGACTTTAATTCTCTGCACGGCGCTTATCACTTATTGATTGATTGGCTTATCAACGCTCTGTGTGATGTAAATTCCACGAGAGCAGTGACCTTGTCTCTTCTGTTAGTCCCTGTATCCCAAGCATCCAGAGCTGTCTTGCACATCATCAAAATAATATTGACAAGAGCTGACATATATGGAGCCTTGCCAATGTGCTTAAGCAAATAGTATATATTATATATTAGACCCTCATATGGTAATCCTTACTTTCATAATAATATGCATAATATATAGTCCACATTGATTATATAATTTAACATTATACATATATATGATATAAAATATCTAAGATAAATATGCTATGTACATATATGTGTATGCAAATGTGTGTGTGTGTCTCAACAGTAATTAATAACAATATCTATGCTTAGATGATTTGATGAGAATTAAATGAGGTAGGAGCTATTCTCATTAATTCTCACCAAATGTAGATGAGGATCGGTATATTGTGATTAATTTCAGTAGTAGTATGTCTGGTTTGTCAGTGAGGAAACAGAGACAGAGCGGTTAACTAACTGACCTAAGGCTGCAGAGCTAACAAGCAGTGGGGTCAGGCTTGGACCAGTGTCAGGCTCTAGAGCTGAAGGGTTGGGTATACCTCATCACCGGGGTACTCCCCAAGCCCCTTCATCTCCTGTTCTTTCTGCCCCACAGCTGGAGGAGGGGCACCATATCTCTCACCTAGATTTTGCCACAGCTTCTTAGCTGGTGTCCCAACCTCTTGGTTTGCTTTTTTAATTTTACTAGTGTTTCATCTAAAATGCAAATCAGAACTGGAGTCTCCCGGTCTTGTAGACTAAAATCCAAACTCCTTTTCTTTACAACCTGAATTCTGCTCCCGTGTCGGCCCTCATTTCCCGCGTCTCCCTCTCACATGCATTTATTTCCCCCCGGGATTGCTGAAGCACACGCTGCTCTTTTGCAGTTTTGTGCCTTCGCGTAGCCTTTTCCCTTGCCTTGCTTCATCCCACAGTCTCAAGTTTTCTTTCTACTTAGAAACTTCCTTAACGTTCTCCTCAATCTCCTCCAGCCCCATGAGGCTACCTACATCGAGTGTTTCTCTTCTCTCCTGTTTCATTTTGTGCAGACTTCCATCATGGAAATACTATATTGAACTTGTCTAGGCTCCTCCTGTTGCTCCCCCCACCCATCCTGACCTGAACTTTCCCCCAGTCTTGCCTGGGAACATTATTATTTTGAAGGAATTGGCTGACTGACTTCCCTCTGACCCTGGTACCTAACAGAAGGCCTGGTAAAATAGTAGACACTCCGTGACTGTTTGCTGAATGAATACTAACTTCCAAAAGGCAGTTGAAGCACTCCACAGATAAGAGAGGGCATAGTCAACCATAATATAAAACTTTCAGAAACCAATTGAAAAAATCACTTTCTTGGAATGAGTTTATTCCTGGAGTTGGGCACCAATGACTACTGAGACAGAAAGGGAAACTTCAACTCAGGACCCTGAGATCAAGAGTTGCATTCTCTACAGACTGAGCCTGCCAGGTGCCCCTTTATAGACAATGTTTTTGAATGTAAACATTTGTAAGTTTTCCTTGATAAACTGAATTGCTGTTCTGAAGGCATTTTTCTGGGGACTACTTTAATGTAGTTCCTCTATATATTTTTTCCTGATACAATTTATTATAGGGATTGAGCTTGGAGAGCCTAGAGGTTTTGATAACTTACCCAACAACCATAGCACAGACACCTCATAGACCCACCTTTCAGTGTAGGTTAGTTCTAGGGGGAGAAGTTGAAGGCAAACTTCAGCTAGTTCTGAGTCAGCTGTTTTACGTTGAACTCTGTGGTGACGTAGCTCTTCCATATTGTTGGTTAAAGAGGGTTCTCCCTGCATTAGGAACTTGGTGGTCGAGCCTTGGATGTTCTCTTATGAGAACTTAAGGATCTGACTTGTTGGGCTGTTAGGAGGCCCTCCTGCCTCCATGGAGCAGTGAGCTGTAGCTGTCTGGGACAGGGCGAAAATAGCTTAAATACCTATACAACACCTTGGTTGAGCCCCAGAGTTCTATATCCTAGAGTTCTATGCCATCAAATATGGGAGGGGTGACTCTGGTCCAAAAGATTTAAGGGCAAGGTATTATAAAATAGTTGCCATTCACTGAAAAATATATTTACTGTGTACCTACTGTGTATAGGGCAAGGGGCTGGGTATTGGGGGTACTGTGTTAACATTTAAGTAGGACTCATTGTCTAATACGATTTTGTTCTTCACTGAGTTCACAATATAGACAAAGTCACAAGGAACCATTCCAATGATACTGGCAGGACCCCTGCTTATCAAATAACCCCCAAGTGGCTGAGTTCATTTAACCGTTAGATTGCGCGGGGGGGGGGGTGGGAGAGTGATTAGTGTTGTACATTTGAACATTGAGGGACATCTGCCAAATGTTTTAATTTAACATAATATAGGATTTTGCCTTGTTGATCCAGTTTTTCCCCTTGATCCACTGTTACTGAAAAAGATCAGGTAATTTTGATTTTTTTTATTAAGAAAATTTTCAAACACACAGGAAAGTATAATAGTAGTACCATGAATAACTTTTTATTATCATCACCTTGATTTCATAGTTGTTAATATTTTGTCATATTGCTTCAGCAGTTTCTTTTTCTTTTTTCCAGTGTGCATTTTAGAATAAATTATAGTGATCATGACATTTAACCTCCAGACACTGGACTGTAGCTCCAATAACTCCTTCTGTAGTAGGCAGCCTCCAAGATAGCCCCTGGTGTTCCCTGCCTTCGGTGTAATCATCTTCTTGTGTAATCCCCTCCTCCTGAGTATAAGCTGGATTTATTGATTTGTTCCCAACAAATAGGATATGGCAAAAACAATGGACTATCCTTTCCAAGATGAGGTCATAAAAAGACTGTACTTCATCTTGGGCATCTTCTCTCTCTTGCTGTTGCTCTCGCTCACACTGTTATGAACTGCTCTGTAGAGAGGTCCACGTGTCAGGGAATGAATATCTCTGGCCAAGAGTCAGTGAGCCCCTGAGGCCTGTTGACAGCCACGGGAGTGAGTTTGGAAACGCTCTCCCTGAGTCAAGCCTTGAGGTTATTGCAACCCTGAATACTTCTTGATTAAATCAGTGAGATGCCCTGCGCTAGGGGTACCCAGCTGAGGCTGCCTGGATTCTTGACCCATGGAAATTATGAGGTAATAAATGTTTGTTGTTTTAAGCTGCTACATTTTGGGGTACTTTGGTATTCAGCAACAGTAAGTACACAGACATAACTCCGATCCTATGAATCCCTGTAGGAGACTCTTCCAGCTGCTGCTGAGTTGTGAAGAGGGAAGCCAGGTTGTCAGCCAAGGAAAGAGCACTTATCCTGCGATGGTGGGTGGCACACATCAGATCTCAGTTGCCTCAAGTTGTTTAAATAAAAGGGTTTACATCTTTTAGAAGTAGAATCTTATCTCTCTGTCTCTCAAGATACTATTATTATTGCCCATTCTGATTTTTAAAGGATGATTTTCATCTTGGCTCTGAAGAAATCTGTATCTATGCCAAAGTAATAGAGCTTGGCATGTGGGAGGCTTCTGTCTCTGGATTCGGTGATCTTTGAGAAAGAAGTCTGCTCTGAGGAGAGAACTATGGGGCACATTTTAACCCATCTAATGGTTAGGATACCTGGAGGAAGGCATTTAGTATAGGAGTAATAGGTCTCCTATAACGTAGGGTAAAGACTCAGTCCTGCATTAGGCATCACACAGAATTTTGATAGCATGTTTAGCATAGTCATCGGTATGTCATTTGAGAATATATGGGATTCCTTGATTGATTGATTAATTGATTGAGGCATAGTGGAGGGGCTCAGGGAAATGGAGAAAACATCCCCATGCCCAGCATGGGACACAGTGTGGGGCTCAATCTCATGACCCTGAGATCATGACGCTTAACCGACTGAGCCACCCAGGCCCCCCTCGATTCCCATTCTGTGGTAACTTGATTTCACCTCTAGAGATCTGTGCCTATTGAGTGAATCTGAGTAAGATCCATCACTCTGGGCAGGCCTTAAACAGTTGTGGTGGTTAAAGATCTTTACCCATTTTTGTTGCTTGCTCTGATGTTTGAAAATGGGTGAGGATCCTGGGTTCCAACTAAGGTGAAACCTTAGTTTAGTGAAACCACAAAATGAATAAAAGTTCTTCATGATTGTGGAGTCTGCTCCTGTGGCCCTGATGCCAAACACAAAACCTCCCATGGGAACCTATGACCAGTCAGCTATCTCAAAAGGGTAAGTTCCTTACAGAAGGATTTGAACTTAAATTTTGATATGACATTAAGTTCTGCCTGATGTATTGTTTCATTAGCCAAACCAGAATGTGGGAGCTACCAGATAGTCTTTATTGAATTAAGAGATGGAACAACTGATTCCTTTGTCCAAATACAAGGCAGCCAAGGCTGAAATGAAATTAAGGGGAAAGCCTCTCCTGGGATGTAGTTTGAGTGACCTCTGTTCTTTACCCTCAGAAGGTATACTGGGGAAGGGGAGTCTGGGGGGACCCAATGACTTTCATACCCCTCAGATTTCAGACCAATGTGCAGTCAGACTCAGAAGCAACAATATGGCAGCGACTTCAAGGAGAGAGAAATAAGGCGGATCATTGGTGAGTCAGTAACCTTATGTCACCATTAGAGACGTAGTTGTAGTTCGTTCTGATTTCCAGGAGCTGTTGTTTGTTGATATTAAATTAAGATGTGAGACTGACCAGGCATTTGCCTCCTCCTGAGGAATACTTTCCTAATCTAGATTTCCCATGTGGGAAGTTTTTCCACAACTGGTGCCAATCCTTCATCCCAGTTTTCTAAATTTATAGCATATGCCCATGGAGGCTTTGGGTATGTGGAAGTCAGAGGTACTTAGTCACCTCAAGAGGGCTGACGCACAGAAGAGCAAGTGCAGCTCTTTCCTTATTGTGGGGAAGAGATGTACTTCCTGTCTCATCCTAGGGAATCTGAAGAGGTGAGGTGATTGGTTTTGGTCAGTGGAGACAGGGTCAAGGTCATACAAGCTGAGAAAAATTCTTTCTGTGGGTTCTTTCAGAGAATCCTACAGAAAATTGCAGGAGTATCTGGTTGCTTTCCAAAAATTAAATCTGAGGAGGGATTAAATGTAGGTGCTGCTTCTGGTGTGTTCCCCAATGGTTTATAACCTCACATATAAGATAGCAACCCCTTTCTCCCCATAACGGAAAGAATCACATGCACAGCAATTTTAGAATATGCTAGGAGTATGAGCAAGAGCTCTTTAAAGGAAGTCGCCTGACAAAGGGAGTCTGATCAGGAGTGTAACAGAATAAAAAGTAGATTTTATTTTTCCCTGTAGCTTTGCTCTTTTAGAGATTCACATGCAGAAAAAGAGCTTAATGTCCGTTCTTTGAAGGTTGGATGTAAACTGTACTATCTTTGGGGAGAGTGCTAAAAAATCTTTTTTCCCCCAATTTTCCTCAAATTCCCAGTTAACTAAAGGTGAGAGAAGGACAACAGGAAATATGGGTGATGTCCTCATTGACTTCACTGGACTTTTCTGCTTATAAGTCATATCAATGCTCAAGTATAAGGAACCGTGTGGTTGAAATATGCAATTACTCTTTATTTCTTAGACTAATAGAAAAATAAGTGCTTGAAAATTTTTTGACTATTTTCTTTCATTTCTCTCTTGAACTTACATTTTCTGGCAAAGCCCTTTCTCTGCCTCTTATAAGAAATTTACCTAAATGACAGAAGCAGAATTGACAGTGATCAGTGGAAAACAAGAACAAAATTAGTAAGGGAGGGAACAGATATGAGTCAGAGGTTCATTTCTACAGTGATTTCCAAAACCTTGAAGTAAACTTTCTACCCACAATTCCATAGTGATATATGTGCCCATGGTCAGCTTTTGCTTAGAAGTATGTTAGTAGAGATTTACTTTCCTAGGAATGGGTAGAGTAAATATGGCCATAAATTCTTTGTGTGATCTCAGAGGAAAGAACTGGGATCAGTGATGGAATTTCTAAGGAGTCATATTTTGTTTCAGTGTAAGCAACTGTCTAATCATAGACTAGTCTGTCCTGCCCAAGAAGGAATAGAGATGTCTCTAGCAGGGCGAGGGCTGGGACATATGGGGTGGGGAAGTGGGAGAAGGAATTTCTATCCTGGCAGAGATATTGGACTGGTTCTATCCATGGTCAGTACTTGTGTTCTGATTACTGGTGATGAGTAGAAGATCATTTCTAATGTTAAAATAGCACCGCTAGTTTGCAAAGTACTTTCACATTATTCTATCTTGTAATACTTACAAGAAATAGCTCTCCATTTTAAAAAAGGACAAAGATCACACATAATTAAGACTATGATCACCTAATTGGCAATTTCTACTGTGATAGGTACCCAATGGACGGAAAAGTAAAACTGAGGGTTATTTGCCCTCAAAGAGCTGAAAAACTACTTGAGGAGCTAGTGCACACACATAGGGCAGACTATGAGATAGTATGTGGGAATTACCTATTGGTGCGCTAGATCCGTGGTTCTCAAAGGGTGTTCCCTGGACCAACAGCATCAGCATTATCTGGGATATGTTAGAAATACAGTTGGTTTTTTTTTTTAAAGTTGGCTCCATCATGGAGCCTAGTGCAGGGCTTGAACTCACGATCCTGAGATCAGGACTTGAGTTGAGATCAAGAGGAGTTGGATGCTTAACCGATTGAGCCATGCAGGCACCCTGTAGAAATGCATTCTTGAGTCACACCTGCCGAATCAGAAATTCCAGGTGGGGGGTGGCGGCGTCATTCCGTGTTTCTAAAAAGGCCTCCAGGTGATTATGAGGCATGCTCGAGTTCAAGACCACTCACTGATCTAGTCCAGACCAGTACTTCTCAAACTCCAGCACGATAAGAATCACTTGGAACAGTGCTATTAAAAACATTTTTTTCCCCAAGTTTTCATTTAAATTCTAGTTAGTTAACATAGATGATAAAATTGCACCTGAAACTGCTGCCTGAAATATGGCCCAAGAACTGCAGGCTCTCCAAGGTGGTTTTTACTGACCTGAAAACTTGTTAAAACACAGATTTTCCAGTCCCACTGCCAGACATTCTCATTCAGTAGATGGGACTTGAGAGTCTGTGATGCTGAGGGGCTCAGACTGTTCTCTGAGCAGCCTTGCTCTGAGCGGTCGTGCCTCTGGGGTTTAGCGGACCAGTGCCCAGTGGGAGGGACTTCTGCGCCAGGACCATGCGCGCGGTCTTCGCAGACTGGAGGACAGACCACCTGAGCTGAGTCTGATGGGAAGGTTTAGGTTGGCTAAGAGGAAATTATTTGATGCAGGGGTGGAGGGGAGGATGGGATGAGCCCCCAGCATGCGTGACGGAAGTAGAGCATTCACGCTAGTAACACCTCGGCTCGTTCTGCCCGGGACTGGGGGGAGTTAACAGCTGTCAGCTCTCACGCATCCTCCCCGAGGAGAGGGAGCAGGAAACAGCCTAGGACCAGGAGCACTTTCTTAGTTGCGTTGTTACATGGTCCCGCCCTCTAAGTGAGACTTGTAAGACCCATGATCGCGCTCTTTTCTTCTCCTCTTCCCTGGGTTCCCCTGCTCACCAAGCCTGGTTTGCTTCAACTTTACAGCTTGTTCTCTCAGTTTGGTCTGAATCTTCAGGCTTGGATTCTGACCATTCTTCTCAGATTCCATGTTGACTTGGTTCTCCCTGGACAACTGTGTGGCTCTGCTCTCCGTATTCACTCTTCCCCATCATGTCCTACCCATTTCCTCAGGCTGTCCTTGGTGAGGGGGAGGAAGCTGGCCAACGTGCTCTGTCCTCTTCCATATACTCTCATCTTTGTTGTGTCCTGGTGTCTCCTAGTCAGCCCTGTGTTGCTGTCCACGACAGAAGAAGTGGAAGATAGTGTGGCAAGAGCCGGCTCAGGCTTGGAGGTCAGGATAAGCAACCTTGGATGAATGGGGTCACTTATGATTTTGACCAGTGATCTTATAAAATCCAATCACAGCTCAAGTCTGAGGTACAAAGAGCAAATATCCTTTAGGGCTCCAGAACATTTTTGTTATTCTTGACTTTGCACTCCCCACCCAATTTGTGGTCATCTTTGGGGTCCCCAATGGTAACTGCATCTGCATCACAGCTTTTGCCATGGAGAAGAGCTGCCCAGACCACCCAAGAGAGGTAGGATCACATTCTAGAAATACCGAGGACTAGCTAGTATCCCCTACCCTCAGTGCGGCCAACTCTAATTGCCCCTGCCATGGGCGCGTCTGCATGGCCCCTCTCCCCTGTTTGGTCACTGTCCTTGCATGTCCTCACTGGTCTCTGCTCCCTAATGGCCACTTGAAGATCCAGGCATGGAGTCCTGTGAACTCACCATGGGCACCCGAAGTCACCTTGCCTTCATTGGCTGGATGTACTCCACACTCTCCTGTGACGTGGACTTGCTCTCACAGTCAGGAGGGCTCTGCATCCTCATGGAGGTTTTCTAGGCACGTGGAGACTGGCCTCTGGTGGAGAATCTCTCAGGGAGCCTGATATCCCTCACCTCCTAGGGTTTCTGATATTTTCAACCATCATTTCTGCTCACCAGTGTTCTGGTCCTCACTCCCAACCTGGAGGCTGGCAAGGAGTCACAGGGACTCAGGTTTCTCTCAGCTGCTTCTGTCCCTTCCTATAGAAGCCAGCGGGGATAGTTTACCTACTGAAAAGGAAGCTTGAGTTGCCTTGTCCCCCAAGCCTGTTCTTTCAGTGCCCTTCAGAAATGCCCTTAGTGTTTTGTTTTTGCAACGTCTGGCCGCAAGATCTGGAACCACTCGGTGAAAGCTGGGAATGTTGCAGTCTTGAGAGACCTTAGCTTGGCCTCTTTGTCTCTAAGCAGAGTCAAATCTAAATTCAATTTCCCTCTTAAAATGACTTCCTGCCAGTGTCCAAAAGGCCAAAGCTAGAACAATTTGAGCGATAAAATATATAATGAAAGTACTGGATTATAAGCCATAGAATAAAATCAGTATTGATGAACACATACTTACATAAATAAATAATTGAATACATTAGTAAATGGGGGATGCAGGGAGTAGTAGAATTCTAATCAATAAATGTAGGAGGAGTGAGAAAAATAGAAAATCCTGACGAGGCAAACATAATAATAATTGTTTCAGAAAACATCCCCTAGTGGATGCTGAAATCAATGGGCCAGACTTTGCAGGGAAACATGGTATTCATACTGTTTCAAAAGATCTCATCCAGGATTATTAGTTGCAAAGGAAAAGTAGTACCTTACAGTGAGGAAACCTCACAGGTACCACCTTCACCACATATTCAAGGTTAACATCACCGTGATAAGACACATGGACATTGTGGTCCTTCTGATAGGAGACCCTGAGGAGGTATATTAGTCAGGTTTCTTCAGAGAAACAGACCAGTAGGATGTATGTAAACATATACATATATATTTGGGATATATATATTTAGTATAAAAATTTGTAAGGAGGTTATGGAAGGGGGCCTGTCTCAAGGTCTTCAGGGTGACCCCATGCTGGAGACCCAGGAGAGCGGAGGGTGTGGTTCCAATCCAAAGGCCTGCAGGCTCAGCTCCAGGAAGAGCCCATGTTTCCGCCTGAGTCCAAAGGCGGGAAAAACCCCATATTCCCTTTTGAAGGCAAAAGGATTTCTCCCTTAGGAGAATTCTTAGGAATTCTTCCTGGGGAGAATCAGCAACCCCCTCCCCGCCCCCCCCCCCCCCCCCCGCTCTTTTAAAAGGCCTTCAACTGATTGGATGAGGCCCACCCACACCAGAGAGGGTAATCTGCGATACTTAGTCTGCTACTTAAATGTTAACCTCATCCAAAACACCCTCACAAAAACACCCAGAATTATGTTTGGCCAAATAAGCACTCCATGACCCAGTCACATGGACGCATAAAAGTAGCCAACACAGAAGGTGACATTAGGACTTCCATGGGATTCTTGGCAAAAATAAGTGACCTGATCTAATCATGAAAAACCGTAGGTGAACTCAAATTGATGAACGTTGTACGAAATAACTGGCCAGTATTCTTTATAAGTCTCAGGGTTATGCAAGACAAGGAGAGACTGGAGTGTTTGCGGATTGGAGGAGAGAGTAGGGACACCTACAAGCAGTGTGGGATCCTAGATTGGCTCTTGCAACACAAAAGGGTATTATTGAAAAATGAATAAAATGTGAATGGAGTCTATAGTGCAGTTAATAGTGCGTTAATGTTAATTTTTTAGTTTTGATACTTGGACTGTGGTAGTCTAAGATATTGATATTGGCCGAAGCCAGCTTAGGGGTACACAGGAGCTCTGTTATTTTTGTAGCTTTTCTGTAAGTGTAAAATCCTTTCAAGATCAGGTTTTTAAAAAGCTTTCTGCCATTTGGTACTTGAGCACTTTTCAGTAACAGTACATTTTTACAGTAACAGTAAACTTTTAAAATTTAATAAATTTAAAAAATATTTTGATATTTTTTAAATTTATTACTGGTGTGTGTGTGACTTTGATTCTACCATTCAACATTTTCCACAAATGCTAAATTCTATCAGTTTTTTTGGAAGCACCTTTAAAAAGCCCTAGACTTCTTTTCTTTCTTTTTTTTTTCCTGTTTTCTGTACTTCTCCCTCTCTAAAGCAGTGTTTTTGGTAAATGATTATAGCTCAACCCTCCAGGAGGTGTTAACCTCTGAGATGATGACCTGTGGGGCCCATTTACACAGAACAAGGAGCCTGCGGCTGGAGGTCTGAAGACCTGGGAGCCAGCCTTCTTGGTCCAGTTCTGTTGCTAACTAAATCCATGACTTTTTGGTGTTAATGTTCTGATGCCAAATGGGAAATTCAGGTTAGATACTGTATGCATAGTTGATGTATGTATTCAAATGATTACTTTTTTTTTTTTTTTAAGATTTTATTCATTTGTCAGAGAGAGAGAGAGCACAAGCAGGGAGAAGGGCAGAGGGAGAAGCAGACTCCCCCCCCCCTTTTTTTTTTAAACATTTTATTTATTTATTTGACAGAGAGATCACAAGTAGGCAGAGAGAGAGAGAAGCAGGCTCCCTGCCAAGCAGAGATCTCGATGCGGGGCTCCATCCCAGGACCCTGAGATCATGACCTGAGCCAAAGACGGAGGCTTAAGGGAGCCCGATGCGGAACTCATCCCAAGACCCTGGGATCATGACCTGAGCTGAGGACAAATGCTTAATCCAATGAGCCACCCAGATGTCCCCAAATGATTACATTTTTTTAATTAATTTTTTTTTTATCAAGGTCCAGGTGCTCTATTTTTAGGTTCCCAAGTTTTTGTTTTGTTCTGTTTTATCCATGTTTTTTTTTCCCTCTTGCCTCCAAAGTCTTTGGGTTCTACAACAGCTCTCGACTTACACACTTCATTCTGGCATTTTCCTTAGACAATCCCTCTTTCTCTCTCTCTTTTTTTAAATCAAATTAAGGAGAGCAACATTTTCTTTTTCTTTTTTTTTCCTTTTGAGCAGGAAGCCCCTACAGCTCTCCTCTGTCTTGTTTTTCTTCTCTCTGAACAGTGTGTGGTCCTTTTCACAGTTGTGCCTCCAACTGTCTCATGGCTTCTGCGTTGTGGCTTCTGAACATTTGGGCCTCGACTGGGCTGAGCCCTGGCACCATCCTATCGGATCACTGGTGGGCACGCCCCTCCTGCCCACGCAGGGTGGCATGAGAGCTCAGGGTCAGGGTCCCTTGGCCCACCTGCATCACTAATACTAGCACTAAGGCCAGGGCATGGAGCCAGCAGGGTGCATTAAGCAATAACTGACACTTTTTTTTTAAATTTAGGATTTTATTTTTTTAGAGAGAGAGAGAGTAGAGAGTGGTGGGCTGACAGGGAGGGAGACAGGAGACAGAAAAATTTTTTTTAAAGATTTTATTTATTAGAGAAAGTGAGCATGTGTGCAGGTGCACAAGTGGGGAGAGGGGCTGAGGGAGAGGGAGAAGCAGACTCCCTGATGGGCAGGGAGCCTGACTCGGGGCTCAATCCAAGGACCTTGGGACCATGACCCGAGCCAAAGGCAGATGCTTAACAGACTTAGCCACCCAGGTGCCCCAGAGAGAGACTCTTGAACAGATTCTGCTCACAGAGCCCAAGGTGGGGCTCAGTCTCACAACCTTGAGACTATGACCTGACCTGAAACCAGGGGTGGACGCAAACAACTGAGCCTTCCAGGTGCCCCAGGAAAATAACTGACACTTTTGAGAACAGATGATTCACCCGGGTTTGCTTTGTTACTTTCGTCAAGGGGAGGACCACTTACTTGTCCTCACCGGAATAGACAGTTTGGTTAGGTTCAGGATATTGTGGGGTATTCCTTGATCCCTGTGGACTATAGAGTAGAAGCGATCTTTTCAAAGATAATCTCCAGCTCCATTTGTTATTTTTTTGTTGTTTTCAACTTATTTTTAAAATTGGATATAATTGACATAAAACATTATGTAAGTTTAAGGGGAACAAATGTTGATCTGATGCATTTCCGTATGCTTGTATCGTACTGTATCGGTCTGTTAACTCTCATTCCCAACTCCTTTTCTAGCTCATTTATATGCAGGCATCAGATACTTGATTTTATCAGCGTGCCCCTCAAAAACAGTGAAATGGGTGCAGCATTTAGAACCATGCCTGGTATGTAGTAAACATTGCATTAGCGTCTGTTTAATAAAAATAAGAACTTATTCTCATTCCCAAAAAACTTACCATTTAGTTGGAAAGATAAAATGCACAAACAAACAAGCAAAACCCAAGCAGCACGTAGCACAGTATGGAAGAAATGTCACTCGAGGGAGTGGGCGAGCAGAGGCGAGACCTCTCTGCTGTGTGCTCACCTCCAGTCAGCTCCCTTATTCGCCTAAACAACCAGCAATTCCTCCCATTTTATGGCTCAAGAAATTAAGGTTGGTAGGTATAAAAGGCCTTACAAGGTTTATGTGTAACCGCAGCATTTGAACACAGGGCTGGCTGCACTGAAGACTCCTGTTAGCACAGGATAGAATAGACAGAGGAAGCTTTGGAAGGAGGCTCGTGCTGGACCTTGAAGCATGGATAGAATTTACCAGATGGAGAGAAGTGGGGAGCACATACAGGTTGTGGGGGGCAGGGACAGGGGTGGGCACAGCGTGGGCAAAGATGCGTCCTTAGGAAGCATGGAGTGTGCTGGGGAATGGGCAGCGTTGCCCAGGTTTGCTAGAGGGAGGGCGGAGCGGCAGAGAAAACTGGAACCTGGGTTGGAGGCAGAGCCTAGTGAGCTTTGAATTCCAAGTTTGGACTTTATTTCATAACCCATTTCATAGCCCATTGATGGTGTTTGTGAAGGGGAGTGACGTGGTGAAAAGAGGACTTTGTGCGATTTAAGTCGGGTGGGGAACGGAATGGGCTGGAGGAACAGGGGCTGCGCTCATTAAAGCTAATGCTTGAGGTACCGACATAGGGCGCTAAGTGCTCCTCGTGCATGATGCCATTCATCCTGACAGTCACCCTAGACAATGAGTGTTACTATCATCCCCATTTTCCAGATAGGCAAACTGAGGCTCGGAGAGGGTCAGTACCGAGCAGGCTCCCACAGTGAATCACGGTGCTGCCAGGATGTGAATGGGGTGAATCCAGTTCTGCCTGTGTGGCCTTCGTTTGCTACAGCGCCTGTCAGTGGCTCTGCACACGACCTGGGACAATTGTAACAGGTCGGAGGAGATGGTCCAGGTGATGAAGACTGAGCTGGCTCAGCAGTGATGGAAAAGGAGAGACTGGGAGCAGGGGTGTGACACATCGTTGTGTGTGAGCCCGATCTCAGGGCTGGGCCTGTAATTCCATAGTTTTTCTTTCTGTAGTCCTTCTCATGGGAGCTGGTGCTCGGTGCTGAGAGCATTGCCAAGACTGTGGAACAGCACAGAAAACCTTGCCGTGTAGCCCAGGCTTCTTGAGTTCTTCTGAGGACATGTATTAATTTAATAAAATAAGTGCTGACGTTGGTGTGCTGGTTGTGGGTTACCTTTGAGATGGGTTAAGCATATTTCCAGGCGTTCTCAAGCATCTTAAGTTTTAGTTCCTTGAGTTTGAGACAAGGAGCTACCTCCAGAGGTCTGTGGGTGATAAGATCTCCCTTTCCCCATGAACCTTCCTCCCTTATGTGCTTTTCTTGATATGTTCCCAGTTACTTCCCTGTTTTGCTACTGTATGGATTGGTCCATCACAGAATTAATTTGTTTCATTTTTGCTTCTTCTTCTTTTTTTTTTTTTAAAGAAAAAGGGGGTACGTGCATTTTGACTCTGCAAAGCTTTTGGCAAGAGTTAAATGAACCTATAATTCGAGTGCGCCGAATGCCACGGTGACCACGTGGGGCCGTGCAGGTCAGCCCAGTGACCTCTCTGCTCTGTCTGCTGCAGGTGACAAGAAGTACATCATGGGGCCCAAGCTTTCTACTCTGGACGCCACTGTCTTTGGACACTTGGCACAGGCAATGTGGACCTTACCTGGGACAAGACCTGAGCGGCTGATCAAAGGCAAGCCCTACAAACCTCTTCAGGCTTTAGGAATTGCTGTGGGGTGAAGGGTACGGGTAACACAATGGAGAATTCTAGGTCTATGCCTGTGAACTTGACTGTGCTTTTTGGAGACACCAGGCTCTGGTGTCCAGGGCTGGGGTTAGTTTATTTAATTTTTTATTATTATTGTTATTTTTAAAGGTTCTATTTATTTATTGACAGAGAGAGAGAGACAGCGAGAGAGGGAACACAAACAGGGGGAGTAGGTGAGGGAGAAGCAGGCTTCCCGCTGAGCAGGGAACCAGATATGGGGCTCGATCCCAGGATCCTGGGATCATTACCCAAGCCGAAGGCAGACATTTAATGACTGAGCCACCCAGGTACCCAGGGTCAGTTTATTATGCTCAGGATGTGTAGGGGTTGAAGGAAGACCAGACTTTCACCTGCCATCTTCCCTAGACCATGTTCTCAACAAAGTTGATGCAAATTGTACTGTGTATTACACCAGCTCCTTACACAGTGGACTTAACACTTGTTGATAACAGGGCTGGGATTCCACCTCGTGCCCTTATTTTGTTGGTCTTCCTTAATTTCCGAGGGACATTGGTGCCGAGCCTCACCACTTTCCGTTCTACGGAGTACGGCAGTAAACATGGTGGGCTGGGGCTGATGGGCTCACCGCCCATCTCGATGCTGTTTTTGAGTCTGAACTGGTGTTACATATTTCACATGTAGGTATAGGTACATACGTTTCTACATCATTTGAGTACATTCTTTCCTCCAGTGGGTATCTGTAGATCATACATTGAGAGTAGTAGAGCTAGGAAGTTCAAGATTATGAAAAATAGGGGAAATGTCTGCAAATGTTTTATAGTGTGATACTATATAAAATGTTATTATTATTATTAGTAGTAGTAAGTAGTAATTGTTGTATCTTTTGGCCGTAAGGCCTGCCACAGTTACATTATGGACTAGGGAGGGTGGGTAGAAGTGCGGATGAATAGGACCAGACCTAGGGGATGAATGAATGTATGTGTGGGGGTGGTAAGCCAAGAGTTGAATTCAAGTAGGCGAGGGGCAGGGACAGTAAGCTCAGCGTGGGTTGGTATCAAAAGACCAGATCTTGGTGTATGTGTGTGTCGGGGAGCAGACTGAACAGGAGGGATGCACATGAAAGCTGGGCCTCTGGGAGAGGCTTCCTCTCGAGAATGGGAACTGTTTGGAGTCCTCTCCATTTTTTTTTTTTTTAAAGATTTTACCTATTTGAGAGAGTGAGAGAGAGAGCAGGAGCAGGGGTGGGAAGGAAGGGCAGAGGGAGAGGGAGAAGCAGACTCCCCGCTGAGCAGGGAGCCTGATGCGGGGCTCTATCCCAGGACTCTGGGATCATGCCCTGAGCTGAAGGCAGATACTTAAACTGAATGAGCCACCCGGGTGCCCTGAGTCATCTCCAATTTGAAGAAGTACCTGAGCAGGTACCTGGGGGCTGCTGATACAGGGATCAAAGTTCAGTATTTGGGTTTGGGAAGGGGAGTGACAGAGTTGACCAAGGTATTTATGCCCCAGCTGAGAAGGTTGGGGTTGTAGACGAGGTCACCAGTGAATAGTGCAGAGCATGTTTTTAATGTTGCTGGATGGATGGTCAGAACCAAGCAAGGCAGAATCAGACAAGAAACTGAGGCAGGTGAACACTCACGTGTGGTGGCCACAGGTGGGTGTATAGGAAGGTTGGGGAAGGCTGTAGCTCTGTGTGTGTGTATGTGTGTGTGTGATTCATGTGCATGCCCAGAAGCTCAGGCCAGGTAAAGGACAGGAGAAATCATTCTCCAGATCCTCCCGTTGGTGAGGATGTCTCCAGATACATTACCAGACTTGGCTGGAATAGAGCAGGCATTGACTGAAGGTCTTCCGGAACTTTGGCTGGGTGAGGCTAGGGATAGTATGGACTGACATTTAATTTCCTATGTGATCAGCACAGAGATGTTCCTTGTCTTGCAATGTGTTAGAAGTTACCTAAATCAAATATGTTACCTTATTGGTGATGTTTGTAGCATTTAAAATAGTTTCTCTTCATTTTAATCATCTAAGATATATTGGTTCCCTTTAGTTCATGTTGTATATCTACACTCTATTCCTGTTACTTCCTATTTCCTGCCACCACTCTTACTCACCAACAAGCACACACACTGCCACATCTACTTACATACTTCTATACACACATACCCCATACACACTCAGTTGTACACACACGCCCACGTGCATGAACATACCCAGCTGACGTCATCTGTTATTAGTCAGAAGCATTTGGGTATTATCCATTATGACTAGAACTATCAAATTCTATAGAATCCCTTCTTGCAGGAATGAAACATCGTCTGTTAAATTATTTATGACTTGTCCCTTTTCACTTTTACTTCCTGGAAGGACTCGAGACATTTAGTGTCCTTTTTAAAGAAAAGGGTCAGCCTTTTTGGAGGATCAATTTTGAGTTTCACCCAAGATCCATACACTTGGGAGAATCTGACACCACCATGTGTGAGGGACTTTGGCACGTAGCTGTGTGTACTTTGGTTCTTAAACAAGTTAGAAGCTTCCAGCTCTCCCTGGGAACCGGGAGCAGCACGAATCATTAAAGTCCACAGAGGGTCTGTAAATCCCATTTTGGTCATTAGTTGCATGGCCTTCCAAACCTTCTGATGGCAGCTGCTAAGGCAAACCACTACTTTGGTTTCTACTTCTTCCTCCACCTTTGCTCTTTCTATGGTGGAGACTTGCCCAAGAAGTAACAAGAGGAAGGGGAAGCAGGAACAACGAAGCACCTGTATGCTTTCGAACTGGCACAAATCTAGGAGCATCAAAGCTTGGATCAGGCAGTTTTCTGCCTTAGCTTTGGAACATCCAAAGCACTGTTGGCCTTGCCACATGTGTGAGTGTGTGTGTGTGTGTGTATAATATTCGCTTTTGGTCCTAGATATTAATTACAGTATCTAGCCACATAGTGTAGCAGAACCATCGAAAATATTGAGAAATTTTCCTTAATTTAAGGGAGTAAGAGGACAGACTTTGAATATTAAGCTGTTCTTAAAATATACTTAGTATGTGTTTGTGTATTATAGATGTAGATACATGAAATATTTCCTTGCTGGAGAAAATTTAGAAAAGACAGAAAAATTAAAAAATAGAACTTATGCCTCCTGTCACTTACAGAGAACCACTGTTAATATTGTGGTTGGTGTCCTCATCTTTCATCAAGTACATGTATGTGTATATTTCAGAAAAATTGGGATCATGATGTTGATACACTTATAAACCTGTAGTTTTAATTAACTATGTATCATGTCCATTTCCCTTGTTGTTAAATATGCTTTAAAGCAACATATGTAGTAGTTAGATAATATCCTATGCCCTGGCTACATTGTAATCGATGTGATTAATCTTCTCTTTCTGGAGTTGTTCTTGTTTCACATAATTTTTAAACTAATATTCTCTAGTGAATATTGTATAAAATTATATTCTTGCTTATCTCTGGTTATTTCCTTAAGCCAAATTTCTAGTTGAGGAATTTCTATCTCAAAAGGTCTAAGCTCTTGGTCTGTATAGCTAAATTTCTTTCTATTTTTTTTTTAAGATTTTATTTATTTATTTGACAGAAAGAGAGAGAAAACACAGGTAAGGGGAGCAGCAGGCAGAGGGAGAGGGAGAAGCAGGTTCACCGACCTGGGAGCCCAGTGCGGGGCTTGATCCGAGGACCCCGGGATCATGACCTGAGCCAAAGGCAGGTGCTTAACGGCTAAGCCACCCCGGTGCCCCTCCCCTTTAGCTTCAAGGAGTTGAGGGGAAGGTGGTGTCTTCGTCACACCATTCAAATTTATTTCAAACTTTTCTGAAGAGGATATGCTCTGTGCCCTCCCTGCCCTGTGACAGAATGCCGAAGAGAGCAAGCAGGGCTCTCCGTGAGGTCAGCCCTTCACACAGGTCTGTAGTGGGGGGTGCCGCGGAAATGCCTGTAATAAGCGTGTGGGGGTGCCAGCCCCATGTTTTCCAAATACTTGCTGGTTAATGCCTGAGGGCTGGACAGGTGCTGCTGGGACCTGCTGGCCCTCTCCCCCCACCCCCACCCCGCACTTCTCCCGCACTCTCATTCCTGCCGCACACAGTTGGCAGCTGGGAGAAACAGAGTCCTGGGTTCTGGGGCTGGTAGACAACGTTTTCAGTGTCAAATTGTACAAAACATTTTTTTTTAAAGATTTTATTTATTTATTTGACAGATAAAGATCACAAGTAGACAGAGAGGCAGGCAGAGAGAGAGGGAGGGGGAAGCAGGCTCCCTGCTGAGCAGAGAACCCGATGTGGGACTCGATCCCAGGACCCTGAGATCATGACCTGAGCCGAAGGCAGAGGCTTCAACCCACTGAGCCACCCAGGCACCCCAAAATGTTTTTGAACATTAGAGAAATTGCAGTGATGCAAAATAAACAAACAAACAACAAATAAATAATTAGTCACTTTTTTTCAAAGAGCATTGGGGAATATTTCCATTTGGAGGACCTCTAAGAGAAAAGCTCTTAAATTCTTTTTGGGAGTGACCTCTGGGTCGAGGACCATTTGGCTTTCTGATAAATGGCCTCTCAAGCCGCCCGAGCATAACACCAGTCACTCATTAGTACTGCACTAATGTACCTTATCGGAACTTTAGATTTAAAAATACAATGGTTGTCAAAATAACTTGGATTAATAGGAATATTTTAAAAGATTTATGACTTCCCCTTATCCATGTCTAATATCCCCACCATGGAATAATCAATATTAAGAATTTGGAATGAATCTTTTTCTGCCTTTCTTTTTCATATGCAAGTTTACATACATGTATATAATAGTTTGGGTTTTTTTTAAAACTATTTTTAGACAATGGAATTGCATTCTATACATTACTTTTATAACTTGCTCTTTTCATTTAATAGAATGCCATACCTTTTTAACAACTACAAAATATATAGAATTGATGCACTGTAATTTATTCTATCAATCCCTATTGATAGACATTCAGGTCATTTTCATCTTTCTTTTCTTCCTTATTTTTTACTGACACAATGCTGTTGACATGCATATACATACATCTTTACGTACCGGGGTTTTTATCTTAGTATAATAGAGACATAAAAGTGGAGTTCTGGGCCAACAGATAGGTACAGTTAACATTTCAACAGATGGCACTGGATTACTATCCAAAAAAAAGGTTATAGAGATTTATAATTCCACCAGACATGTAGTTACAATACCTCACCCTCCACGTTGGAGGTTACTAGACTTTAATTTTTACCATTTTTTTTGGTGTGACCTTGTTATCTCATTATTAGGTACACTTTGAAAAAAATGCAGTTTTTCTATTATTTCACAAGGTTCACACCTTCAGTGTAGGCATTTATATTAACACAGGCATCTCTCTCTCTCTCTCTCTCACACACACACACACACACACACACAAAATTTCTACTGCCAACTTTTTTCTTTTCTTTTGTCTGGTAGCATGTTGAGTGGGTCAGCTGCTGGAGAATCCAGGGACAGAAGGGATTGGCGAAGTCAGATGGGGGTAGAACTCAGCCATAGCATTTCATTCTTCATCCCACTGTTTTTGTTTTTTGTTTTTTTTTTTTAAGATTTTATTTATTTACTTGACAGAGAGAGATCACTAGTAGGCAGAGAGGCAGGCAGAGAGAGAGGAGGAAGCAGGCTCCCCGCTGAGCAGAGAGCCCGATGTGGGGCTCGATTTCAGGACCCTGAGATCACGACCCGAGCCGAAGGCAGCGGCTTAATCCACTGAGCCACCCAGGCGCCCCCCTCCCACTGTTTTTATCAGTGGTGGGATTTGAGGATGGGTATGTGGGCTCCCAGTCTTTGCTTATCAAAAGCAGTCCCTTTCTGGACTCCATGATGGAATGATCACTTCTTGACAACTCATTATCTTTGAGGGGCAGTACCTGTCCCCTCATAATTCTTAAGACCCCAGGAAGAATTACAGAAAAAGCTTCTGGGACAGGGAGTGTGAAGCTATTAATTCCCAAACCAGGCTGTATGTGTGGGGGGGAGAGAATAGATTCGTGGTGAAGGGCACGGAGTCTGGAGACTGGGTGTTGGAATCCTGGCTCTGCAGCTTTCTAGCTATGTGACCTTAGGCAAGTTAATTAACCTCTTTGTTGCTTCCATGTTCCCATGACAGATGGGGATAATAATAGTTTCTGCTTCGTAGGATTATTGCAAATCCTATTTCAAACCAGTGCCTGGTACACAGTAGAGACTATATGCATGTTTGCTGTTATTATTTTTATTAACTTTTATTATTGCATGCTGAAGGGGAATTCATGTCACACAGGACAAAGGCAGGGCAGCCCTCCTGGAAGAAAAGTGAAGCAACAGGCTGTAGAAAAAACAGCCACAGGAGAAGCGCCTAGAACCATATATGGTGTAGATCCTGTGGATACCGTGAATAGATTCTGACTTTCTAGCTGCTTGCTAAACAGCTCCGAGCGAATGGTCTTGATTGAGGCAAACACAGCTCTCTCCAGACCCCAATGTGAAGTGACCATAGTCCATCTTTGATCACTTTCTCCCACTCCAAGGCCTGCCCCCCACCCCCCATCCCACTGGCCAAACCTTGCTGGGGCCTCCACAGCTTTGTCCAAGTCTTGGTTAACTGGGACTGGCAGCAGTACCTGGGGAGGTGTTTCCTGACTGCTTCCCTGAGGGAGAATCTAAGGGGAGGGTTTGTCTGCGTCTTTTCAGGGAGCACTGATGGTGGCTCCTTGGCTTCTGGCTCCTGGGCTTGTATGTAAATTCCTTGAGTAGGGGGCAGTCGGAATGGACTCTTAGTATGGGGGGAGCTGTTATGACCCGAGGCAACTGAAAATAGTGCCCTGGAAGCGATATCAGCCCACCAGTTTGTAGGGCTCATGGAGTAGGGGAATCGCTTCTTCATGTTTTATAGGCAGCATGCTTACTGAAGCAGAGAGGCCATCAAGTTTTGAAAAATTTCCGTTGGAAAATGTGTATAATAATGTTACGCAAAGTAACAGGAAGTGGTAATAATGACAAATAAATAGAAAATATGCTGAAATAAATTTCACCAAAATGTTCATCGTGATGACCTGGGATTGATGAGATTATAGGAGCCTTATGTTTTCTCCCTTATCTATTTATACCGTTTTTATATACAGGGTTCTCACTTTCCAAAATGAGAATGTCTTATCTTCTTTGATAGAAAATAGAGTAGTTGAAGGCTATAATCAATGACCCATTAATACAGAAACAACCTATATGGCCATAAAGGGGGTATGGTAAAAACAAAATAAACAATGGTACATCTGAATAATGAGCTACTGTGCAGTCATCAGGTAATAGCGTGAAATTGAAAGTTTTTTACTACAGGTTCTTAAGGGGGTAAAAGTAGCATAAGAAACAGAATATATAGTAAATGCTTAAATAGCAAGTATAAATATATGTAAGCATATATATGTCTATACATCTCTGGAAGAACAGAAACAAAAATGTTATTACAGTTGTGATTATTGGTAATTCTTTTATTTTTGGTGTATCCATTATTTTCTAATTTCATCAGTGAAACATTGGATTACCTGTATAATGAGATGTTTATATAACTTTTAAAAAACAAACATCCAAAGAATATTCTTAGGGCTAGGAAATCCAGAAAGGGATAGTGACAAATTATGTGTTTGTAAGCAATGCTGCCATCTGGTGGATCAAAGGCAAAAACTCACCCTCGCCTTTTTTCATCAGGAATTAGGAAATGAATGTCCTATTCTGTGTTGTGTTTCAGACGAACGCTTGGACAATTTTAGTGACTTAACAAAAGTGTTTCTTTGATTCACATGAAAAGAAGTAGCCCAGTGACTGAGTGGGAACAATTATGGGTATAGCTGTTCCATTTTATTTAAAAAAATATTTAAAAACCTGTTTTACTAAATGTGCCTGTGGGTACACTCATCCACAGAGAATTCTGAGTTATCCATTTTATTTAGGATTATTTACATCTTAACATAACTTTTTCCAACTATGTGGCATAGTACGCAGTCCTTAATAACACTACAAATATTTGTGGAATGAATGATTATTTCTGGCTGACTTAATCCAGCTAATAGTTGGTGTATTTCCATGGGCTATATTTTAATTCAAATATGAACCAGTCAAAGCACCAGTTCTCTTGATAAACAAACATAAAATAATAAAATGCTTGACACGGCCAAATGAGGGTCGTTTAGCTGCCACTTTGGATAAACTACCCACCATAGGACTCCCTCCTTAATCTCACTCAGCCCACTCACGAATTTGACTTTTCCTGCTTACCTTTCTTCTTAAACGCGTGAAAACCTAAATATCCGATGGTCCCTCTGTGGGAAAATATTGTGAACGTCTCCCCCACCATATTCTTCCCAATGAATTCCCCAGGCCAAGTGGCTAACTGGTAGACTGCTGCCTTTGAGAATTAACCCTGACTTTCCTTACCCCTTTCCCCCCAACAGGTGAACTGATCAACCTGGCCATGTACTGTGAGAGGATAAGGAGGAAATTCTGGCCCGAGTGGCACCACGATGACGACAACACCATCTACGAGTCTGAGGAGAGCAGCGAAGGCAGCAAAACCCACACGCCCTTGCTGGATTTCAGCTTTTACTCAAGGACAGAGACCTTTGAAGATGAGGGAGCAGAGAACAGTTTTTCCAGAACCCCAGACACGGATTTCACTGGACACTCGCTCTTTGATTCCGACGTGGACATGGATGACTACACAGACCACGAACAGTGCAAGTGATGTTCAGCCTCGCTGACCGTCCTCTGCCCGAGCTGCCACTTCCTGGGGGGGTCCAGTTTCCCAGGTAGAAATCCAGCTCAGCTGGGAGGAGATCCTCGTGCTTGGCACACTTCTCACAAGCTAACTGGACTATAGCAGCCTTATTTCTTTTTGTACAAACGAAACACAGAACCATTAAGATGGCTCCATTTAAAACAGGCAAAAAAAAACAAAACAAAAAAAATGTCAGCATGGTTCCTGAAATCCATTTTTGTTTTCATTAGAAAACTAACATCCTGTGGCAGAGCAGGGGCAAGAACAGGTCGTCTGTGGATCCCGATTCCGTAGATCCCCTTCAGCCCGAGGGCTTAGCTGTGAGACGGACTCTCGAGCGCCCTTCCTTGCTTCACGTGGGTTCGAAGTAACCCGAGAAGTCATCAGGAGACATGTAGGAGACAAGGGTTCTATGGTGGCTGCTTGTATTTTATGTGTGTATATTGTATGTTGCGATAATTCAAATAAAATCTCTAGATATTCAGTGAACACCTACTACGTGCAAAGCACTGTGCTAGGTGCTAATCAGTATAAGTTTTCTTCTCAGTCCTGCCAGTGACTAGCTGTGTGATTTCGGGCAAGTCCCTTAATTCTCGTGTGCCTCATTTCCCCCACCTGTAAGGTGGGGATAACACTACTCTCCACCTACCTACCTCACAGGGGTGTTGTGAGGATTCCTGGGGTAACATTCGGCGCTTGAAACCTCTTGGAAGAGCTGCGACGGAAACACCTTTTCTTCTCGATTGTGCTTCCGACGACGTGCGGAGATGCGAGGGCAAAGGGATTCCACGTCCGGCCAGCAGCAGCCGCCGTCACTCGCCAGAGCCGAGCAGACGAAACATGCGCAGAGGCACAGCTGGGACTCGGTCCTCGTTCTTTCCTGGGATCTTGCTTGAGTCGAACTCTTTGGCGGAGAGAACCTTGAACATGCCCTCACAGCTCATCAACAGCTGCAAACCGTCTTCAGTTCTGTGTGTCTGCAGAAGTCTTTCTTTCGTTGCCTGAACGCACGCTGGAGTGTTGTCCTTTGTCGACTCCCGAGCGTTAAGTTGCCCGTGTTTGGTTTATCTGAAGGGAGGAAAGCTCAGGAACATGACGGATTTCACGGAAGTGGAGGGGAAAGGATTTGGCTGATTTTTCTAAGCAGATGCTTGCCAGCTTGTAATGTCTTTTTTGAAAACAGACCTTGCGAGATGTGCTGAAATGATGAATTGTGAAGAGAATCACGGCGCGGGCATCAAAGCACTTCGTGCAGTGCACACTCTATGCAGTTTTCCTAATGCAACTTCTCCGGTGTTCTCAGCCATTGCCCTGCGAGAGGAAGGCAATGCCGGGGACAAACGTTAATGTTTCTTAAGGATTTCCCATAGCCTCCCTGTGCTCCCTCCCCTTCCCCGTGGAGCACAGGGACCCTTGGGGTTACTGTGTTTGCTAAGGCCCTCTGTCTCTGAAGACATTATTTTTGGTGACTTACAACATTTTCCAGTGAAAGAGGGGGTGAGGATGCTGGGGTAATGGTCGTGGATTTGGGCTGGAGAGTCAGTGTTCAGATTCACATCTGCAACCAGAACTGCTTTGCTTCTGATCACAGCGGGCTCACGGGGCGATGGTTATGCGTTGAGGGGCTCAAGAGACACTACTTTAAAGACAGCAACATGTGCTGGGATATGTTCATGTTCTTTGCTTGACAAAGACTCTTTGAATATGGCTTTTGCAAAAAACATCCTAAAATGCTGTGGATTCCACTGAGAGGTAAAGAGGGAGAGTTGCTGAGGCTGTTTACCATTGAAGCAACCGTGTAAGAGATGCCCTGAGTTGGACATTCTTACTGCACAGGAAACCTGGTTGTTAGTATCTTATTAAAACCATTCATCTTGGAGAGGACTGTTTGGTGCCTAATGAAAATGTGGTGCAGAAGCTATGAATGGAGGATCGTGTTTCATCTCCAGGGTCACTTGGGAGGACTGTCCGCTTCTGTCTCTAATGAGTGTGTTCCAAGGCCAGCCGGTGGTAGTTCCGTGTGACTAGGGAAACTTTGGGCTTGGAAATGCGAATTCGACAAACAGATGGACTGTTGACCCATCCGCGCAAGGACCGAGTTGCCTTGTCCCCACTCTTAGCTGGAGAGAGTTGTGTTTGGAATTTTGCCTATGATTTATCCTTACTTTATAGCACCAGGTGTGTTGTATCTTTACTTCAAGAATGATTAAGCTATGATTGTGTAGAGTTGCGTTTTTTTTTTTTTTTTTTTATCGTGCATTGCTTGGAGAGCAAGTACATGGAGAGACAATGTTCATTGTCATTCTATCCGGGTGCCTCTCAGGGGCTTGAATGGACGTTACCACTTGGAGTCTTGGGTACCAGCCTGACAGCTCATGACTGGGTAGCCAAACATTTTGTAGGTGTAACTTAATTTGGAACCCTGGAATTATATCCCCAGGTTTGACCTTTCCAATGTGGGTTATGGAAACAAAATAACCAAGACAGACTCGGTGTGGTTTGGATGACCTGGGTAGGCTTTATTGGGAGGGCTTTAATTTTATCTTTTTAATTTTGATTTTCTTTTTCATTCCTAAGCTCCCCAGATCTGAAGTGTTCTCCAATATGGTGAACAGGTGCTACTTACAAGAAAAAAATAACAAGAAATTAGGGGACATTTTGGTTATCTGGCTTACTTGTTCAAGTTGTGTTTTTGGTTTTTTTTACTGGAAAGTAACTTAAGGAAAGTGTGATCTTCAATGTTAACAGACGTTCTAGGTTGGGCAGAAGACCCGCGCTAGCCACCTGTTCTTTTTTTATCCCAATAAATCTCTCCCCTCTCTCCCTCTCCCTTTGCCCCTCATCCCCACTCATCGGGATTGAGGAGCAGCAACAGTATCTGCATATGTCAGAGTAGATATAAGGACAACATAAATTTATGCAGAGGTAAACCGTATCTTCAGAGTTTGCCATTTTGTTGTTGTAATGTAACGAATTGTGAACAGTGATGCTCCTGAGGCCAAGGGCTACCCAGGTGACTGATTATAGACTTAGAGCAACTTGGACTTGAATCACAACTACAGTCTGACGCTCCAGTGAACCCTGCCTGTGTATGCTGTGGTATTAGGTATTGGGATAGGATTCCTGAAGTAGTGTTCAAGGAAAGGAAGAGCTAGGGATTTTAGCTGCATGGGTCTTGTCTAGATTATTTGAGAGAAAGTGTAGAATTAAGCAGTGTATGGCTGGGCCATGGGTTGGTTGTAGGAAGCCCCTTACAAGAGAGCCTTTGAGGTTGTTATTGGCCCCGCATCACACGTGTGTTCATTTGCAGGGCAGGATCCGAACTGAAGTCTTTTGCCCGGCCTTAGATGGTTCTTGCCATGGCACCATTTTGACTTGGTTTCCTTTGAAAACCCACGTCCCCTGAGAAATCGCTCTGTGCCCATGGAGCCAGCTTGTCCCCAGTCTCTCTCCAAGAGTGCTTAGAGTCTTCCGCTCTTGTCCTCCATGTCCATTCAGTCCGGTCCAGGCCAACCCAAGCGATCTTTCGTTAGGGTTTACTCTGCAAGGTACTGCTAGGCTGTGCGAATGATAGCAAGTAGCCAAGACTCCTTATTCTTTGTTATTTAAGAATGCATGCCCATATGCTCACTCACTGTGTGTTTAAGGAGCACCTACCCTGGGCCTGGCCCTGGGATCCACCCTGGCTATGGAGTGGGGAACAGAACAGACATGGCACCCTCATGTTAGGTCATCCTCTTTTCCTTAGACTTCTGTGGTAGCCTCTTCTAAATGCTTGGTCACTTCCCTGATCCGTTCTACCCATCACCACTAATTTTTTTAAAAAGCTCTGGCCCTGAGGGTGTGCTGTATTGCCTCAGGGTGAGGGCCGCTCCCTGGGGCCTGGTATCCTCCCCTCTTCCTTCTTCTCCTTCCCTGGGGTGTCTCCCACGACTCCTCCATGTGAGCCATCCAGTGCATCCAGGCTGGATTGGTTGCCATTGCCTAGACATACCTCATTTCCCCCCTCTGCCTCTGCTTATGCTAGCCTCTCTCCTGAAACGCCTGCCCTTTCTGTCCGCTGGCCCAACTCATGCCCACCTCTTTTTTTTTTTTTTTTTAAAGATTTTATTTATTTATCAGAGAGAGAGAAGGGGAGAGAGCGAGCACAGGCAGACAGAATGGCAGGCAGAGGCAGAGGGAGAGGCAGGCTCCCTGCTGAGCAAGGAGCCCGATGTGGGACTCGATCCCGGGACGCTGGGATCATGACCTGAGCCGAAGGCAGCTGCTCAACCAACTGAGCCACCCAGGTGTCCCTCATGCCCACCTCTTAAGGCCCAGCTTCCTCAGTTCTGCAAGAAGACTTCTCAGCTCATTATAATCTCCCCTCCCTCTAGAAACACAGCTTTCATCATCTCCTTCCCTGATGGCTGCATGGGAAAGGTCTACCCAAAAGCAGGCCACGTGCTAAAAAGCAGTGGTTTTAAATTGACCTCAGAGATGCCTCTGAGAATCCTATAAAAGCCCTCTGCCTTATTACCAGAAAAATACATATATGAAAATACACAAAATTTTACCCAGAAGTGCAGATTTAGAGACCTGAAATCATCCACGGATTCCTGAGGCGCTCACGGACCCCAGGTGAAGAAACCTTCTGTATAAAGAGCGTTTAAAAGTTCCCATGATTAGTGTTCATTCTTTTCTTGCCTTTGACCTATTCAGAGAGGAGAAAAATTGGTATGGGACGTGCATGCAAGAGAATTTCTTACTATCCATGCCGTGTGTGTTGAGTCACAGGGAAGGAAGGGAGAAGAGGTGTCTTGCATTCATTGAGAAAATAGCTTTGTTTTGACAGATTTGGCATTCTGAAACTGACAAGGCTTTATTGTTATTGTTTTTGTCAGTTATCCTTAAACCATCCAAAAAGTTGGTTTATCCGAATGCATTCAGGGCCCTGTGAGCTTCCTCTCAGCTCTCAAGCCCACCACTTCTGCATGGGTAGGCTGACCCGCAGGGGGGGGCGTCAGGTAGGAGAGAAGAGGCGATTGTTCCTTATAGGAAAAGGTCTGCACAAGCACATTTTCCTGTAATCACCCGTCCATCCATCCATCCATTCATTCATAGGATAATCGTTGAGTGTATATTCAATAAAAGGATGGTGCCTTTGTTGATAGATAACTACTCAGGTTCTTTTGTGTCGCTGTTGTCGTCTTTTTCTTTTTTACAGGGTGAAGGGATTTTTATTGCTCCTATCATCCAAGATGCGTTGCTCTTCCGTATGTGCAGGGCTGTGTAAGTTGAACAAGAACCGATGAAAGTACATTTGAGGACAAATACTTCCAAGTCTGAACGCTGAACTCCGGCAACCCATCCTTAATAAGTTCAGCCATCCATTATGTATGATTGTGGAGTGCTTGACCTTTATTCAGTTGCTTCCAGCGGTCTGGAAGAAGCTTGGCAAAGTTTGAGAGGATCCCCTTGGTGGGTGCGACGGGAGGTCCCACTTGCCTGGAGCGCTCTCGCCAGCCCCGGGAGTAAATGCAAACACATCGTGAATGTTTTCTTCATTGGAATTCCTTACCAGAAACTTGGGTTTTTAGTCCCTGACTTGACAGAATGTCTGAAAATTATTTAAGGTTCCTTAACCTTCAGGTTAAGATAACTGGAATGAGTAACGTATCAGCCTTGGTCTTGAGCGACAGTGACAGAGGAAATTGAAAAATCGCTTAAAGGAAAGTGACTCAGCTCTCTTGGGGCTGACAGTGTGACCCCCTCAAGCATTCTGGCTCTTGCTAAGGTGGGGAACTTGTCCCCAGAACAAGGCTTTCTGAAACTTCTGTTGCTGGCTAGATTATGACAAGGAGGGATGCTCAAATTTCAAGAAGATTATTGCCCCAAATTGTAAAACTTTTAGATAAATGGAGGGGCCCATTGCAATAATGAACTAACTTATGAATGTGGTCTAGCCAGCACCAACACTCGTGATCATTTTAGTGGGAGAAACAAGTTACCTAGAATAAGAGATTGGTAGAGACTTTAGTGTTCTTATGTAATTAAATAATGTCAGCAATGAACTTGATGGCCTTCTTGGATTTTTAAAAATTGTTGTTGTTCCTGACTGCAGCTTTAAATATTTTGAAGCAATCCACTAATAGCAGAGCAATATATATTTATGATAATGGCTAATTTTATAAAAAGTAGTACTGCTAAATATGACTAATTCCCCTCTCCCCCACCCCTACCCTTGCAAGCACACTTTTTTTTTTTTTTTTTTTTTACTTTGTGGTTGAAATAGAGCAACTCATTTATCAATGATAGTTAAAACTTTTCCTTTCTTTAGTGCTTTCTAAAAATTACCTATGGCTTTAAAAACAATAGGATTCAGCTCCTGAATTGCCATGTTAATTAGCTGTGGCTAAACAGATAGCCGAGAGAATGCAGTTGTTCAGTGGGGGGCTAGGAAAGAGAAATGCTTTGGATATTTACCATCTCCCTCCTCTTAAACAAAACAGAACAGAAGAGCAATGTAGACTCTTCCCTCTAACAGTTGTTCAGAACTGGAAGTGTTGTGCCCTATTTGCTTCTCTCTCTCGATAAGAGATCCCATTTGGCTTATTCGTACACAACCCACGTCCACATGATTGTATTTTTACTTTAAGCAAATCGTATCTGAATTCTCTTGCAGCAATAAGATTAAAAACAGTGCTCAATTTTTTGAGGAATCTCTGCTTCTGCCGGGGTGACATCTTTTGTTCCTTCTGTCAAAACGATTACCTCAAGTAATCCGTCTCACGGGATCATGCTTCTTGTAAACATGTGTTTTCCCCAGAGATGTGCATCCCGCAGAGTGTCGACGACTCACACGGCGGTGATGGCGGTCATGGTGGGGAGGATGAGGGTCCGAATTCTTCACTTGGTGGTATTAGGATTTTGCGGAGTGGGAGGAGAGGAGGAAAGGGTGACAGATGCGACGGCTTCAGGCAGCCATGTGGCATGGCTGTGTTAGAATGTGTCAGGCACATCAAAAGTTGTCTCAGTGGTGGCGTTAGTGCCACAGTACAAAATCCAGGCTCATAAATTGAAAACACAAGCAATTTGTAGGGAAGGATTTTTTGTGGATATACAAAAGACTACAAAAGACTGGTGCAGGGAGCACTGAAGTAGCATTGATCTTTGTCTTAATTTATACGCTCAAGCTCCGGGATTGTCCCACCTGAAGCCAAGTCTGGGAAGTTGGGGGGCAGCTAAGAGCAGAGCGCTGGCCCCCACCCCATTCCTTTGACTCTGGAACTTCCTTCTAGTTTCTCAAAAGGGTTTGTGGCATATGGTTTCCATTTTATAAATAAAAAATGTACAAAGTAATATATATTTGTTTTATAGATGTATTTTAGAGGGAGACACCCCAAATCATCCGCATTGAGGTAGCGGTCTCCAAACCTTTGTGCTCATTCACCCCACAGTAAAACTTTCTGAACTTGCCCTTTGGTATATTTATTTGTAAACACACACACACACTGCTCACACTGCTATACTGATACATACATTAAAAACCATGGCAAACATAGAACGTTTCAAAGACTATTCTCCTGTACTCAATAGAGTTTAGGGAGCAGGGCAAGGTGTATTTAGGGCTAGCGCCTAGAAGGCTGCAATTGATTAAGGAATGTGTGTGTAACATTTGTGGCAAAGCGTATGTAAAATAGGCATGATCGTAGGTCAAGGAATGGATGTATGTGTGTATTTATTTTTACTGAAAATGGGCATTTTTGGTTGGGGAAGAGAATAGCAAAGAGCTATTTTTAATTCTGGTTTTGGGACCACTTGATCTAGAATGTTTCGAAAATTTCTGGAAGATTTCACAGTCCATGGATTTAAGCAAAATAAGAAAAGAAAAGAGGGGAAGAAAAACAAATTATGCAAATGTGGGATGTATTGCTTGAGAATTTCGGTACCCATCTGAAAAGCATGTTCCGATAATTCCTGGTAATCATTGTCTCACTGACTATATATCTCTTCTATTTGTTTATAACCCCACGTCTCCAAATGTGTAGAAGACGCACGGATTTATTTCCAGATATCTGAGGCAGGAAGGACTGAGGTTGGTCTCATTCAAAACCACATTTCAGCTGTTTGGGGGCTGATGGGTGGACGCGGCCTAGAAGCATTGAACCTGCACCATCTGTTTTGCAAATACAGTGATGGCATCTTGCTGAACAAGGGCCTCAGTGTGGAGGTGGCATTCCAGTGTTTCTGGACCTATAAGTTACGTTAGCACAGTTATTGTTAGTAGTTTATAAAGCCATATTTAAACTTGTACACTTGATTGTAAGATAGATTTGAATTGTGCACTATGTTGATTACTGTATATAAATGTGGAAATTCTGTACATTTGGTCTCAATGCTGTATGTATTTGATGTGTAAATGATAACTCGTGGTTATGAAATAGCTTGCTGTGAATGTCTTTATTCCCATTTGCTTCTCTTTTGCAAATTTGAACGTTTAAACTTTACACTCATGAGGAAAATCTGAAATTTTTGCAGCCAACACTGTTAAGTGGTGGCCTTTTAGATGCTTGGGAAGATCTTTTCCTTGTAAGGCTCTTGTATGATTAAAACAGAGGTAATGAATTTTTTAGGCATATAACTTTTGGATCAGAATTTCAAACAAACTTTTTTTTTTTTTTTAAAGATTTTATTTATTTCTCAGAAAGAGAGAGAGAGAGCACAAGCAGGCAGAGTCAGAGAGAGAAGCAGGCTTCCTGCTGATGCAGGACTCGATCCCAGGACCCCAGGATCATGACCTGAGCTGAAGGCAACAGCTTAACCGACTGAGCCACCCAGGCGTCCCTCAAACAAATGTTTTTTAAGTCGAAAACCAGGTCTTTGAATATGCTCTCTTACCCTCTCCTGTCTTTAGTTCTTGCCCAGAGCTTTTGGGGAGTGATGTCCACTAGTAGAGAGAAGAAAAGGAGAATGTGGGAGCAGGATACATATTAAGACCTTTTCCCTGGGCACTAGGCCTGGAGAGAGCAATTTTCTCTTTTATTAATAGTGTCTAAATGAGTTTTTGTACCACTTTGATGAAGCCGTTATGATTCCCCTTTTGTAGATGAGGAAGGAGACTTGGGGAGGTAGACTGGGGTCAAGTGGCTAAGTTGTGCTCAAGTCATAGATTGGCAGTGAGGTTTTTAGAAATACAAATATTACTAAGTGCTCCACCCAGACGTGCCTGGCAATGAACAGCGAAATACAGCGGGGCCTCCGGGCATGTCAGGATTGAGGGAGACATTTAGGATGTTTGGAATCCTACGTAGAAATTTCACAACTATTATTCACATCTTAGCATTTAGAACAAATTGTAATACAGTAACATCCAAACCCCAAACTTCCCAAACCATGGGAGTATCTATTAAGTAGAAATGGAGAGAATACTGTAAACCCACATTCTAGAGATAACAATTTGGTTTAAATTTTTTTTTAATTTTTAATTTTTACTTTTGTAAAGATTTTATTTATTTGAGAGAGAGAGAGAGAGAGATCACAAGTAGAGAGGCAGGCAGAGAGAGAGAGGGGAGGAAGCAGGCTCCCTGCGGAGCAGGGAGCCCGATGTGGGGCTTGATCCCAGGACCCTGAGATCATGACCTGAGCCGAAGGCAGAGGCTTTAACCCACTGAGCCACCCAGGCGCCCCAACAGTTTAGTTTTTAGACCTCCTTTCTCTTTTGACTTACGAATCCCAACTAATCAACCCTGCCTATTAACATAGAGCCTTATTAACATAGGCCCATAATTGAAGATGCTTTGGGACAAATCTGTATCTACTTCAACTTAAGTTAGCTCCAGACCCTTCTAGAACTTGTGTGGAGGTCTTGGACTCAAGCCTGGTGTCTGTCCCCTTAGGGAAGCTTGCTCTCCTTGATTTCAGAGGCGTCAGAAGGAAGTTTGCCTTCTCAACACACTGTGCTCTCAGAAGTAGAAGACAAATGTCTTGCTGCTGGTTGTACTGAATATCCCAAGACTTGATTCTTCATAGTTTTGTCCTTCCTTCCTTTTAGAGGAGAGGCAGAGCCATGGCTGTCCCCGCTCTCCCACAGGCTGTCTATTTTGTTTGTACACTATTTTGTTTGCCACTGTCAGCACCCATGAAACACTTCTCAGCTGGGCTGGTTCCCATTCGCCACAGACTTTTCTTTCAAAACCTACCAAGGTTAAAGTAGCTGATCTCATGGATGAAAGAAAACTCTGGAAAACAAGGGAAAGAGGACCAGCTTCCTCCCTCATGGTAATGACTGTGTTGCTGCCCTGTGTGCCCACGAGGTCCCTGGTCTATATTCATGGTGGTGCGCTCATCGTAAAGACTTAAGGGGTCATCTCCAGTTGAGACTGAAGGGTCACCTACCCGGGCGTTGTGTTTGGCCCCGGGCAAGCACTCTAGGTAACCCATGCTCAGCATGGAAACATCCAGGGAAACCCTGACTAAAACAATGTCACAGGCAGCCTTGAAAGAGAGGAGAGTTGAGGAAAGGGCCGCAGGTGGCAGGGAGCAGCTCCGGGCCCCTCCCGCGGCCCTCCCGTGTCCCGTGTTTATTGTGTGGAAGCCTTGCTCCGTCCTTCTCCACCCTTATGGACCTCCCTCCTGCTAGCTGGCACATTCCAGGGCCAATCGTGGGCATTTGAGGACTGCTCGGGAACAGAAAATCCAGACTCACTAGTGGCCCAAGTGTAAGAGGGGGGGAAGTGGGGAGGAAGACTGGACCAGACAGTTTGGAATCATCCTTCTGAAGGTAAGGAGGGCTTCTGAGCTGGGGAGGAACACAAGGAAAGAGTACTTAAATAAGATGTGTCTGCGGACAGCCTGGCTGTGCGACCAGTCAGGCAAGGGGTGGCAGGAAAGCAGCTGGGCCTGATCCCAGTGGCTTGGAGCGAGGTTGGAGGTGAGAAGTGGGGCAGGGGTGCAGGGGGACCTGAGAGGGGCACCACCCGCCTCCGAGTGCGAGGAAGTGCTGACTCCTGGATGTGGGGAAGGAGGTAGTGCTGGGAGACTGGGGACGCCCGGGGCCAGGTGCAGGCCATGTGGAGGTGTGGGGGAACGTGGTGTTTGGGGTTAGCCACACCGAACATGAGGAACCAGCAGGAGACGCGGGTCTAGAACTTGTGAAGGGGAGAAAAGGGCAGCTGCAGCCCCCAAAGGGATTGTGAAAGCAAATGGGCCGGAGGGAGATGAAAAGTCTTCAGCAGCCTGCAGTTATGGACGTTTCGCTCACTGTCTTCAGGATACTGTCTCAGTAACTCCCCGGCCAGGCCACCTGGTGTCCTCATATACAAAGCAAGGGGTCTTCAGGCTGATCCCGTCCAAACCTCCTCTCATGGTTCCTGATGGTCGAATTCCACTTCTCTGCGCACTCTGATTCCACTTCCTGCTTTATGGATTCTCCTCATGTCGGACGGGGGAATGTCATGACTCATCAGGTACTAACAGCTAACATTTACATATCACTCACTACCAGCCAAATGCCGTGTGGTCTTGGCCACCTACATACCTGAACTCATTTACCCTTCACAGCGACCCAGTGAGAGAGGTGCTGTCACTGTCCCCACCGCTACGACCGTCATCATCTCCACTTTCCTCAGCATCATCACCATCAGCACCGTGTCTAGTTTATAGATGAGGAAACGGAGGCGAACAGAGGTTGGTTGTCTTGTCCTGGATCACTGCCGAGGAAACAGCGGAGCTGGGGTTCAAGAGCTTAGCTATGACCCCGCCGTGTGCCGCTAGTTCTACACCGTTCTAGCAGGTTCGCCACCAGACCACACAACCTCTTGAGGAGAAGGTTGTGAGGCTGGAGAGTGCTTGTGCTGAAGCAGACATGACTTAATTAACTTCTGCCGAGTCATCCTCAGCCAACTGTGCGGGCTCTGCCTTCTCATAGAATACACGCGGATTCTGTCACCATGATCCAGATTCTGATCCATGTTCACACAGACCCTGGCTCTCTGTTGGAGGCTATCTGAGATACAGGTGATGCCTGGTTCATTGACTTCACTTCTGGTGGTCATGGCCATTGGTCCCACACACTTCATTCACCTTGACTCCTTAGAGAGGGAATTCCTGGGGGAATGACTGAAAAAGGAGAAAACACCCCTAAGTGGCAGGGTTCTTAGGGTTCCTACTGCCCGATGCCCAGAGGAGCTCTCCACACAGCCTGCTGGCCCCTGTCTCTGAGTCTGCACACTTCCCGTCTCCAACCCCAGACCTGCCTGTACATATGCCCTTGGGATGCTGCCTGTGGATGTTTCCACCTGTCCAGATGGGAGCTGATAATCCTCTTTCCCTCATGTTTCTGAGCCTCTCCATGTCTAAGCCAGACCCCTGGAGTCACCCAGTCCTGTGGATTCTGCTTCCTGCTGCCAGTTTGAGTTCATCTCCTCCTCAGCTCAGCCTCAACGTCTGGGGCTGCTGCCTTCTCCCCAGGTTCCTTCCTTCTGGTCTGCCTCCCTCAAACCCATTCTCCCTCCTTGCTGCCAAGCTATTTGCGAATTTGCGTGTCATCCTTGCGAAGGGGCCATGCTAATCTTCTCCGTATCTTTCCAGTTTTAGTGTCTGTGCTGCCGAGGCGAGCACTGCCAAGTTACTCAAGCAGGGAAAGTGGCCACGTGGCTTCCGTCATATTCAGGATAAAGTACAGGCACGAAAGGCTTTCCGTGACCTGAAACCTGCCTCCCTCGCTTGCCGTGTTTCCCACGACTGCCCTTCCTGTCCTCCCACACCAAACTCCAGAGCTCCCGAACTATGGATTCGCCACTTTGTTTTACCTGTCATTCCGCCACTGAAGAAATGATACTGTTGTTAAAAAAAAAAAAAAAATTATTGGCATTTTTTCCCCCTCTTCTGTTCACATAGATAACAAATGGGTGACTGTAGTTGATTTTTTTTTTCTGTCTTCTCTGCTGAATGCTTTCTTTTCCCCAGACTTCCCCCAAGGAGAGACAGCCAAAGAGAAAGCTGTTCTCTTTCATTTCATTGACATGGTGGGGAATAGAAAGATAAATCAGACACTGACTCTACCTTCACTGGCAGGTAAGACATAAAACTCCGGTAAAGGATAGATGCTGATAAATACCACAAGAGAGGGACAAAGAAGATGGCTTGGACCCCATGGTGGGGAGTCCTTCCAACGCAGGAACGTGCGAGAGAGGGAGCCTTCTGAGCCTCTCACTACTGTTCTCCGGCTTTTGCCATGCTGAAGGTGACTTAACCTTTCTAGCTCGTCACACTTCCAGGGGTGCCCTCTCCCCAGCAAAGAAAGGAGGAAATGTGTCTTTCTTTGGTTAAAAAGACTTCCAGAAGCCTGGATGTTTAAAAATGGCGGTCTCGGGGTGCCTGGGTGGCTCAGTGGGTTAAGCTTCTGCCTTCAGCTCAGGTCATGATCCCAGGGTCCTAGGATCGAGTCCCGCATCGGGCTCTCTGCTCAGCAGGGAGGCTACTTCCTCCCCCCTCTCTCTGTCTGTCTTTCTGCCTACTTGTGATCTCTCTTTCTGTCATATAAATAAATAATCTCTTTAAAAAAATTGGCGGTCTCACGATCTGAGCTGTGATAAGTGTAAGGTAGTGCTGAAGCCTCATCTTTCTGAGATGACCCCCCGCTGTCAAGGACCCGGTCTCCACCAAGAGCATCTTAGCTTCATTCCATTAGCACTGAAGGGATAAAGGAGGCCAAGAGGTGTCTTGAAAGGGTTAAAATGGCCACAGAGCACATCTGTGACAGGGAAGGTCAAGGCTTTCCAGCAGCTGCTTGGCTGCAGGTGGTGTGGGCTGACTGGGGGCCTGTACCTTATGTCTTAGCATCCGCTAGATCAACCCCTTTCTCCTTAAAAGCAGCTTCTGCAAGTCACTGTGCAGCAGCTTTTCCTATGAGCGCATATGAGCTTCAACTCTTAGATGGGATGGAACAGGATGGGAACCCCACGCACAAACGCACATGGCTGCATCCTTATCAGACGTTTGTTCTACTCGTTGTGGGGTGTTTGTCCCCCAGGCAGGGCTCTGTAGCTGGCTGTAGGATGTCTGATTTCTTGTGTTGGATAACTTTAAGGGTTTAGGGTTTGCAAGTAGGTAGAGGTCCGAAAGGAACGGCATAATCCCTTTATCCCAAAGCACAGTACTTGTAGCAAATGCTCAATAAAGATTGGTTACAGGAATGGACAGATTCTAAGATGAAAGATCGGATTGCAAAGAAATTCTCTGAAGTCTGAAGTTTGACATGACAGACTGTGCAGAGGCAGCCAGTAAATAACTCATCGAACAAACCACAGGTGACTGAAATACGGGGCAGTAATTTTTGTAGGCTCAAGTGGTTTATGCAGTCCTCAGGATCTCTCGATGGAGTTACGGCCCCGTAATTCAAACAGCTCCCATTTCCTTGACACACACAGACCATGGATCTGAATCCCGAATCCCACCCATGGTTGGCACTGCGCTTTTCTCCACCCCCGAAGTCTTACACTGCCCCACAAAACCCTGTGCTGCAGCCTCTAGTGCGAGGTACATTCACCTATGCTTGGTTTTAGACTGTTTCTATGTATTACAGTGTATTTAACTTATGAATGAGACTACAGTCACTAAAATTGTGCATGGCTTTCTTTGGGAGCCTTGGAGGTTTATTCCTTTGAGCTCTCAGTTTTTGCATCCTATAGAAAGCAGAGCGATGTTAGTGACACTTTCTTGGCTTGAGTGTTGGCACGTATGGACTTAGCCCGATCTCTGCACGCAAAAATAGAGGGAGAAATCCCTTGTAGGAGGAGATTAGATTTCCTTTTTTACTTTTTCCTCCTCCTACTTCAACTCTTCCCCGATAGGAAGAATTTGAACTCGTGTTATTACTGTTAACTTTCTTTCCTACACAGTCTTACATGCAGAAACAGTACTTTAACATTTTTATGGCATGTGTATATATATATATAAAATATATTTTTATATAAAGTATTTTATATAAATATATAAAATATAAAGACATAATATGTAAATACATACATACACATTTATATAAACATTTATATAAATAATTAGAAAATATTTATATTTTCTATATATTTTTATATCTATTTTAAAGATTTATTTATTTGTTTGAGAGAGAGAGAGCAAGAGAGAGCCCAAGCAGGGAGGAGGGAGAGGGAGAAACAGACCCCTGCTGTGTAGGGATCCCAATATGGGATTTGATCTCAGGACTCCGGCATCATGACCTGAGCCAGGTCATGGCTTAACTAAGGCAGACAGTTAACCCACTGAGACACCAAGGGGCCCTGCATCCAGTACTTTAAAAGCAGATATGTCAGATACGATTATAAAGCAACTTATTATTGTTTTTTATTTTTTTAATTTTTATTATTTTTTAAAGATTTTATTTATTTGTCAGAGAGAGAGAGTGTGAGAGCGCACACAAGCAGGGAGAAGGGCAGAGGGAGAAGCAGACTCCCTTTGAGCAGGAAGCCTGATGTGGGACTCAATTCCTGAACCCTGGGATCATGACGTGAGCTGAAGGCAGATGCTTAATGACTGAGCCACCCAGGCATCCTTATTATTGGTTTTTAAATTGCCCCTGCAAAGTCAGTCTCTGCAGGGCTAGTTTTACCCCTGATATTGGATGAAATTTTCTGTAAGCCTCATTGTTTATCAGCTTACTCTTGGAGAGTAAAAAGTTGGAGATCTCTTTAGTCTCTCAAAACAGGTGCTGTTCTGTCAGGCATACGTGCAGTTATATAATCGTTAAACTTCTGAGCTGCATTCAACAGGGAAGCTGCTCCCTTGCTTTGCTGGAGTGTCCATCAGAAGGGCATGGAACTTTATTTTATGTCTTCTGTCAACCGCTACCTCCTTCCCCCCTCCCCACTCCACACATGCATTGGCTAGCTGTAACTTCTGACCTTTCTCGGGTTAGAGCAGAGGGATGCCGAGGGATGCCGAGGGAAGCATGTGCCATTACCTCTGTCTCTTTTGATGCTAAAATGCAGACCTTGCCACTAAAATGCTGAGCTCTCTATCAAACTCCGTTCACTAAGCTTGGCCTGATTGGAAACTCCCCTCACCCTTCCCCAACCTCTGCTAGACCAGCTTCAGTGGTTAGAGACCCCGCTGCAGAGTGGGGTTAGTCGGGGCCCATTGTCCTGGGGACTCAGTAGAAAGTGAGAGTGCGCTCCTAATTTTACCTCTTGTAAAATGCAGCATATGCATGTGAGAGAGAACCAAATAATTTTTATGTGGGTTTGATACTCATAAATCTCTGGAGAGCCACTGATGTCCTCACCTAAATGGGCAGGAATTTGGTGTCTTTTCTCAGGCTGGTTGTGGGCGGCCCTTACTACAGTGGCTCTGCTTCAAGCAACTGCACCTTTCGTGTTCTCTCTCATGGACTTCTATTTCTTCTTTTATCATTGCAAAATAAGAGAATGAAATATTCTGTTAGTCCAATGAACTGGTTGATCTTACCCTTGGACCCTGAGGTACTCTGAAGCTATCCCCTTGGCATGAGGAATGTTTCCAAATGTCCTTCTTTTTCAGTAACCTAGAATGAAATGAACATCCATATATGAAAATCAAACATATAATCAATCAGTTACTGGATAATCATGGCTCACCTTGTGCTCTGTTCTGTGCTGGTGATTTGGGGAGGCTCCTAAGGTAATTTTTTATATGGGAATATAAAATATGACAAGATATCTAGCAGGTGGGTAAGGAGACAGCCAAGGGGCTTGGTTTAGAGATTGACTAGTAGGAGACCTTGGCCTTAGGGAAAGCTGGTGTAGTTTGATGGGACAGGTTACTGGTTTTGTTTATTTTTATTTTTATTTTTGTTTTTGTTTTTGTTAGAGGGAGAGAGAAGGTGAGGAGGGGCAGAGGGAGAGAGAATCTTAAACAGGTTCCACGCCCAGCACGGAGCCTGACATGGGGCTCTGTCTCATGTCCTTGAGATCATGATCTGATCTGAAATCAAGAGTTGGATGGTTAACTGACTGAGCCACTCAGGTGCCCAGGGAAAGATTAGTTATTAAAATTTTTCATCTAAAGAAAAAAATGCAGGGTAAATTGTTCATAGAGGTTTACTTCTGAATTGTGATTCAGGGAAGTTATAATGATTTGTGTTTTAATTCTGCCCAGGTATAAGATTAGGGTTCATCTAAGACTTAGAACAATAGTAGAAATCTATGCTTTGACAGTCTGGCTGGTGTGTGCTGGGTGCATAGCTGTGCCCCCAATGGCTTGAATGCAGTGGAGGGGTTCTGGGACAGGGCAAGTGAGCCTGCAGCCAGGTCTGTGCAAGATACTGGAAGAACATGGTGGAGGCCAAAAGCACGAGCTCAGATTTTGTGTGCGGTACAATGAGGACTTTTAAGGGGAAGACCGGCAAGATGATAAAGAAGATGAACCCAGCAGCAGTGGGATTTAGAGGAGAAGAGGAGAGTGTCTTCTACATTTGTTCCTTCCTTTCCATTCCCATCATTGCTCTCAGCTTGGGTCCTTGTTGCTTCTTGTCAGAACTTCTGGCCTTGGTGGTTCCTCTCCCCCTGCAGAGGAGTTTCACCTCCTCCACCTGCTGGTCAAGGCTTCTGATATCTGGTTCTCAAATTCTTATCTTTCTTATCTTTTTGCTCGCCTCCAGCATCTTCACGTGAACTCTGTTCTCCACCCAGAAAGCCGAGTTATTCAAAATGGCGTCATACCCTTGGCTACCTTTACAGGTTGGTTCATAGAGTTTCCATCCTGATGGCTTATCCGTTCCCGTTCCCTGCACGATGGCCATACAAAATTCACCCATCTCCAGGAAGGGTTCTTGCTCTGAGAAATGGTCTCTTCTTAATTTCTGCAGTACTCACGGTTTCATCTGTTCATGGAGCACCTAGCCTGTGCCTACATGCTTTCCTGTTCATCTCTTGTTGTATACCACATCCCACATTCTAGATTGTACACTTCCAGAAATAACACCTGAATTTCTCTATTTTTTTAAATTTCCTCTGAGGCTTCAGTAAATGTATGTTGGGTAAAGACAGTGCAAAAGAGAGGACAAGACAGAAAGACATGAATGACTTTGGAGGAAGAGTTCACAGAACTTTGTGATTACTGTCTTACCGAGATGCTTCTTGGGGACTTATTTTTATTGGTATTCTGTTTAAACTCTTGAGATAATGGGTTCCATATACATCCATACTCCTGTGCAAAGATTCTTCCTTTTATTTGTCCTAAATTGCCCTTTATACTGATGATCCTATTTAAAGCATAAGGTCTATATGCCTTTTAAAGGTTAGGGCACTGTTTGGCCAGACGCCCAAATATTTATACACTGAGACCTACACGAGTGTTGTCTGATTAATACCTGTCTTCTTGGGAAAGCTGTGAATAATGTCAACATGAACTACATTATTCCTGCTAAAAATTCATCCATTTAGTTTAACTTGCATGTAATGACACCTGAAAGTCAGGAGTTGTTTGCTGAGCGCTGTTGCAATACTGTTGGAGCTCATTCATAACGAATGGCAATGAAGTACCTTCAGCATACCAAATGGGAGCATCAGCATAAATGGGAAATTTAGGGGCTCCTGGAAACCTTTAATAGGTGATGAATATAAAAGGAAAATGCAATGGGTCTCAGAGAAGCCCTTGTTTGGGGAAAAAAAAAAAAAGACACCTTCAGTAATAAAATTGAATTGGAAGTTAAAACTATGGTATTGAGCACATGCTCTACGTTAATGCCAGCTGAAATTTATCAAAATAGCTGAACAATAAAGAAGGTGGAGACGGAGCTATTAAGTAGGCCTGGGAGTTGCTGGGGAAGGGCAGAACCCTCCATTTTCTTTCCATCTTTCTCTTTTCTCCTTTTGGTTCCTTCTCTTTCTTTCTCCCATTGCAAACATCAGCCTCCCCTCTTTCCTCCTTTCTCTCTCCCTCCTCTTTCCTACCTGTGAGCCTACCCTACCTCCTCTGCGGTCCTCTTCCCTCTTCGTTGTGAGTTTTAGGGTTTTGCAATTTGAGGGACCATGAGACCATCTAATTTAGTCTCCTGCTTCTTCTGGATGGGGCTGAAGAGCTCAAGAGGAATTAACATAGTCACTCAAATCCCTCAGATGGTGAGTGAGAGGACCTGCCCAGAAAGCACCACATCTTCGTCCTGAAAGTGACTGGCATGTCCTCTGTGCCACTCATCCATCCAACGTGGAAGCACTTTCTAAAATAGCCGGGGACGGTTAGCTTCTTTGAGAATATTTCCAGGGAGGGTAGCCTACTTCTGGGTTGGGTGTCATATTATATTGTTGGTGAGGCACCTTATTATATAAAATTGTGATAGCAAGCTATTCTTTTGGTTAAATTCTGCCTCTCTCCGGCTTTCTTCTACTGTTCCTACTTCCATCTCCTGAATTTCAATGAAGGTTTTCTTTCATGTCCTTGTTCTTTAAATATGTGATGAAGTAGCTGGACCTTCTTCAGCCTTTCCTTCTGTAAACCAAATATCTCTGATTCTGTGAACGGTTCCTCATGTCACATGGCTTATCCATCTCTTACCCCTTTGCAGCCCTCTCCTTGGTGATCTCTAATCAGTGTCAGCCTTACAGAATGACAACAGATGCAGACACCATACTTCAAATAATATTTAGTCCACACAAGCTGCAGTGTCATTATTACCTATCAAGATCTGGAAATTTGATCGGTTTATTAGTGCTCATCATGTTAGCTTATAGGGAGATTAGACTCCGCGGAAACCCTCACGTCTCCTCCATTTACATTGCCAGCAAGCCGGATTTTCCCAGCTCCTCATATCTGATCATGTAGATGATTATAACATTATGTCTTCATCGCTATCGCCATAAAATTTGATCGTTTTGGTTTTGTGCCCTATTCCCCAGCAACCTGGGTTCTTTCCGGGTTGGTAACTCTCGTCCACATTCCTACATTTTACAGTGCACCAGCAGCTTCCTACTGGTGAGCAGCCAACCTCGATCAAGGTGTAAATTTATTTTAACTACAACTAAATGCCTGCATTGTCACAGTGATATCTGCCAGATAGGATGTTGTGAGAGAGTCACTTGCTATGGAGTGGAATAGAGTACTCCTTTGCTTGTATCAGTTAAGGTACATTTGATAACAAGCAATAGAAATCAATTAGAAAAACACCTGGGGCACCTGGGTGACTCGGTCAGTTGAGCGTCCGACTCTTGGTTTCTGCGCAGGTCATGACCTCAGGGTCGTGAGATTGAGCCCCACGTCGGGCTCCACACGCAGCAGGGAGTCTGCTTGAAATTCTCTCTCCCTCCCCCTCTCGCCTCCTCTAAACTAAATAAATACATCTTTGGGAAAACCCTTATGTCTCACAGAGCTAAATGAAGAATGGGGAGAGCAAATCTCAGAATGCACAATTCTATAGGTAAGTATTCCATGTCTTCTAGAGATTGGTGAGCCCTAGTGTCTGGGATTTTCATTCTACTTTCAAGATCCTTGGTGGAAAAAAAAATCTGATTGATCCCATTTGGGTGCCACTGAGAACCGCGGAGCTATCTTAGTTCCTGCTTCCCCTACTCTTGGTTGTCTACCTTGGCTCTGAGTCATGTAGTCGGAGGTACAAAGTATTGCTGCATATACATAGAACCACTGGACCCCGCTCCTGGGCCCCTGATTTCCTAGCGAAGAAGAAATAGTATATGCTGGTAAAGCCCACGGCTGCCTACTAAGGGCATAGCAAAGTATAAAGTATAAAGAGAGTGCCAAAAGAAGAGAGTGTGTTCATTGGGACATAGGAGAATAGAGTCTCATTAGTATATAACACAGCAAGGTTGGATTTTTCACACACAGCTATGCAATCCTGAAGGGCAAAGATGGGAGTAGTGGCAGGTTTTAAGACACAATCAAATGTCATTTTACCATAGGGGTGAGTCTGCCGTCCTTTTGCTGACCTCCTTTGGCCAGCAAATAGTCATCAAATACTTATTCTGTGTTTACCATGTGTGAGTCATTAACAGAGGGGTTTGGGCAACCATGGTGAATAAGGCAGATAGAGTCTTGCTCTGGTGGGGCTTGAAATTCAGTGTGTGTCTGGGCACGTAATAGATAAGGAAGGGAGAGAGAGAGTATCAGATAACAGTGTTATAAAGAACACAAAACGGGGGAGTGTGAAGGGGAACAACCGGCCTGATGCTTGGGCAGGGAAAGCCATTCTGAGATGATGACAATTCAGTGGATGCCTGGACATCTCAGGAGACTGCCATGTACTGATTTGGGGGGCTAATGACATCTGCCTTGTTTCGTGGCATTTTGAGTCCTTTAGTACCTTTCCATATCCTCAATAATTCTGGTATTTGCAAATGAATCACAAACAGAGCAAGTCCGAGCCCTCGGTAGATTGCTGTCTGGTGATGACTCTTGACACGGCTCTGAGAATCTGGTGGCTCTTGGCCTGGAGGATGAGGCAGTGGTCCTTGGAGTTATCTAGCTTGGTATGGACGTGTGCAGCACATGCAGAAATTTAGATTTCATTTCCAAAATCTTCGAGTGGGAGGTTCCGACTGCCCAGTTGCACTGCCCTGTGTTGTCCACTGTTTTCCCATCGGCTCCCTCCTTAGACGCAGGTCCTGGAAGGACTTCGAGTTCTCAGAGATCAGCAGGCCCACATCTGCATTTGAAACTCGAGAAAACTGAGCGGTCGGGTGCCTTGTCTCAGATCACACAGGTAGTTAGGGCGTCTCCTGAGGTTCTGACCCAGGTTTCTTGTTTCTGGTTTGGTGCTCATTCTTCCAGATCACCCTGGCCCTGAAGGCGGAGGAGGTGTTTTTTGAGAACTACATTTCAAACCAGGATGGGATCCAAGTTCACAACTAGTGTTAAAATAATTATTTTATAAAACTTCTAAAGATAAAATTATCAGTAGATAAGAAAATATTTTATAGCTAAATGTAGCATATATCAGTACAATATATTATTAAGAACAATTAACAAGGGACAAATATTTTATAAAAATAATCAGTGATGGAATTACTCACAGTTTGTAGTTGTGGGGAGGGGGGAAGTGGGTCATGGGAAGCTGCAGGGAGGAGCTGATAATGAACCTGAGTCTTAAAAAGTAAGTAGTAATTTACTAGGGAGTGGAGGTGGGAAGTACAGGGGAGACATCCCAGGGAGATTAGCATAGGGGGTGGGTTAGGGGATCATGCAGTGAGTTTGGAGAGAGAGGCCAGAGAGGAGAGAAGAAGGCAGATAGGACCAGGGTGCTAAGAGCCTTGCTTGCTTTGTGGAAGGTTTTTAGCCATCCTATAGAAAAACTCTATTCAGGAGCACTTTCTGCAATCTTGGACATCTTTGATATTTATGCTGTTCTCTATGGTAGCCATAGGTAGCTGCTGAGCACTTAAAACGGGACTAGTGCAATGGAGGGTCTTTAATTTTAAGGAACTAAAATACAAATTTAAATAGACACACACAGCTAGTGGCTACCGTATTGGACAGCTTTAGAGCCTCAGAACACTGGTGGAACCATGAGAGGTTCTAGAGAGGTGAGTGATGTCATTAGGTATATGTTTTCTGATTCCTCAAATGGAGGAGTCGTTAAGGTGAAGCTGTGTTTATGCAATTCTAGGACAGTCAACCACATAAGAAAAAAATAAATTTCATTGATTTCTGCATGGACTAGCCTTAGAATGAAAACAATGGTGATTTGGGGATGGAGGATCCTCATAAAACAGTCTTTTCTAACGTGCATACCTCTGGGATCAGAAGGATTGCTCCAGTCCTAGTGTTAGGAGCCAACTGTATTGTGACACAGCAATAAAAAGATAGTAGTAAGTAAAGTACTATTTTATTAAGATTCCCCTCTTGTCCTTAGATTCCTAGACTATGCTGTTGCATTTCTGTAAGATTTCTGAAATTTTCTGTACGTATCAAGTCTGTAATAATTTAAAAAATCCATTCTGGTTCATTTATCTGTCACTAGTTGAGTTGCAAATTACGTGGTGGCTAACAGGGAAATCTTAAATCTTTCATTAGCACGGGGTAGTCTCCAGAGAGGCTGTGACTTCCACACACATTTTGGATATATTCCAAGCCAGGAAGGGTATCTTTCAACGTTCCTAAAAACAAACCAAAACAAAAATCCTTTTCTCTCCTGGAGGGCTGAAGTCTGGTTTGGCCCGCTAGGAATGGGGCTTGGGCTGCAGTGGGGGACAGAGCATCTGCTTCCTGCCCAGGTTACTCTGCGTCATTTCAGCTCCTCTCCTGCTCCCCGGGGCCTAGTTTGCTTGATGTGATTTAGGATTTGATAGCAGGCCTAAGCTCCTGATTTCAGCTACTCTAGAGGAGATGTAACTCTCAGAATTGGTCCTGGAATACTTTATCCGGGTATCTGTCCCCACCCCCATCCCCTTTGATTGATCCAGGGTTAAGCCAAGAGCCCAGATCCAGATTTGGACCATAGGAAAATGACAAACCATAACAAGTCAGATCTTTTACTGTTTCTCTTCCTTCCCCTTCCCACTAAGGATGTACCCAGACTTCCTTTGAGTCCTCTGGGCCGTGGCCAGAACTAGACTGATTTTCTGGCACACAGGTTGGTTGGGACCAGGCAGATGTGTAGTTTTTCCAGATCCCTCATAGAGGGGAGCAGGGCTTCTGGACATCATGTGTATTCCTCCCACACCCCCGTTTTCACAGGTCTCTAAGTCCAGCCGACCAGAGGGGAAGGATACGGAGTCCCCCACAAGAGGGCAGCAAATGATTTCCATTCTAGTTTGGCTTCTGTTCTGCAGAGCTTCTATTTAGTCAGGAAATAAAAATTTGATGCTGATGGGAAGAATGGGACCCAGGCTTCATTTCTCTGTGCAGCTTCTGCACATTTCTCGTGTAGCCTTGTTAGTACAGCTTATCGCTGGAGTGTGGCGAGTCCTGAAGGGTAGTCTCCTAGCCCAGGCTGGCAGGACAGGGAGGCCCATGGGGACCAGGCCTTCCTCTCTGCTCAGCTTTCAAGGTAGGGATTTATTCCCGAGGAAAGGATCACCACAGACCTGCATTCAGGATTTATTTTCTTGTTTCACCCTCCTTGTTCTGGAGGATTCCTTAGACGATGCCTCTGCCCAAATTTTCAGATGCTGCTTAGTTGTCAGCTTGCCCACATGGAGACAGAACAGGTGAAGATGTCTCCTGGGCAGAGAACGTTTCCTCAATGGCCATGATGGGGTGTGCTGCCCTGTTGGAGATTAGAGCCCACAGTTCGGGGTTAAGACAGGCTTAGGCTAAGTTGGGGGATAGCCCTCACCCGGCATCCATTGATTACCTCCTCCTCTCTGCCCTACTTTTCCACAAGAGGGGCTTTCTGTGGTCTCTGAATTCGAAGTAGCAAATAATTATTAAGCACCCCGCTGGATAGATGGTTAAATGACACTAATAACAACAGCTGACTTATTAAATGTGTGTGTTCTGCTGTCACCATGATATTTAATAACTGTCCTAAACAGTTCTATGAGGTAGGTATCCTTCCCAATTCCTAGATGAAGAGATTGATGCTGTGAGAAGTTAAGCAGTTTGTCACTTAGCCAGCGAAGGGGAGGAGCAGGAATTTGAACCCACATATGGCTGACTCCAGGACCCTAACTGTGGCTTTCCATTCGTCTTCTTCCTAGAAAGGCCATTAGTCTCAAAGACCTTGTAATTCAATGCAGTGGTTTTCCATTTGGGTGCACATCAGAATTACCTAGAGAGCTTTAAAAAAACCCCAATGCCAGTTAGAGTCTTATCCCAGGCCAGAGAAAGGTGTGTGTGTGTGTCTGTGTGTGTGTAGCGGGGGTGATGTCAGAGACACTGGCATTTTAAAAAGCTCCCCAGGGGGTGCCTGGATGGTTTGGTTGATTAGGCATCCGATTCTTGGTTTGGGCTCAGGTCATGATCTCAGGGCCGTGAGGTCAAGCCCTGCATCAGGCTCGGTGCTCAGCTGTGGAGTCTGATTGAGAGTCTGTCTCTCCCTCTACCCCCCCACCATTTGTGCTCTCTCTCGGTCTCTAAAATAAATAAATAAAATCTTAAAAAAAAAAAAAAAGCTCCTAGGCAATTCCTCAGTGCAAGCAGAGTTGAGGAGCCCTGCCCTTGTTGGAGGGGTAGGATGGGTGTGAAGAAAGGAGTAGACTTGCTTTGGTTGGGATCGCGTGCCCGTGTTGCTCACCCCTCTTCAACAGCAGCTGACTGTTCCTGTCGAGGTGGGAACTCACCTGCAAAAAAGCTGCCATTTGGTAACCGTTAGGATAACTCACATTTTTTCCAGCACTTGCCCCCTGTCAGGCAGTTTTACATTTTGGCAAGTACTCATTCATTTAATCCTCTCGACAACCAAATGCCATAGATCCTGCCTCTTCATCAAGTCCAAGATGCCTCAAGTTCGAAATGCACCACCATTTTATGTACACTGAGAAAGAAAGAGAAAACTCTACCAACAAATTTTAAGTCACTGTAAATGATGATTTTTTTTTTTTTTCTGGAGATGTAAAAATGTGAGAAAACACGCCTCTTAGAACGAATGAAGCATGGTGGTGGTGGTGTCTCGCTTAGCAGACGAGGAAGCAGAGGAGAAGGGGGAGAAGCAAGGCATCCAGGACCGCCCAGCTGGGCAGGCAGGTGACCGTTTACCAGCCCCTCAGTATTCCGCCTCCGTGGAATTTGTAATGGCAACATTAAGTTTCATGCAAATATGACCTAATTACTTTAATTACTTCCCTAATTTTAGTTGATTATATCTCGATGTCGGTTTTCCTATGTGTCTCTTCCCAGGGCATTGCCAACCATACATTAGGCGCTGACTGTTCCACAACCAATAATTCAGTGAAACCACCCCCCCCCCCCCGCCCCGATTCTCCACATGTCTCGTGTGAGATAGATGCTGGGACATCCCAGGCCTCTTCTAGAATTTTCTCTTTCACCACTTGTTTTTTCACCACTGCTGAGCTCCGGATGGCGTGATGCCCACATGTCGTCCTTGGCTGATTTCTTTCGAGACTGTCAGCCTCCCATTGTCATCCTCTCTGCGTTCACCCCCCGGGCTCTCCAAGACCTCCTGGCCAGTGGTTGTGCAGTGAGTCAGGTCTCGGGAGCCCTGCTTCCCGCCAGCATCGATGATGACCAGAGGGCGTGAGCCCCGTTGAGGATCAGGAAAAAGTGGCTGGGGCTTTTTGATTCTGGGAGATCCAATCCTTTTCCCGCAGACATCTGTAGACATTCTTCATGAGTGATCCCGGATAAGATATTGGCATTTCTGCAAGAAGTCTGGCCAGCTCTTAGTGGAAGCCTCTTTCTCTTCAGCAGCGGGATGCCGTTGGGAGTTTAGACATCAAGGAAAGTGACAAAGTTTATAGTTTATGGGGGAAGGTGGCAGGTTATCTCAGCTGCTCTAGAGTTTGGTTGGTCATACCTGAAAACAGTCCTCGCCTCACTTTGAAGAAAGTATAACTGAGCCTTGACTTCCCTGCCTTTATGAATCCTCTTCTTTTAGGTGGATATTCATGTTTTTCCACATACAGTGGGACCACCGCTGGAATGCCAGTTGACGGCTGGCCGGTCACAGGGCCATGTTGCTTATTTTCTCTCACATGAGGCAGTTTTCTAACAGGTAGCGCTAGCATCTTGGGGTTCCAAGACCATCCCTGATTTACCGGAAGTACGTTGTTTCAGTTATTTATTGTTGCATAACAACCTTCTCCCCAAATTTAGTAGCTCAAAACAGAAGCCAATTTATTAGCGCTCCTTTGGTTCTGTAGGTTGACCGGACTCAGCTGAACAGTTCCGTTTGTGTCACTTGGAGTCTCTCATGTGACCGCATTCAGATGGCAAATGGAACTGGAGTCATCCGAGGCTAGACTGGGATTTTGGGAGGGCCGAGCCTGCCTCCTTCTCCATAGTTTCAGAACCTCCCCAGTTCATGGAGTTTCACCAACAGGATGGTCGGATTACCGACACAGTGACTCCGGGATCCCAAAAAAGCAACGATAGAGGTTCCCAGGCTTTCTCCAGGCTCAGAGCTGGAACTGGCATAGTGCCATGTCTCTTCATTAGGAAGGCACAGGGCCACAGGCTAAAGGCAGTGGAAGGTTAATAAATGACACCTTTGTGGAGGGAATCACAAAGAATTCGCAGCTATCTGTAGTCTCCCACATATGTTCACATTTGGGAGGCCAAGGGAGAGATCTGATCCCAAGGACTTTAGGGTGTGCAATTTCTTCCCTACTGTTGCTTTGATAAAGATGTCAGACGAGTCTGTGTGCACTGGCAAATGTTTTATTAGGAAGAAACAGGAGCGATGCGTGGGTAGCTCTGTTGGTTAAGTGTCAGGGTCCTGGGATTGAGCCCCACATTGGGCTTGTTCAGTAGGGAGCCTGTCTCTCCTTCTGCCCCTCCCCCCTACTCATGTTCTCTCTCTCTGACAAATAAATAAGGAAAATCTTTTTATCTTTTTTCTTTTTTTTTCTTTTCTTTTTAAGATTTTACTTATTTATTTGACAGAGAGAGAGATCACAAGTAGGCAGAGAGGCAGACAGAGAGAGAGAGGTGGAAGCAGGCTCCCCGCTGAGCAGAGAGCCTGACTCAGGGCTCGATCCCAGGACCCTGAGATCATAACCTGAGCTGAAGGCAGAGGCTTAACCCACTGAGCCACCCAGGCGCCCCTCTTTTTTTTTTAAGGAAGAAACAGGAAGTGTAGTGGACGGAAAGGGTGTTTGGTGTCTTTGTGCTTTGGGCATTGACTGTCTAATCCAAGTACAGAAACGGAGATAGGTTCCTAATTAACAATGAGATCTGATTTGCCTCTAATGGCTATAATTTATTTATTGTCATCTTTGCTCCATTTGGGCTGGTGAAGCCCTTTTCTCAAGTGTTCATGCTCTTGGAGAGCTCACAGCAGAGCCCATTGTTGGGGTGAATGAGAAGAGAGAGTCTAGCTCTCCTCATTTAGACTGCATCTCGTGGAGGACAGGGCCTGTCTCTCACCTACCTTTGCGATTGTAGCACCGACCACAGGAGCCAGCACAGAGAAGACAAGCAGTTAATTGGTTTTTGTCAAGCTACAAATATAAGGAACAAGACAGGGTAAACCTAGGTAGGCTTGGATAATGAAAAGCACAAGAGCCAAAAGAAGAAAGTAATGTCTTCCTACACACCACTTCATGTACCATGAGAGGGCAGAAAGGGAACTACTTGAGACTGTAATCAGAACAGGATCACCAAGAAAACCTTCACTGATGCTAGTAGAAAGAGAGAGAACTCAAGAAAGCCAAGTGGGTTTAGGACTAGGGAGAATGTAATGTAGCACAGGCTTCTCAAACTCTGATGTGCAGGGAAATCATGTGCAAGTCCTGATAAAAAGTGAATTCTTACGTAGGTTGGGGTGCTCCGGAGAGTCTGCATTGCTAACAAGCTCCCAGCTGTTGCTGATGCTGCCTGTCCAAGACGGATCCAGTGGAAAGAAGAAACATGAGAAGAGTTTTCAGGATGGAGAAAAGTAGGCAAAGCTTAGAGGTGGTGCTAGAAGATACCGCTAACAGAATCTAAGTTTTCTCTGATAACTCTTACCATAGGAACATTTCTGTAGCAGGACTGTGAAAGATCAGGAGGCAATTCTTTCTAGAAGAAAGCTGTGTGGGAATGGACGGGAGAGAGGTTTTTGTCTATTTATTCTGTAGAACAGTAGCAGGTCGATTTCAGGTACTTTCTTCAACAATTCTCCTCTCAACATTCCCCTTTCCCCAGTATATTGGGATTTGGTTTTTCTAGCATCAGCTGTAAAATAGTCTCAGAAATTCACTCCCGGGGGAAAATAGGGAATTTGTTCATTTTGAATTGCTGGGAGATTATGGATAGATGCTGTGATGGCCCAAAATTCATTTGTAGATGAAAATGCTGTATAAAGTCCTCGGGTAACAAAAAAAGACGAGGAATGCTTGAAAAACTGGACAAAGGTCTGTTTCCTACTTAAGTTTATTATTTATTTTCGTTTTACCTACATGGCAAGACTTTAACTTTTCCAGTTCAATATGGTAACCATTTGAAGTAATGTGGGGTTACTTTTACTTCTAAGAATATGCTTCTAGGCTCCCAATAAAATCCTGCTTATCCTAGGGCCACTAGACACTGATGGACTAAAAGGGATATTATACTTGAGAAACCACTGGCCTCCACCGTAGCTACACGGAGTTCTGTGTCTCCATTGTAACTGAGATGGATCGTGGAATGGGCACCATTACTTCCATGGTGAGGGCTGTTCTAGACTGTAATGGGAGGTTAACTCCTGTGCAGATTTATGACCCCCTAACCACCCCAAGGGAGTGCTCAGATAGACAACAGCTCCTCTTATCACATCTCTTCTGTCATAATGTTGGAGATAGTGACCAAGGTCCAGATAAATAATAACACTGGAGTTCAATTACTGATTTTTCTATCATAGTAGTTATTTCGGGCAGATTCTTCCAAACTCTGTGAAATGTGGTCTTGTGTCTTTCATGTAGAGACCTGCTGATTTGAACACTCGTTTTCCAGATAATTATTTTCCTTGGTCTTGGATGGCCCCAAACCACGCCCTGGAAAGCTGATACTCTATCTTCTTCTTTTAAAGTGGTCCAGTTTAGATAAGGAAACATGATTTCAGATTCTTATCCAAAGCCTATGCAAACCACTTCTGTTGAGAAAATTGGTCCATAAATCTTACAGACCCAGGATCTTCTCAGGCACTTACATGGGTTCAGGTGCATCAGAAATATTGATACAGTCTGTCCTTCCAATTACAGCATTGCTCCTTGAGGTCAGCCTCTAACTGCGAATACTGGGCAGCAGTATGAAATAGAAAGGAGAAATCCCTGGGTGTTCCGAACTCTAAAAAGAACTGTTTAATTTCCATTTCAGCTCAACAGTTAGTTTTCTCCAAAGGCAAAGCTTAGTTTGTCCTCTGGGGCTCACCTGGCCTTGATAAGAAAGAGGGCCACAGCTCCAGGGGCCACAGCAGAAGGCAGTCTGGTTGAAGTCATGGTCCGTCTGCCTTGTCTGGCAAAGTTGGACTGCATGGGCTGCTTACGGGTGGCCAGTTACATGGACAGTGACAATGGTGTACAGGTGGCTGATGTGCATGACTTGTCAGGGGAGGACATTGTGATAACTGCTCCCATTTATTGGATACCTCCTATACACCGGGCTGTGGTGTACTCATCATATCACTTAATTCCCTCAGTAGCCCTACGAGATGGGCATTGTCTTTCCTGCTTACCAGTGGAGGAAGCCACAGACTGGGGAAGGGATATCTTCAGCTCTCTGCTAGGATCAGAGATGGACGGTCCTGGTACTACAGCCAGCTTTAACAGGGGTGAAATAGTAATTGGGTTGGTCTTTACCTCCAACCTCATCTATCGCTTTGGCTTCTTTGTCCTGCCCACACCTCCCCCACCCCCAACGTTGCTTTTCCCCTTTGGGAATCCAAAGACCAAAGAGGGTGAGGGGGGAAAAAGAGGAAGGAGCAGAACATGGGGATGATATCAGTGCTTCCAATTAAGAAAAAAACAGCACAGACTGACAGTGGAGGTGAATGGAATAAACCTGCCCCATCTGAGTCCTCTAGGCATGGACACATGTGAATATTTTTTCACAGGAAAGAGACAGGAATCACCTTCTTTGACTTCTTTGCATTATTCTTTGGCTTGTTGAATAGGAAGAAGAGCAGGAATGGAGGAGAGGCTCCCTGAGGCCAGCTCACTTTGGCATTGTTTCCAGTGCTGAGGATGCTGTGGTGTGGAAGATACAGGAATCTTCCATTAGCCTAGTGGGCTCGCTCCTACTCTCTAACTCTGAGCCAGTGGCTTCGATCTTACTAACATTCAGAATTCAGATTTTTTTTTTCACTTTGTTCCCCCCCAATAGAGGGAACCAGACTTTGGGGGAAGTACTTCCTTTCCTTGTCAGATCTCCAGTCTGCCTCAGGGGCAAGGATGCTGCTGTGTGGGGCTTCGTGGAGCTGTGGGATAAGGCATCACAGACCTGGTTCTAAAAAATCGCCTCTTCCTTCTGGAATTCTCCATAGCAGCTCTGGGCTTGCCAGGCAGCTTTTCTCCCTTCTTTGAAACTGGGATTATTTGCTAAGCAAAGGCAGCCCCATCTTGCTGATGCTCCGAGCAAACATCAGTAGCAAATGATCCTCTTAAGCAAGTGCAAGTGGCTGGAGGCAATGCTGGGGGCTAGAAATACGGAATGGACTCAAACCAAAACAACCCTCCGCCTCAATGCCACCGCATCAGAGGACCTCTTCAGAATACTGATGTGGGGAACTTGCCTTGAAACTGCAGGCTGGTGGAATGGGAGAAGGGGCTTCTTTCCCCAGGAGCAGCACTGCTCGCATCCTGGGGCCCAGAGGCAGAGACTTTCAGCTCCTTTGCTTTGTCTTTCTGGCTGGAGAGAGGCCCGGGCTCCGAGACCAACTTGGATGAGGGTTTAAGAGGACTATCGAGTGGAAAGGCAAATGCCTTCTGTACATTCTGGCTTCTTGATTTCAGGACGCAGAATTCCTGCAAGCCCAATGGACTGTTTCCCGTCTCTTTCAGTAGATGGCAGAAATCCCTGCTACTTGAGTGGATGGTCTGTGTCTCGATTTTGGAAAATAAAACCTTTGGATATTTTTCACATATTCCTTGTTACGTTGTAGCATTCCTGTCTGCGGTTTCTAAACCACAGGAATTCTCTTTTCTGACAAAGGCCTGGGACCGAGCACTTTGCATGGAAGGGAGTCAAGGAATGTTGATGGCTGGTGGCCCTTCTGTTATTAGGCTACTAGTACTAACACTGGATTATTGACATAAGGGGAGCACATAGAAGTGGGATCACACGAGGGTTCAAGATTCTCAACCATAGAGCTATTTGTCTATGGGGTGGATATGTTTTCAGATGCTTGTTGGAATTGCCCATGATATTTGATGTTTGCATTTTTCTGGAACCCCATCTCGGTTCTCCTTTACTGGCATCATTAGGGTCCCATGCTCCAGCCTGTTTGATTTCCAGCCTCTGTTGTCTCCTCTCCCAAGGCTGGCTCTTCCTGAACACATCTAGCACTCATCCCATCTCCACAGAGGAGAGATTTAATGAGTTTTCAGGTTTCAGCATCAGTGTTCTTCGATGCTAGTATAGCCTTGTCCTCATGCCCCAATTCTGATAAGGTGAAGCTGAGTGCTGTTTCTGAGACAACGTCTCGGCCCGTGCCTTAGGTCTGAGAATTGAGCTTTTGTCTGGTGCTCAAAACCCAATTGTTGTTGTTATTTTTCATCGGAGAGCTTATTTTTTGTGCTACTTGCCTCTTAAAAATTATTATGTTGATGATCTTCCATTTATTTTGATTTCTCAGAGAATGGAGGTTCTGCTCTTATTTGCTGCCTCCCTGTTCTTTCTCCCTGAATAGCTTCCACCTGCAGAGCTCTGGTGTCGCCTGCCTGTCAGGGCTACAGAGTTTCTTTTGTGTCCCTCATTGGCAGTCTATTGCCTTAACCACTCGACCACCTCTCACTCATGTCCCCTAATTGCGTGGCTTTAGAGGTAACATACAATCTCTTTATGGACTCTTGACTAAATGTCCATCCGTCCTTCCAGCCACCCACCCAACCACCCATGCACCCACTCATCCATCCAGCCACCTGTCCCTTCCTCCACCCCCCTAGGAGCTACTGAGTGCCCACTGGATGCCAGGCATCGCCTTCTGTGATGACATTCTTTAAAGACCGTGCTGTGCCTGGCAGGCCCGGTGTCCTTCCAGGGCATATAACCAGGTTAATCTTTCAACTGCATTGATCGGATCCAGTCACAGGACATTCTTCCCCGATGTCAGACCCTTCCAGCTGCTCTGTCTAGTTCTACTTCACTGAGTTTTCTTTCTTGCCCATATACGACAGTTGTCAATCCAGCTTTTTCTTTCTTTCTTTGATGATTCTGATCGTCATATAAAAATACAGCTGGTAATTCAGCTAGTTTTAACAGGTTTAGTTAGTTAAACCTTTAACAGGTTTAGTTTAACATTTCAAATTCAATGACGATAAAGTCCATGGTATTTTCTGGAAGTTTGTTTATTAAGACTCAGGGTCTGGTCATGTAAACGTGCTGCTCTTGTTCTGGATACGTTCCGGTTCCTTCTAAGTTGTCCAATTAGTTCATATTAATTCCACTCCTGCTTTCATCTTGATAAATTTTAATGTGTCCTTCTGAGAAATTTTGTACTGTTTTGTCAAAATCACTCATATTTTAAAGACCCTTCTGGAACAGTTGTGGAAAACACTTACAGAAAAAAACAAGGTGAAAAGGAGTAAGTGTATTGCTCCACTCAGGCAACCTCAGAGAGCGACGAGATCAGAGAAAGCCACTCAGCGCTCTCTCTTCAGACTCCTCAAAGGTAATTATTGTTCAGCTTTGCAAATCAATCGTTTAAAATTATTTCCTTTGAAGTGGTAGATTCGTTCTGCAAAACAGCAAAATGGTAGAAAAGAGTTAAGAAATTAGGAAGACCTAATAAAATTACTTGGTTTGAAGGAGTATGAAAAGACACTTAATGATCTGAAAATACGGTGCAAGGATTTTTTTTTTTTAAACTTAAAAATTAGTGGCATGTATAACAAATTAGTCCCGACCGCAAGTGTTAAAATGCAAATTAAGTGCTCAAGTCACCGAAGTGGTAGAATCCATAAATCTCTCGGAGGGAGGAGATTGGTCCTTTCGCAGGAAGACAGGTGGACTATGGGTGACGTTCTCCGGAAGGTCAGAGGTCCTGGTAATGAGGGCGGAGACATCTAAAGTGAGCAGACCCCACTGGAATCCTGGGCACTTTCATTTAAGCTTCCAGACTGTGTGTTCTGAACAAGCACTTGAATAGCTCCTCTGGGCAAAGTTCTTAGATGTGGTGGCTGAAAGCCAGTTCTATTATCTCCACAGTCCTCCTCCTCTCTGTTAACTTGATAACAACTCCCTTGATTCCCCAATGAAATGTTTCTCACCCGTCGGAGTCTTTGATCTGGCATGTCCGCGTCACATCAGAATCCGTCACCTCTCTCTTCTCTCCTGGCTCTATCATCTGACTCTGTTTCTTCTCAACTGCATGTCCCTTCACATTTGGATGATTATGTTTGAAAACACTGCCTTGACATTTTCCCTGTTGTATCATGTGTCTCGTGCTCCCACTCTCTGCTGGAAATGAGAACGCACAGTTAAAAGAAACCCAAACATTTTAGTTAATAAGATAGGACAGAAACGTCCCTATTTGTGCCAGGCACTGGAACATATCCGAAGAGACACCCTTAAGAAAACAAGTCTCTTCTCTAAAGCATTGCATCTAATTCATTAAAAGTAGCTAAATTTCAAGTCTAGAGGACTCTGAAGTCTGCAGAGACTCTGATTGGTTTATCCTCTTCGGCCCTTTTGCCAATTATTTAGTGAAGACCCACCTGCTAAGTTATATGGTTGTCTCTGCTCTTCCTTACAGCATCAAATGTATTATTTGTTATAGAACAGTGCTGCAGCCTGTCCTATGTGATCACAAGCATCTGGAGCCTCATCAGACTTGTCATTACCGCAGGTCCTACTTAGTAAGCACATACGTGAAATAGTGGTTTTCAAATTGGGAGCACCTCAGAATCACCGAGGGGAGGGCTTTGTGGGGCTGGATCTCAGGACCCTGGAATCATGACCTGAGCCAAAGTTAGCCGCTTAACTGACTGAGCCACCCAGGTGCCCTAGTCCTAAGTATTTGAAGAGTATCTTGGCAAACTTCCAAAGTCAGGTTTGAGAACCACTGGTGTAAAATCTACTCAAGTTGTGCTGTGTACAAGCCGTGTAGGCATCACCTGGGAGCCGGGGGGAGCTCTTGAGCCCCATCCCAGGCTTACTGAATCACAATCTGCATTTTATCAAGATCCCAAGATGTTTCACATGTACTTTAAAATTTGGGGAGCACTGATGGGCATGGAAGGGCTCTCTACTAAGCATTTTTTTTATATATAAAGATTTTATTTATTTATTTGACAGAGATCAAAAGTAGGCAGAGAGGCAGGCAGAAAAAGAGAGGAGGAAGCAGGCTCCCCACTGAGCAGAGAGCCCAATGCGAGGCTCGATAACAGGACCTTGGGATCACGACCCAAGCTGTAGGCAGAGGCTTTAACCCACTGAGCCACCCAGGCGCCCCTCTACTAAGCATTTTTTAAAAAGATTTTATTTATTTATTTGAGAGAGAGAGAGCAAGCAGGGGGAGGGAGAAGGACAAGCAGACTCTGAGCTGAGTGTGGAGTCCAATGTGGGGCTCTATCTCGTGACCCCGAGATTGTGACCTGAGCTGAAATGAAGAGTGGGATGCTTAACAGACTGAGCCACCCTGGTGCTCCATTTACTAAGCTTTTTCAGGTCGTTCATTTACAAATAATATATTATGTTTCCACAGTGTGCCAGGCACTACACAGGGCTCAAATTCATCATTACCCAGCCAAAGGGTATTTGAGCATTATTTTAGGAGAAAATTGAGGTGTGATCAGGCTAAATATCTCAAAAGAGGCTCAACCAGGATCTGAACTCTGGTTTCTGTTACTCCAAAATACAAGCTTTTCCGCAATGCCAAGCTGTTTTAAGTTTAATTCTTGGATATTTCCTACGGTAAGCCAAGTACACAGTATTTCCTAAATCTTCCCCTTATTAATGACATCTTTAATCTATTTATCAAGAAGAGAATTCAAGGTAAGATTGTCTGGTGAAACATGGAGCTCTTGGCAGAGAAACATAGGAAGGTGATGAGTTGTACGTCAGTCACTGATGCAGAAAGCAGGAAGCAGGATGAAATATTTCCCTTTGGTAACAAGTGAGTCCCAGGGGACCCACTGAATATTCATTTTAAAGAAGAAATATTCTCAGCGAGTTCTTTGGGGGCTCTTAGTGTGCCTGAATTTGGGTAACTGGTCTGGAAGAGACAAAATTGCTCTAAGTTCGCTTCACGGTATTTGGCAGACATTCTTGTCATCTCCCTCGCTTGTTTGCCTCAAGGGCATCATTCTAGGGTTACTTGTTCCAAGATTTTGTGTAAACAATTCACAGGGACTCTAGTAGCTAGGCTGTGAGGGATATTTGATATGACTGAAAATGTGTTCAACGATGTATATTGCATGTACTCATATTATTTCAACTACATAATGAGAATGATCTGCCACTGTAGTTGTCTTCCACAAATCTAACTCTTGGCTATCTCGTGTCAGTTTCCTTCCCAAATTAGAGAGGGACTCATTGGAATGCTTCTAAGATATATTAGATGGAATAACATGGAATAGGCAAAATAAACTGTACCTTTTCACTTAGTCTTAAGTATTTTTTCCTGTCATTAAAAAACCATAAACATGTGACAGTATTTTTAAAAATATTGTTCAATATTTCTCCTAAATAATAATCTAGGGTAAGAGATGTGAAGTCCTCTTTCCCCAAGTCCATGCCAATGCCTGAAAATGATTCTAATTGACTGTTTGTGTCATATTTCCATCTCCGAGCCAAGCCCTATGTCCTGGGAGATGTATAATCTGATTGGCCAGTCGGAACCACGTACCCATTTCTGGGTTTGAACATGCCATCAGCTAGAAGGGAAGCGATGCAAAGAAAAAGTTGGACAGATGAGAAAGTAAATGGGGAAGACAGAAATCATCCATTGTTTGACAATCTGGGCTCCAGTTTTTTCAGTAATAAGATATAGAAATTGGATGAGATAAATCTCTAAAAACAAAACAAAACAAAACAACACTTCATTGACTTACCTGATTCTCAAAGTAATATACGTTGGTGTAAAAATTGAAGCATACAAATTTATAATGTAAAGGGGAAAACCACCTCATCTTCAATTTAGCAGATATTTTCTAGGCTTTCTTCCCCAGTATTTATTGATTTTTTAAATATTTTGTTTGTTTGTTTATTTGTTTGTTTGTTTGAGATAAAGTAAGAGAACGAGCGCCAGGGTGGTGGGGGTAGGTAGAGGGAGAAGAAGAAGCAGGCTCTCCATTGAGCAGGGGAGCTTGATGCCGGGCTTGATCACAGGATCCCGGGATCATAACCTGAGCTGAAGGCAGATGCTTAACAAATTGAGCCACTCAAGCACCCCTCCCCCAATATTTATTTTATAAAAGTTCATCTACTATTGAGATGCTATAGTGGAATACCACAGAATGGGTGGCATTAAAAAGCGCAGAAATCTATTGTTTATAGTTCTGGAGGCTGGAAGTTGAAGATCAGGGGGCCAGCATGGTCTGGAGAGGGACCTCTTTTGGGTTGCAGATTTTTTGTTGTATCCTCAGATGATGAAAGGGATCTAGGGATCTTTCTAGAACCTCTTTTATATAGAAAGCAGTAATCCCATTCATAAAGGCTGCATCCTTATGACCTAATCAGATCATCCAAAAGCCCCACCCCCTAATATCATCACATTGGGGGTTTAGGATTTCAAAAATGACTTCTGGGAGAACACAAGCATTCAGTCCATCACAAAGAGTATGTACCTTGGGAATATAAATAAATGACATCAAGTGACTCACCAAGAAGTTGTATGAATTTATGTTCCCTCTGGCTGTGACTGAAAGGGCTTTCTTCCCTGTACCTTCATCAACATGAAACACTCTCTGTTTTCTTAATCTCTGCCAATTCAATTGATAAAATACATCTTCATGCTCTAATCATAATTATCATTGACCTAGTTCTTCAATTTATCTTCAAGACTTGCCATAAGGTGGTCCTGGTTTATATAGCCAATGATCACTTCTATAATTTCATGTAAATTTTGGTGAAAATGGTACATTTCTGAGGATTTTGAAGGATTGCTCATGGGTCACAACAGAACAGTGCAAGACTATACCGGACATTTCTGCATTTGTGAATTCATTCACCAACAATTCATTGAGCACCTACCATGTGCAAGGCACTGTGTTTGGGAGTGAATATGAAGAAGTGATGAAGATAGATATGATTCCTGTCCTTTTCCTCTATGACGGGCAATGGATTTTGACAGTTGATTACCAAAAAACAAATAGGATGCATTGGGATTTAAAATAGGGGGACCTTGTTTGGAGAATTACTTAAGCTTGTTCGAGAAAGTGTCATTGAAACCCAAAGGGTAAGTTGGCTGTAGGACTGAGGGCAAAAAGTATTCCAGGCAGAGGAGATAGATTGTGGGAAACCTGGGGAGGACTGGAACTGAGAAAGATGGTAGCCCATTTTAAGAAATCCAATCTGAGACAGAGAAAACAAGAGTGGCTGTGGTTGGATAGGTGGGCAGGGGGCCGGATCATGTGGGTCTGGTAGGCCGCTGTAGAGTCTGGGTCTTTTTCTGAAGGCATGGGAATTACCTTAAGGATTTAAGCAGCAAATGACAGGATTTTATTTGCATTTGAGAAGACCTCTCTAGCTGAGGTGTAGAGACAGGGTAGGAAACGAGCAAGATTAAGAATGGAGAGTTCCGGAGGGCTGTTGCAGTGGTCCAGCAGGCAGGGTGATGTCTGCACCCAAGGACAGCGCTGGAGGTAGAGAAATGGTGAGAGATAAAGGAGAGGGGTGGGAGAGAGAATCAACAGCACTTGGAAGCCGGGGGTGGTAGAAGAGTAATGGGCGCATTTGAGAGAGGGTTGGCCTACATGGCATTCGGAGTCCTTTGTTCCTCTGAAGTGATAACAGCCCATGAGGCTTGGGCACATACGAGATCACACAAACTTGAAAAAATTTTGTTCAGAAATGTGCTTGGCCTTCCAGAGAAGATGACAATCCTTAAACCCTGGAGGAGTCTTCAAAGCCAGTATAAAAATAAGCATAACAATGATAATAATAACACTGGTATATTGCTTTTTCAATATTTAAAGCTTATTTATTTCTACGCAGCTTTATTAATATAGGAATGGCATTCAGGGGTGCCTGGGTGGCTTAGGTGATGAAGTGTCCAGTTCTTGATTTTGGTTCAGGTTGTATCTCAGGATCATGAGATGGAGTGCCCCCCCCTCCGCCAGGCTTCCCCTCTCAGTGGGAAGTCTGCTTGAGGTTCTCTCTCTCCCTCTGCCCCTCCCCTCCACTGGCACTCTCTCTTTCTCTCTCTAAAGAAAAGTAATAATGAAACAAAAAGAAAAAATAATAAATGACATTTAATAAATTGCATGCATTTAAAGACTACATTTCCCAAGTTTGGACACACACATATACAACCACAATACCACAACAAGCAAGCTACTGAACATATCCATCACCCCGGAATTTCTCCTCATGCCTCTTGGTAGATCCTCCTGGCCACCCCATCCCAGGGCAAGCACTCATCTACTTTTTGTTGCTATGGATTACTTTGCATTTTTTAGAATTTTATGTCAATGGAATCATACAGTAGTGTACTCTTTCTGTGGGGAGAATTCTGGCTTCCTTCATTCATGAAGCTCTTTTATATACAATATCTTATCTAGTTACTGTATCAATAATCCTATTCTCATGAAACTGATGTTCAGAGAGGACAAGTGTCAAGGTGACTCAGCTAAACCGCGGCAGCATTGGCCTCAGAGCCCAGGCTCTCTTGGCTGGCACGCACAGCCTGCTGGGACACCCAGCAGAGTGTGCAGAGTCTCTGAAGTGCTACCTTGGTGTGGCTTGAGGCTAAGAGGAGAGGCCCAGCCCATGTCTCATGGGTTTGGAGGTTGGAATCATGACCTAAAGAGCTGAAGATGAGCCCCATACCTCCCACAACAGTGCCCATCGAAAGGGTTCTAGTGGCAGAGCAAACAGACACGAGTGGCCCGAAGTTTTGTGAGATCTTCATTTGTGAAGGCCACTGGAAACTGGGTTGGTGGAGACAGAAGGGTTTAGAGGCAGAGGCAGAGGAGACTCTCATGGCCTTGAAAAATAGCCAGGGTAAACCTGAGTTCAGGAGAAGGTGGGAGGGGGCTCTGGCCGCCCACCTCTGTGTCGACCCTACCACCTCTGTTCTTACCTATTTTAGTTACTGTGCTTTGGGGTAAGCATCCCTTGAC